>NW_006290306.1:2951079-2970724 GCF_000327345.1 Myotis davidii
TCAGGGAACCCTCCACAGCCAAGATCCCTCCTGATTTTAAACCACCACACGTGAGTGTATGACCAGCCAGTTTGATGATTCCTCCCTGTGTATCTGCCCTTCCTACTATTCTCCATGTGCTTCTTCTTTAATTCCCAAGTTGTAGGACTTCTGTTCAGCTAGATTTCAGGGGGCTCTAAATGAATGATTGTTCTATATTTTAGTTGAAATTTTGATGTGGTTGTGGGAGGTGGCAAGTACCTGCATTTACCTCTGCCACCATCTTGGTTCTCCTCTCACTAATTCTTTTTCTTTTCTGTTTTAAATATATTTTTACTGATTTCAGGAGGAAGAGAGAGGGAATAATCTGAACAATAAAGATTTAATTAAAAAAAAAAAACCTAGAGAGGAAAGAGAGGACTCAAAAAAGTTCCTCACTCTATATTGGCTGAATAGCCATCGGCAATTAATGTACTCCGAATGCCTTTGCCTCTGGGGTGGGTGCATGCAAGACCTGTGGACACCCCCCACAACCTCCCCTCCCACCCCCCAGTTCTTGGAAATGCAGGAACTGATCATCTGCCTAGATGATTCTATCATTGACACTATCACCTGGTGAAAACTGAAATGTTAAATAAGAACAATGTTTGGTTTAGTTTTGTAATAAGATAATTTCATATAAAATTACTTTGAAAAATACCACTCACAGGCAAGTTAGAACAAACTGATTGGGAGTGTGGATATCCAGGTCTTGATCTCAAAAGTTGCCACTGACCTGTTAGACAACTTGGTCATGTCCCTTAACTTCTCAAAACCTCGGTTTCTTCTTCTGGAAAAATCAAGCTTTAGATTAAATCAGTGATTCTTATTTCCAGAAGAGCATTCCAAATAACATTGCTTTCTTAGAGTATGAAAGATGTTAAGAGGTGTTCAAAACCAAGCAACCAACAAGCAAACAGTTTGAGGAAGAAACAAAAGTTTTTGAGAAAGTCTGGTCAAGCCAAATGAAATACTATCTTTCAAGACTTCTTATTGCCTTTATCTGTTGTTTACTCTGATTCACTGACAGGACAGGGGCAGGTTTCCCCCAAGCCATTTGGCTCAGAAACACATTTCTCTCCCACAGGATACTTATTAATGAGCTGAGAAATTTGCAAACTGATCCTCAGTAGTGGTGACTGAGTGTGCCCTGGTGTCTTGCCAGGACAGCCATTCCACAGGTTCCTTTTGGGCACCAACTCACTGTGAAGACCACTTGCCCATGAGGCTTTTACCTTGGTTTCCCCGGCATCTAAATCTTACTTATTGTTCATTAAGTAAGTCTCCCCTCTTACAGGAAGACTTCCCACCTTGCTCCATCCCATAGTTACACCCCCTGGCTTTGAAACTATTGAGGCAACAGAATAAGAAGAGAAAGCGCTTTGCTGTCAGATGTAGAGTTGATTCCTGGCTCCACAGTTGTGCAGGTACCTGGGCAGGTAACTTAGCCACTCAGAGTCTCATTGCGCTTCTCTGAAATACCTGGATAATATCCTGTGGACATTTGTGGTTTGTCCTGCACAGCACCCATGTAACCTTTTCCTAGGAAAACATTAAACAAAATATCCCTTTGGGGTTTATGCCAGCCACACTCTGCTCATGGCTGGATAGGTGTCCAGACCCAAGGCAATCAGAATATCACGTTCCCCTGGTCACAACAATGGGTCTGTGACTCAGTCAGGATTGATGGGACACAAGTATAACTTCGTTGGTATTTCTAGAAAAGAAGTTCTTTCTCTTTTCTACTAGATTTGAAGCTTAGGGAAGATAAGGCCCGAGGATGCTGAAGACATCTTACAGTTGTGAGGTAAGAGCCTTTCTGAGCGTAGACTTAATGAACAAAGTGGAACATAGACTTAATGGTTGGAATTTCAGCAGCCATCTCACACCATGAGGTGACCTAGGGAATAGAAACTATAGAAGATATGAGGATCCCTGCCACCATGAAAATCCATTCCAATTTTGAAATACTTATCTTTTTGAAAGTG
This sequence comes from Myotis davidii, assembly GCF_000327345.1. NCBI lineage: Eukaryota > Metazoa > Chordata > Mammalia > Chiroptera > Vespertilionidae > Myotis > Myotis davidii. The sequence goes on from NW_006290306.1 coordinate 2,953,086, forward strand.
AGAAATAAACTTTTATTACATTTAAGCCACTGCTATTTTTTTCTGTTATTCACAAGTGAACTTAAACCTAACTCATAGTTTGAGTCATATTTTCTGTTTTCTTTGATGTTTGCTTTTTAAATAGATAGAGTTTTCTCTGACTATTCTCCCGCCCTCACAGTAGGATTATGTTATAGACCAAATTGTGCACTCCCATTCATTTATTGAAGTCCTGACCATAATTAGAGATAGGTCTTTTCAATCAAAATGAGGTCTTTAGCCCTAGCCAGTCTTGCTCAGTGGATAGAGTGTCGGCCTGTGGACTGAAGGATCCCAGGTTTGATTCCCGTCAAGCGCATATACCTGGGTTGTGGGCTCAATCCCCAGTTGCGGGGGAGGGGAGCATGCAGGAGGCAGCTGATCAATGATTCTCTCTCTCCCTCTCCCTTACTCTCTAAAATCAATATATTAAAGGTCTTTAGCACAGGCTGGTATCCTTATAAGAAGAGGACATTTGGACACAGGTGTGAGTGTACACAGAGGAAAGACCATATGAAAACAGGGAAAAGATGGCCACCTCTAAGCCAAGAAGAGAAGCCTCAGAATAAAACCAATTGCCAGCACCTTGATCTTGGACTTCTAGCCTCCGGAACTGTGAGAGAATGAGTTTCTCTTGTTTAAGCCACCTAGTTTATGGTACTTTGTTATGGCAGTCCTAGCAAACAAATATAGATGAACTGAAATAATACTGTATATAGAGCATCTAGCACAGTATATGTACCCAGGAGGCCTTCAACAGTGTTACATCATTTCCCCATGTGCAAACTCACATGGTCAGGAAACACTCTAGTAGGAGGAAATGTGCTCCATTTTCCTAACTAGATCTGCAAAGGCTCCACAGCACCTGACTCAGGACCATTATGCATATTGGAACACTCCACAAATGCTTATTGATTAATTAGGACTCCCTAGGCCATGCTTGGCAGGCAGAGATGGATTAAGTTGTTTAATAAAGCCTGTCTTAATGCACCCAAATCCTCTGGCAGGCTTTTCCTAGAGGGAGAAAAGGAGAAGGCAGGTTTTACAGCTGGTGGAAATATACTGGAAGAAGCTGTCAGGGGAAATAGTGGTGGAGATGAAACTGACAGAGTGATGGTCAGGCAGCATTTTGCTATTAGTTTCAAACTACCAGTTATGTCTGTTTTAATCTGGAGGATGCGTTGGTAATGACTGGAGTGTGTGAATCGCAACAATGCAAAGTTAACGTTGTTATTAGCATTTATGGCCATTAGTACTTCACTTTTGTCTAACAGGGAGGTTGTTTTCTCCTTCTTCAGTAATAGGATGGAAATATTCCTGCTCACTGTTATTTTTGAGAACTGCAGGTGAATGTTGGCCCTTCTGCCCCTTAAATCCATAGCAACAAACCTATTCCTTTAAAGACCTAATTTCAAAACGGTGGCTAGACCTAGAAATCTATCCTTTTAAGCTCAGATGTGGCATGGCAAAGGTTATAGCTCCACTCCTGTAATTTTCCTCTGGGGAATGACTAGACCTTTGCTAACAAAGTATTGGTTAAATTTCACCTACTGGGAAAAAGAAAACTGACAAAATGTGTCACATTGCGTGGGCACAGGGCTGCAGAGTGTTTTTTCCCAGAAGCTGGTAAAGATATGAAGATGTTACTTGATCCTTTGCCCTGAATAAAGTGGTAGATAATACATTTTCCTGAATAAGCAAATGTGAATAACAAAAGCAAAATCAAACAAAGAAACATATTTTTTTAGGGCTCTCTGAAGCTTTTCTTGAGATAAGGAGAAAAAGTGAAATGGAATTACTGAGATAATTTTCTCAATTCTCTAGTTCACTTTGTGCAGGGAGATGGTCTCAAGCCCAGAGGTCTAGCCTTTCTTTGAGATTGGCTCTTTTCATACTATAATCAGAATAAGATTTTTGAGAGTATCACCTATAAAACCATGCAATTGTCTCCCATGTGATGCCATGGAAGTTTCATTAGATGAGTAAATTCTAGTAAGTACATAATAGGAATAATCTTGCATCATCGAGAGTCCTGGGTGACCTGATACTTTAAAAAATATTCTTATATCTGATTCTGTCAAAAGAACATTATTTTTAAAAATACAAGGGTAGACAAAAGTAGGTTTACAGTTGTGAGTACATGAAACACAGAGTTTATTATTCTATTATTATTTTTTAATTATTGTGTTATTTGTTTGACTCTTATTGCTATTATTTTGTACCCTTACTTAGGATTTATCTTTTAGGTAATAATGTCTGGTAATTTAACCTACATTTGTCTGTCTCTGTTTGTTATTGTGAACCACTCCATGAAATGTTTTATGGTTGAATGATTTTTCCTTACCAGTTAGGCATCAAAGGTCCTATTTCAAAAGAAACTTTTGAAAAAGTTACCACTTTTTTTTTTTTACATTTTGAGCTTGAGTGTTGTTTTCAGATGTTTAGCTTACTGTTTTTGTTTGTAGTTTACAAAGAGGGTCTGCATACAGGTGTGTGTGTGTGTGTGTGTGTGCATGTGCATGCATATGTGTGTAGAAATAGGAGAGGAAAAGTCCATTTTTTACTCTTAGAGATGCTTGTAGGTCCATTGATTTACCTGTTATCAGCAAACCCTGATGGTCAGGGAGAAGTAGAGATTCCTGTCCTCTCTGCCTAGATACACAGGCATCCTTGGGGCTGGTATGCAGGTCTCTTCTGTCAGCTCTCAGGCTCAGGGTCTGCCCAGTGCCTTCTTCAGTAAGAATTCCCCTTTCTCCTTGCATTGCCAGTGCCTGAAAAATCAGATTTGGTAATGCAGGTGGGGAAGGGATTAGCATGGAGGTGGCAACCAGGGGTGGGTAATGGGGGTCTTTTCCAAGAGAGAGGATGAGCACCACCATACTGAGTAGATACGTTTATGTTATATAAATGGGCCCAAAATGCCTCTATATATTGGCCCCTAGGTTGTTTATTTGTTCATTGCAGAATGAGACCCATTAGCTCAAAAGCCTGCTTGTGCCAAACTCAAAATTTTATATATCCAATTGTTTAAAAAATAACAAGGATATTTGCAGTCAGTTAGGGCCTGCCTGCTTTGAATACCATGCAAAACCTTCCCTAGCATCTGCTGGCCATTGATAAGATAGAGCCCAACCTGCCAGGGCCCTTTGCAGGTCTCTGACCAAGAGACTCTCTGCCACCTGCTGAGCCCAGACATCACCTAGACACAGAAGCCCCTCTCCCCCAGGTGTTCCCTGCCCTCTTTTCCTTCTGAGTAGCAGGCCCCTTTGGACAGTCTTATGCTGAGGGACGTCCCTTCTCATGCAACCCTGTCCAAGTGGCCATCAATAAAGCTGTTATTGCCTCCCACGGTCATTTCTTTTGCCTTGATCAGCTCCAAAATTTCTTGAATCCTCTACAGTATGTTTCATTCAAGGCCCTGTAACTCTTGGCTATCAGACCATACTTTGTCTCTGAACCAAAGCACTGCCCATAGAAAGCATATGTTTGCATTGTCCCTCCCCCCCAAACTCTTTTTCTCTAATTGAAAAGATGCTAAGTCTTATAAAGCTTGTCCATTCTGAAACACCCACCGAAATAAATGATCCTATCAAGAGGCAACCACTAACTGGTAATGATTTTATTGCTTAAGTAAAATGGAATGTACATAGATGTCTATTTTATTACTGCTCTGCAGTTACAGCTCAGCCTTTGTGTATGATGTATATAATAATGAAATGTTTCAAAAAAGAGACAAGAGGAAGAGTGGGGTTTGTGGTGGAGAAAAAAATGAGAAATAGAAATATAATTAGTATCAGTGGTTTTATGTCTTGTGCCAATATTCTTTCTATAACTAGATTACAAACTTTTTGAGAGCATAGGTATATGTCTTATTCTTATATCATTACTATCCTAGTATAACATTAGATTAATATTTGTTCTCAATGAATATTGTTGATGAGTAAAAAGATAGAGAGAAGGAGAAGATGACTTGGATAGAGAAGGAACGGAGGGAAATAAGAAGATAAGGGCTTAGACAGGAAGAGAGAAAATGATTAAAAGAAGCATTGCCATGTGACCTTAGGCAAGTCACATTCCTAACCTATAGGATGGGGATAAGATCGTAGTGTGACAGGATATGGAAAGTCCTGTGGAAATGGAAGGACTTTCATTGGGGCAGAGGCACATTTGTGTGTTTTATCTTCTCCTCTGTCAAAAAACCATGAAAGTAGCCTTTAGAAGAGTGGGTGGTACATGGGCATCTGGAATCACTGGGAAGTCTCAGAGATTTAGGAGGAAGGTCCCTGGAGCCCATTTTAGAAGACAAAAGAGCAGCCTCTGTGTTGGGGGGTAGATTTTGTCTAGTTAGGTTCTTTGTGTTTTCAGGGTATAGAAGGCCAAGTCCAGACCTCGGGGCAATGGATCCTAGGAGAGGAAAGGGGCCTCAGCACTCTGTGTTGGCAGATCCTAGTCCAATCTTTACCTGCTCTCTGAGTCCAAATGGTACCTGGGTGTGACCACATTAAGTGAAGCAAAGCATGGAGAGCTAAATCTTGGTGGCCCAACATGGATGCTCCCTCAGAGGAGTTGCAGTGAGGGACCAGTTGATGTTTCTAGAAAGAGTTGTGGTGACCTACATAGGAATCTCCATCTTGGAAGAACATTGTCAGCCAGTTTGGATTGTCAAAGGATGAGCGGAGTCTCAAAAGAGAGACATTAAACTTCCTATTAAAAAGGCATGTGTGGATTTGAGGGATTGGTTAGAAAAACAACAAATATTGGAATTTGCACTTGATATTTGTAGAGCAGTTCCGATCAGTTCTTTATGACTGAACATAATGGATGCAGAACCAAATACATGTTCCAGGGCAAGATGAGAACAACCATAAGAAGGTTTAGGAAGGCCGAAACCGGTTTGGCTCAGTGGATAGAGCGTCGGCATAGAGCATCGGCCTGCGGACTGAAAGGTCCCAGGTTCGATTCCGGTCGAGGGCATGTACCTGGGTTGCGGGCACATCCCCAGTGGGAGATGTGCAGGAGGCAGCTGATCGATGTATCTCTCTCATCGATGTTTCTAACTCTCTATCTCTCTCCCTTCCTCTCTGTGAAAAATCAATAAAATATATTAAAAAAAAACAACAAAAAAAGAAGGTTTAGGAAGATGCTAAGGTTGGTTGGAAACATTCATTGTTCTGAATTATGTGGCATTGCTTGGACATTTTTCCCCTGGTGAAATCATACCACAGACTATCCCTTTCAAGCTGGTTTCTACAGCATGTGGGCAAAAACAGAGGGTTAAAAAAGTCTTCAGACTTGCAGATTCTGGATGGCACCCCATGCAACTGGTTTAAAAAAGTCAGGGGGAAAACTTCTCACAACTGTTCTAGATTTCAGTGCTCCCCACCATTTGCTGCACATTGTAAGAGGCGGGAGATTCTAGAACATCATGGGGATACTACCAAGGTAATTATGCCACCTTGGCCTTAATGAAGGGTACATCTACCTAAGGATCCCTTTCAGCCATATTTAATCAGAACTCTTTTCCCCAGGTACCAACATACATTGTATTTTTTTCTAAGTCCCTTTCCTTAAAACAGGAGAAGCCTGGACAAACTATTACTCTTTTTTAAACAAAGCTTATCCCCTTCCCTTCCGCTGTTATAGAAAATTGAAGAAAATGGTAAAAAGTAGAAAGAATAAAAAAGTCTCCTATAACTCTACCATTCTGAGACAATCAAGCTACATTTGGCATAGGCACATATCTATATATTCATATATGTGTATATATTTGTTAAATTATTTATATAATTAAGATCATGTGGAACTGAACAGATGAATACTTCTTTTTTCTTTTTTTTCAGATGAATACTTTTTGCTTTTTGGCTTAATATTTGACATAAGCATTTCCCCATATTACCTAAAGCTCTTCATAAATATTTAAAACAAGTGAATAACATTTTCCTTTGAATGCACCATAATTTGCTTATCCAATTCCCCATCCTGAAGCATTTCAGTTCTTTCCAACTTATTTGTTATTATAAATTGTACTTCATTTAGCAACTTTGTGCGGGATTCTTTTTTCCCTGTTTTGGATGGCTTGACTGATATGAATATTTTTGAGGTCTTCACAGGCATTGCCAAAACACTTTCAAGAAGATTGTACCACTGACAGTCCACCAGCAGTGAATTTCCCTTCACTCTACCTCATCAGTATTGGGTAATCAATTCTATTTTTAAGAAAATGACAAATTTTAGAGCTAAAAAGCTGCATCTTATTACTCAAATTGTTGCCAATTGTTTTCTTTGCTTGCCCTTCTATTTTTGTCTGTGATTTTTCCATGCACTTTCCCCACTTGTCTATTGACCTATTTATCAAAGCCATATATATGATAGTCATAATTTTTACATAGTATTTACTATAATTATTTTTTGCTTATTGTCCTGTTTATTTTTGAATGCATATATTGTAAATTTATTGATTATTTTCTTTTATGTTTTTCATTCCTCTAGATAGAAATTAGACACTATTCACCTATATGTTCTTATAGTTTTGTTTTAATCATTTAACTTCGTATATTTAACTTTTTAATCTACCTAGAATTTATTGAGATGCAGTTTTAAAAATGAACTTTTCCCCTTAAATGGCTGATCATTACAGCTTTATTGACTGAACAAATCTTTGTTTCTCTACTGATTCGTGATTACTCTTTTATTAGATACTGAAATTTTACATATGTTAGTATTTAGCTTAAGGCTAAATATGTGTGATATTTTATTAATTGTTTTAAAACATGGCAGAGCTAGACACTTTCATTACTCCCTCCCTCCCCCAATCTTATTGATTTTAGAGAGAAGGAGGGAGAGAAACATTGATGTGAGAGAGAAACATTGATTGGTTGGATCGGTTGCCTCCCATATGCTCCCCAAGTGGGGATTGAACGCACAGTCTGGGTGTGTGCCCTGACTGGGAATCCAAATCCCACCCTTTGCTGTACGGGATGATGCTCCAACCAACTGAGCTACACTGGCCAGGGCTACTTTTTTTTTTAAATACTTTGATTATTCTCATAAGTTTGTCCTTAAAGATAAGCTTTAGAATTATAAAGGTAAATATAAAAATTATGAACAACAAAGTGACAACAAATAAATATCTATCAACACGTGAACCTAAAAATTAAGTCAGAATAAACTGGTGAATATAATAGAAGCAGGGGCATAGAAAGGGAGTGGACTGACAATTCTTGGGGGGAAGGAGGTGTGGGAGGTGCAGGAAGAGACTGGACAAAAATCTTACACCTATGGACGAGGACAGTGGCGGGGGTAAGGGTATGGGGTGGGGTGGGAACCAGGTGGAGGGGAGCTATGGGGGAAAAAAAGAGGAACATCTGTAATAATCTGAACAATAAAGATTTATTAATTAAAAAAAGAATGATAAGGTTAAAATAAAATGTCTTGGTGGAATTCTTGTTGATATCATTGTGGAAAAAACAAAAAACCAACAACAAAAAACCAACTAAATGAGAACAAGCCAAGGCTATTTACGCAGAGTTTGCCATGGCAAGGGAGTCAGCCACCATCATTTGCGCGTTAGCAGAGGCTCTAAGGCTGGCAGGAGTGGGAAGCTTTATTATGGAAAAGAAAAAAACACACCCAAAACCAAAAGAAAACACACACACACACAAACACACACACACACACACACCCCAAAACTGATAGAAGAAACACCTTTGCCTGATTTTATGAATGCATCTGAGGTTACAGAATAGAATTAGGGCACACACACACAACCACACACACACACAACCACACACACACACACAAACAAAAAAACAAGGGAAGGCCTCAGGTGACCAGATCCAAAGCTGCTGGCCTGGGGATGCAGGAGATGGGTCACCTAGAAGTGAGGCATCTTATGTGATTAGGTTAGGGGTACATATATGACTTTCTCTAGTTGGCCCGAAGGTGTAAGTGGGGACAAAAATTAGGGAAGCTATCAGTTATTAATCAAGCCCTGGCCATTTTTGGGCCAATTGTTACAGAAGTTACCTTTTAACTTCCTGGATTAATGATAATAGTCTGATTCCTACAAGTGTGGCTTACAGTAGGCTGGCTTCCTGGGCTGTTGACTATAGATAAGGGTTGGGTTTCCTAAGCAGGTGTGGGTCAGAGTCCTGTTTTTATATAGGGTCTGGCTATTCTTTGTTTGCATATTCAGTCTCTCATATTAAAACCATAAATAAATTCAAGTAGTCAGTATTTTCAAATAAGAGATAACTCAACTTATTTATATACTCAAGAGTGTTTTGAATTTACTTCTTATGGTTCATCTATGTTGCTTTTTAAAACTATTTTTAGATATTGTGTAGTTCTTTTAGCTTTTGTGCATGGGCTATTTAATTGTTCTGTATTTCAAATTACTGATAAATGGTACCAAGTAAAACTAATTACTTCTTAAAATATTTTCCTGATATTCAGATAGTTTTCCAAACTCTTTAAATTTACATTTTAAAATTGCTATCATCTCTTATTTTTGTTTCAGATTTTATTGCATCATGAGGAGTTTCCAGACAATGTTAATTACCAGTATAGTGGTTATGGTGAGAATTCTTATTTTGGTCTCAATTTTAAATAGGGCCAGTTTTAGGAGCTACATTTTACTATTTAGCATGATAATGAAGATATGAGGATATTCATCATATTTAAGATAAAGAAAGCTCCAAATAAAGTATTCTTTTATTTTTAGTCTTAATCTTTTGGATTCAATATTAATTTTATTGAATGTCCTTTAGCCTCTGAATAAAAACATTTGTGAGCTACTATATTATCAATTTTTTCTATTAGTAGATATTGCATACTTATATTACTAACTTAAAACTTGGCTTTGGGAAATTACTACTTTAATGTTGACTAGTATCTTAGTTAGAATTTTAACATGTATATGTAGGAGCTATTGCTTATTGTGCCCAGCATTCTCAGGTTTGTTAATTTGCAAGAACTCACAAGACTCAGCACATACTCATGCTATGACTTACTACAGCGAAATAATGCAGAGTAAAATAAGCAAAGGGGAAAGTTCAGGGGGAGAGTGGGGAAAACCAGGCACAAGTCCCAGAGTTCTCTCCCAGTGGAGTCACATGGGATGCACGTAATCCCCCCGGCAACGTGTGTTACAACACGTGTGGAAAGCTGTCTACCAGGGAAGTTTATTAGAGACTCAGTGTCTGGGTTTTTTTTATCTTTTTATTTTTTATTGATTTCAGAGAGGAAGGGAAAGGGGGAGAGAGAGAGAGAGAAACATCAATGATGAGAGAGAATCATTGATCGGCTGCCTTCCACACGCCCCCCACTGGGGATCTAGCCCGAAGCCTGGGCATGTGCCCCTGACCAGAACCGAACCCCAGACCCTTCAGTCCACAGGCCAATGCTCTATCCACTGAGCCAAACTGGCCAGAGCAGTGTCTGGGGTTTTTATTGGAGGCTGCTCATGTAGGCAGCCTCTGCTAGGTATGTACCAAAATGCCAGTCTGCCAGAGGGAAAGCTGGTGTTCAGTACAAAACATATTGTTTGTGTAAACAAGTTAGGCACAGTAGGCCACTCATCAATTAGGTGGTTGGGAACCCTCCTGAATTTTCAGTCCTCAGATGCCAGACATGGGCCAATGTTATAAGTATGTGTTGCTAAGGGTCAGCAGTCAGTCTAGTGTGTGAACATTTCTCTGCACACCTGTTTTTGTATGTTTGTGTGCATGTTCCATTTTGTCAGTGTTTGGTATCACAGAATGATTTTATGAAATAAGTTGGGCACAGTCCTCTTTTATTTTATTTTTAAATAATAAAACAGTTTATGCAGAATGAGATTTTCTGCTCTTTGACAATTTATAAGAACTTACCTATAAAATTACATGGCTCCAGAATTTTTATGGGGGATAACTAAAAATTAACTTACTGCTTCTTGAGTCAATTTGTTATGCCTCACCCATTGCTGCCGTGCCAAAGTTATCCATTTCATTGAGATTTGCTAATCTATTTACACACCTGGTGAATTTTTCACTTATAATTTTAAAATCTCTGCATCTATTCCTCTATCATCTTTCATTTCTAAATGTACTTATTTATGATTTTACTTTCTGTTTTTATTGATCAGCTTATCCAGAGATTTGTTTGTTTTATTGAATTTTCAAAGAACCAGTCCTTGGGATCATCTATCAATTTTGCTTTTCTATTTTTTAATTCATTTATGCATTTATTTATCTTCATTATCTTTTTCTCTTGCCTGAGTTAGCTTTTGTCATTTTCTTCTTAGTTTCTTGAGTTTAAAAAACTTTATCTTACTTTCTTTTAAAATAGTACCAATTATTTGAAGCTACATATTACAAAAAGTACAGCTTTAGCCACATCCTATACATATGTATATGTATATTATTAGCTGCTATTGTACTTTTAATTTCTACTTGACTTTATCATTACTTAGAAGAGACATTTCTCCTTTTAATTCCCAAGAGTTTAGAAAGGTTCCTTTTTAGTTTGTTTATTTAAGCATTTGTTATTAACTTCTGTTTTATCCTGTTGTGTTCAGAGAATATGGCCTAAATAATTTATAATTTTTAGAATGTATTAAGGGTATTTTAGTACATGCTTAGAAAGAAGATGTGTTCTGTGTAAGGCAGAATACTAGTATATATACATACACATATGTGTATGACAATTTAACCTTATAAATTCCAAAAATCCTTTTTCTCTGTTTTGTTTTTTGATAACTTGAACTGTCATAGATTGATAATGATGTGATAAAATCTTCCCCTCTAAGTCTGTGTTGGAGGCAGAATGATGTACTGAGAATTTGAAGTCAGAAAGACCTCTTTTCAAATCTCAGATCCATTACTCACAAGCAATACGCCTTAGATTGTGTTTCCCAAAAGCACAGCCTGAGACAAGGATTTAAGTGTATGTAGATTGTTTGGGAGGTGTTGGGAATTCCGGTGAGGGAGTAAATAAACAACCATGGAAGGGAAGACCATAATAATTTGTTAAAAGTAGGTTCTTGTAGTACTTGCTATTTATCTTTTTGTTGGTTTATTTCTTTCCCCCATTTTAAATTGAAGTATAATATATACTATGGAAACCATCTCTATTATAAAAACTCCATGTGACACTGTCACGACCAAACGCCAAAAGGCACCTGCTGACAGTTCTCATTTTCCAACAAAGGTCAATGTAAGTGCTCCTGGGAAGGAAAGGTTAGGGCAGGAAACTATTCTTTTCTCCACCCACAACTGTCTTCAAGGTGGGCGGGGCTGCTTGCAGGGCACGGGTGGGCGGGGACTTGACGCTGGGTCCCACAGGGCGCCCGGTCTGGGTCTCGCACAATTTCGCATGGTGGGCCTCTAGTATGTACTATAAAAAGCATCTATCTTAAATGTACAGTTTGTTGAATTTTTCAAAATGTATACATCCATGTAATCTGTACCCCTATTGAGATGTAGAACATTTCTATCACCCAGAAAACCCCTCCCAGTTAGTGCCACCCCCCTTCAGAGGCAGTTTTTGTTCCGACTTCCATTTCCAATGATTAGTATTAGCCCTTCTACAACTCTGTATGAATGGAATCCTACAGGGTGAACTCCGTGTCCAACTTCTTTCACTCAGCATGGTGTCAGTGAAATTCAGCCATGGTTTTGCATGTATCCATAGTTCCTTTTTATTTCTGAGAAGAATTCCATTGACTCAGGAATGATCTCAGCTCATTCACTCACTCAGCTTCTCCCTCTGGGTCTGTGTCCCCCCAACCCCCATCTGTACAATGAGGGAGTCTACCAGGTGGCAGTTTGCGGAAGCCCCTTTTGGGTTTGAGGTAGCGAATTTGGTATTATCATCTGCACTAAGATTCTCCAACTTGGAAGGCTGAAGACAACTTGGCATGTATGGCAGCCAAGCCACACATGCTTCCCCACGTACCACAGTGGATAATCAAGTGGAGGCAAGTGAACCGAAAACAGAGACTGCAGCTCCAGCTGGGAGCAGTCTCTGAAGGGCCTGATGGAACCACCGTTGGCTGGAAGTTGTCGAGGAGCAGCTGGTGAGTCTGAGCTTCCTGCAGCTGTTTGTGATATGTCAAACGAATTTTTGTTTTTATGTGTTAATGTACTCTGAGCTATTTTACAGTGTGTTTGACATTTTACAGTATAGTAAAGTGTGTACATGCCTAATTAAAACAGATGTGCATTTTATAAAATAATTACTGGATACGCCGAAGAAAAATGGCTAATTATATATACAGCATAAACACCTAAACATACGCTATAAATATGTGCTTGAAAAGTACTGGAAAGTAGGTATAATTGGCTGCCTTCTTTTTTTTGTGCCCATACTTAGAGTCATTCCTTAGATTTTCCTGGATTTGGGTTCCACTGGCATTAGAATTTGCTGCCTAAATTTTTATCCCCCCTTTCCCACCCACCACTGTTCATCTCATCTTTCTTTCCTATCTTGGAATGAAGATGAGAAGGAATTCCCTCTTCTCTGAAAAGAGGTGGTGTTAATATAACAAAAACATAACAAGTGACAATTTTATTATGATGTGCTAACCACTTACAACATATTATTTAATTTAATCTTCACGCTAGTTCCATGAGGCACTTGATATTGTTCTTTCCCTTTTACAAATAGGGAAACTGAGGCTCAGAGAGGTTAGCAATTTGTCCATGATCTATAAGCGTGGAAATGCAAAATCCTAGATTCAAACTGAGGTCTGACTATAGAGCTCACTATCTCTAACCAATGTCCTAAAAGGCCTCTATAAGAATGCCTTCCTACATGGGACGCTGGGGGGTGGGGGAGGCCAGGGGACATTTAAGGGCAGGGGAAAAAAAAGACATATGTAATACCCTTTGTAATACTTTAAGCAATTTAAAAAAAGAAATAAAAAAAAAAACTTTACGAAAAAAATAAAGTGATAAATAACAAAAAAATAAAAGAATGCCTTCCTATCCAGCCATGTGTATGCTCCCAGATGCGGAATATTGCCGATATGAGGAACTCACGTTAAATGCTTCTGCCACTTCTTTATATATTTCAGAACCGCCCAGAAGAGACTTCTTCAACAGAAAGCCTTTATGGACTTTTTTCTAGGTATGTGGGGTAGGATTGATGTACGAGTGAGTGGTAAGTCTGCTCTGGGTCCCCGTGTGTGTGTGTGTGTGTGTGTGTGTGTGTGTTGGGCGGAGGGGGGGTTGTGCACACACACTCCAGGCTATGGGATGCTGACAGCTGGGTGAATTTGTTAGTGTTAGAATTTCAAAGGCAGAGTTGGGTGTCCATGCTTGCTAGAAGATGGTAGGGTAAAAAGTGTTTTAGAGACAATGTAAAAGTATACAGAAAATATTGAGAAGTTATTTAAATATCAAACAAGGGTTGTTTTTTCAAGGTTATGTCAAGCAGACTTGGCCTTTCTGTAGACAACCCAGCTTGCTTGGAGTATGGAGAAGACTGAAACACTTAGTCAATCAGATATTACTCATGGGAAGGCAGACACAGTCTTTTAACTGATCTTCTGATCTTTTGGAGAAACCGGTTATCCTGGTTCTCTGTGACCATGTAAGATCTACAAGGTTCCTGAAAGTGCCTGGGTTCTCAACAGGAGTATCAAATGTCAGTGAATACGGAGTCCATGACCAAAGACATGGGCTCTTCCATTCACTTGATATGAGACCTTCAGCCAGTGGTCAGTTTCTTTATCTCTAACATGGGAATAATAAGGGTACATACTTCATAGGATTGTTGTGAGACTTAAATGAATCTATGAAGGGCAGCCAGCACAGTACTTGGCAACAGTAAGCACACAACAAATATTACATTATTATTATCATTACTAGAGGCCCAGTGTATGAAATTCATACATGGGTATGAATTTCAGACCTGACTGGCGATCAAGGATGACTGGCAGGGTGATGGGGGTAAAGGGGGCACCTGCCTTGGCCAGCCTGGCGCTGTCTGCTTGCTGGCCCCACCCCCTACCACCACCACTGGTTGCCTTCCTCTGTGGGGCTACTGGCAACCTGGGGCCTGTGGGCTGGAGGCAGCTCCTGCATTGAGCGTCTGCTCCCTGGTGGTCAGTGCGTGTCATAGTGACCAGTTGTTCCACCATTTGGTCCATTTGCATATTAGGCTTTTATTATATAGGATCATCATCATAATCATCTCTAGTTTGGTAATTGATAACTATTTTGGAAGGTAAAGGGAGGAGGGTGCATTAAATCAATTTTAGATCACTAAATTATCACCTTAGGTAAGCTACACCTACTCTCTCTCTCAACTGTAGTGTTTTCATCTGTAAAACAAAATGGTTATATCAGAGGACCTTTTAGGTCACTCCACTCTCAGAATCTGTGACACGAGGTTACACATCCCTAACCTTCTGCTTTCTCACTTCATTTCTAAGCTTATGGGAACCATGTGTACTTAGAAAAAGCCCAGGTGGAGAGAAAGATGAATTTTGTGCAATAGCGAATGCTGCAAAGAACTGTAATGAAGCAGCCTTACTGGAAATGTCATATTCTGAACTGTTTTTCTTTCTCTCCTTTAAATTATTTCTACTTGATAGTTGTACTTGGCAGTCAGAGAGAGTGGAGCTGGGTGACCCCAGAAATTTCCCCAGGGCTCTGAGGTGAGCTAAGTCTGGCCAAGCAGGAGAAGGCCTGAGCTTTGTAAGCCTCCCGGCCTGGAGGGCTTTGCTGGTTCAATCAATGTGCACATGGGCGAGTGCTCACTGGAAGCAACTTGATGAAAGAGCTGTTCTAATGTGTCACGGTCGCAGCCCTGCTCTAGTGATTGGGGGAGGAGGTGAGGAGGAAGATAGCCATTGGCATCTGTGGGCTGGAGAATCTAAGACGCTGGCTCACCCTCAGAGGGTCCCGGGCTATGGCCCTTCTTGACTTTTTCATCTGCCTCCCTCCATGGTGGCATGAGCCTCAGTGCATGGAGAAGGGGTGGAGGGGCGCTGCTCCCCACCATTTTATACCCATAGGTGGTCTTCCTGTTAAAGGGAATAACCTTTGGACATATTTTTTTAAACAAATAATAATATTGCAAAAACATCATTAATGACATGGTGTAAATAATTACCAGGTATGGTAGATTTTTTAAAAAAGGCAAAATCAGTGTTTCTGCTTATTAAGAAGATGCTATGAACATGATTTTCAGATCCCTCATTCCCTCTGCTGCTCATTGCAGTGTGAATTTGCCTTCAACAGACCACACCTTTTAGTCACAACAAGGCATACCTACAGAAATGGAATGGACTGTGTTTCTCTTCCTCCCCTGACTAGAGAGATAAAGGGAGAAAATGTTGACTCATAAATAGAGTCAGGGCGGGGATCTTGGAGTATATTGAGGGTGCTATTTGGGCCATTTAAAGAATCTTGGGGCTGGATATAAAAATAGATTATGGCAAATGACTTCCATGAAAAAATAGAGGAGGGGACAAGTCATAATGTGTTTATCATTGTTTCTGAGTTTTGCAACTGATTATATGACTTTGATTTGCACAAAAGAACTAACTGGTAGATGTCAGGCAAAGTGTCTTTGGGGGAATCAATTCCACTTTGAGTAATTAACACATAAGTTAGTACCACGATATGCTTTTTTGATACCTAGTCTGTTTCTTGGCTGAATCTCAGGCATTTACATTTATATTTGGATTTCGAGTGGCATATTTTACATTGAAAAATGTGCTTGTCAAAGAAATAAGTCAATTATTGGATATCTATGAAAATTAAATATTCTACTTATCCTAAAGATGGAAACTAAAATCTACTTTGATGCAGATGTAATTAGCATCACCCAGAGATCCATCCAGTGTCCCTAAAAGAAAGACTCATTCATTTCAACATGATCATACCCGCAGAGTCAAATGTGGGCTGAATAAAGAAATTCCTAATCCCAACCACATACAAGTACAGATTAAGGTTACAGAAGGATGATACAAATTAATGGATCTGAACTGTAAATAAGTTTTTGCCTCATGTTTTTTTCCCTTTTGTTTTTTTCTGATGAAAAAATAAGGTTATTATTTAAATTACTTCTATAGAGACTTTTGCTTTTGAAAAAAATTCAATTTATTGAGCTTGATTCTCCAACGTAAGGGCTGGAGAGAAGATGTCTGAGTAGACCAAACAATGAAGATGGGAAACTGGGAGGAGAGACTTTTAGGGTTTACATCAGTTTCTAACAGAATATTCGGAAGAGTTAAAGAGAGAAGTTCCCCAAGACTTTTCAGGGTGGTTAGTGATGGAAAAGATAATTGTGTAGACTGATTTTATTTTTTCCCTAACTAAAGGGTTGACATTTTTTGATGTCCTGAATATGAGTGACTTACTGTATTTTAAGTAAATACAAAGCTACATCTCATATGAACAAAAAAATACCAGTCTTGACAAATGATTGGGGAGTAAACACATTTTCTACCAAAACAACGTTCTCTCTCATAACAAATATATCCCTGGTGGCTGTTTGGAATCCCTAAAAATAATAAGATGAAGAGAAAATTGAATGCTGTGAGAGACTAACGACATGTGTGGCATAGTTTAACATTTGGTTCTTTTAGAGGCAGATTTAGCGTTTTTAAGTCTGCAGATCTTATATGGCCATCTGATAGTGAGTGATAGATACACTGTGTGGGGGTGTCTATTAGAGAAGGAACTGCTGTGTCATTTCCACATCTTTCTAAGAAAGAAAAGAAAGAAAGATGATTAATCTGGCCTTTAACTATTTAACTTTAGTTTTGAAAGTTTTTTTCTAAAGTGTGTATCTTTTTAAGGTGTGTGTCTTTTCTAGGTGTGGTCTTTTCTTGAGACAATCATTTCAGAATCTGCAGAGCTCTGGATTTACAAGTGGCTGTGCCCAAGGAGAAAATGTTTGAGTACTCCTGAGTATTAACTCAGGGAGGTATTGAGAATACAGTTCAGCAAGTGAGGTAGAGAAATGTCAAACATAAATGTTTATTATTTCAGAATTTGTTTTAGGCAACACCACATCTCTCTCTTCACCTCTACCTCCTACTCCTTCCCCATGTCTACCCTCTTCACTTCCTCCTCCTCTTGCTCCAGGATCACATACCACCTTCATCATTCTGGGTCCCAGACCTTAGCAAAGCTACTGTCTGTACTCCTCTTCAAAGACATGAAGGATTAAATAAACACTTGTAGGCTGTCAAGGGAACATAACCATCTGGGTTCTGAACATTTAGAAGTCAGACTCTTAATGAAAACTGCCCAGCCCTGGCCAGTATGACTCAGCTGGTTGGGTGAGAATCCCTTACACCGAAATGTTGACAGTTTGATTCTCAGACAGGGCACATGCCCAGGTTTTGGACTAAATCCCTCCTTGTTGGGGCATGGTGCAGGAGGCAACTGACATCACATAAATGTTTCTCTCTCTCTCTCTCTCTTCCTTTCTCTCTCTCTCAAAGTCAATTTAAAAAAATCTTTAAGCTGCCCATGATTTAGAATGCAACTCCTCATAAGTTTTATCCCAGTGGTAGTGATTTATTCTGTATTCCATCCTCTTCTTTTACCAGTAGGTCCTGAGAGGTTATCTCTGTTAGGACCTGAGGCATTAACAACTGTAGTAGGTTTTTAACTTGTAGG
>NW_006290306.1:2970769-2972341 GCF_000327345.1 Myotis davidii
TCTCTTTATAAAAGGGACATTCTGCACCAAAGTTCTGTGCCTCTCTCTATTTCTCTGCCTATGGTACAACCAACTAGACCATTTTCAACTCAGTCAGGTTTTTCTTGTGTTATTAACAGTGGAACACAGAACAGTCAGTTGAGTTCAGGATGGCCCATGCTGTTATTTTAGCTGACAAATTCCCTCAGCCTCTCAGCAGACAGCCAGTCCATCTGCCACAATGACAGAAAATTGATTACAGAAAGGCCATTTAGGTAGGATGGAGAGATGTGGGCTTAAGTTCTGTTAGATTCAGACATTCCTTTGAGGGGAAAAATGACTCAAATTTTGCGATTGGAAAATTGGGAGAAGAAAGAAACTTAAAACTTCTTTATCATTATTATTATTATGTTAGAGGGCAGAGTTTGGAAGCTTATTACTTCTACTCAGGACACATTTTCTTAAACCTTGTCTGATTTACACCCACACTCTTTGGAATATGCATTGGAAACAGATTCAGTATACTGTAAGAAAACCAGCGCTGCAATGGCAACACCTAGCTCACAAAACAGCTACATTAAGAGCTCAGTGTTCATAGTACCAAAGGGTTATTTGTTTTACAAAAGGGGTCTCTGAAGCATTCCCTAAAAATACCCGATTCCCTCAGTGCCTCTAAAATGAGAATCACATTACAAAAATCCTATTTAACAGAACATTTTGGGAACATACAAGGTGTGATTGTAAAAGATTATGGCTGATTTTAAGAAAAATTCCAGAACTTAGAAATTCAAAGGAGTGGTGTTTCCTTCAAAGTAGTCACTGAGAAGGTCCTTACACTTACTTCATCTGAAGTGGGGATGGCAGTATCTCCCTCGCAGTGTTGCTGGGAGGATGAAATGAGATAACTCAGAAATGTGCATGAGTGTTGTAATAAGTGATCAAGAAATAGCTTTGTATCTAACTCCAATGAGGAATCACCCAACTGATTCATTCCTAAACTCCAATGTGAACACTGTTCTCTAGGCCTCAGTGATGGTTTATCTACATATATGTAAATATATATGTAAACATATACATATAATCTATATATATAAAAGCCTAACACATATATCTAAACTATATATGTAAAAGCTGTCTGGCTGGTAACTATGATGCACACTGACCACCAAGGGGCAAACACTCAATGCAGGAGCGGAAACCACAGGCATGGAAACATGGAACAAACTGATGAATCTCAGAGGGAAGGGGGTAGGGGGGAGGGCGGGAAGAGATTAACCGAAGGTCTTATATGCATACTAGAGACCTGGTGCATGTATTCATGCACTTGGCTGGTAAATGATGCACACTGACCACCAAGGGGCAAACACTCAATGCAGGAGCGGAAACCACAGGCATGGAAACATGGAACAAACTGATGAATCTCAGAGGGAAGGGGGTAGGGGGGAGGGCGGGAAGAGATTAACCGAAGGTCTTATATGCATACTAGAGACCTGGTGCATGTATTCATGCACCAGTGCTTTAGTATCCTATCTAATAAAAGAGAAATATGGTAATTAGCATACGACCACTACTCTTCCCATTGGCTCATCAGGG
>NW_006290306.1:2973573-2983702 GCF_000327345.1 Myotis davidii
GTTTTCTCTGGGTGGGTCCCAGACTGCGAGAGGTCACAGGCCAGGCTGAGGGCCCCTCCCTTCCCCCCAAGTGCACAAATTTTTGTGCACCGGGCCTCTAGTATAATATAAAAGAATAATATATAGAGTATTTATGTATTAACCTGTGAAGGTAGAGGGGTAAAGGTAAGCAAGTACTTTGTTTCTATACCTGGGGATATAAACTCAAATGCCTACAGCAGTGATTCTTAATTTTTGCTGTATATCCAATCACCTAGTGAATATTTTTAAAATCCTGATATTCAGCCACATTCCCTAACAATTAAGTCTGGACCTACAGGGAGAGCTATCAGTTGTTTTTGAAGCCCCCCCACTCAGGCCAAGCCTGCAAACCGGAATCTGGACAGGGGGTCCTCAGTTCTGGATGCACATTAGATTCACCCAGGCAGCTCTTACAAATGACTAATGCCCAGGTCCTACCCTTCAGAGATCCTGACTCAGTTACCTGGGGTGGAGCCTGGACATGGAGTATTTTTTGAAAGCTCTGTAGTTGATTCCAGTGTGCAGCCAGGTTTGGGAACCAGTAGCCTCAGGAGCCCAGCTCTCTGATAGATGGGTAAAGTGAGAGAGGAGGTGGCCACTCAAACCTGGAGAGTGTGTGCTCTGTCTGACAGGGGCAGCTGCTGTGCGGATTCCTAGTGTTACCAAATCTTCTATGTTTAAAAGACACTACAGTCTGGATGGTTATGTGGAAATTAAATTTTTTAAAAATTGGGAAAATATACATGACAATATTTATTATTTTAATCATGTTTAAGTATATGGTTTAGTGGCATTAAGTACATTCACATTGTTGTGCAGCCATCACCACCACCCATCCACAGAACTTTTTAAATCTTCCCAAACTGAAACTCTATACCAATTAAATAATAACTTCTCATTTCTCTCTTCCCTCTCCCTGGCAACCACCATTCTGACGCTAACTACCTCTTATAAGTGAAATCACAATATTTGTTCTCTTGTGACTGGCTTATTTGACTTAGCATAATGTCTTCAAGGTTTGTCCCTGTTGTAGCATGTGTCAGAATTTTCTTCCTTTTTAAGGCTGAATAATATTTCACTGCATGTACCATTGGCCCTCTGTATCCATGGGTTCTGCACCTGCAGATTCAGCCAACTGCAAATCAAAAATATTACATTGTTGCTGATGTGTATTTTGTAGTTAGGATTATGATGTTTGCATCTGTACTGAACATGTACAGACTTTTTTTCCTTATCGTTACATAATAATAATAATACATAATAACAACAATTTACATAGTACATAATAACAACAATTTACATAACATTTACATTGTGTTAGGTATTATAAGTAATCTAAAGATGATTTAAAGTATATGTGAGGGTGTGTGTAGGTTATATGCAAATACTATGCCATTTTATATAAGGGACTGAACAACCACAGATTTTGATATCTGTAAGGGCCCTGGAGCCAGCCCCCCTGAGGATACCAAAAGGTGACTGTATAGAGGACATTTGTGTTTATCCATTCATCTGTTGAGGGACATTTGAATTGCTTCCACATTTTGGCTAATGTGAACAATAGTTCTATGAAGATGTGTGTACAAATTTCTGAATGCCCTGTTTTCAATCCTTTTAGGTAACATTTAGGAAAAAGGTGCTATCACTTTCCTTTATTTCTACTACCACATGCATAATACTTCACCTGATTTCTGACATTCAGTCATGTTTCTCCCCTCCCCCCCCCAAGCTAAGTTAACTCTCCGGGTGTCTCTAACCAGCTAGGTGTCCTACAATTCAATTCAACTCTGACACTAATTGGAGTTAGCGCAGATCCCAAAAGGTTAAGGGCTCAGTCCCACAGGCCTGTCCCCCTCACCTCAGAAGCAGTCACAGGACTCATATTGTTACCTATACTTCTGATCGACCAACTATATCTTAGGGGTACTCATGAACCCCTCCTTGGGTTCAGTCATTTACTAGGTAGAAGAGCTAACAGAACTCAGGAAAAGACTGGTGTTTATTAGTTTGTTATATGATAAAGGATATGGGT
Source organism: Myotis davidii (assembly GCF_000327345.1). Classification (NCBI taxonomy): domain Eukaryota; kingdom Metazoa; phylum Chordata; class Mammalia; order Chiroptera; family Vespertilionidae; genus Myotis; species Myotis davidii. The sequence goes on from NW_006290306.1 coordinate 2,975,627, forward strand.
AAGGATGCAGAGGAACAGCCAAATGAAGAGGTACATAGGGCAAGGTCCAGAAGGGTCTTGAGCACAGGAACTTCTGTCCCATGGAGATAGGGTACACCACACTTTGGGCACATAGATGTGTTCACCAACCCAGAAGCTCTCTAAATCTCACACTTCTTGGATTTTTGGAGGCTTCATTATGTATTCATGAATGAGCATTAACTCAATCTCCAGCTCCTCTCTCCTTCCCAGAGAATGGGAGTGAAGTGGGGCTGAAATTTCCCAGTTTCTAATCAAAATGGTGACCAGCCCCATCCTGAAGCTATCAAGAGTCATCTCATTTGAACAAAAGACACTCCAAGGGATTTAGGAGCTTTGTATCAGAACCTGGGCCAAAGGACAAATATTAGAACAAAAAGAAAATGTGCCTTGTGCTCTGATAACTTAGGAAATTATGAGTTTTATGAACTCTGTGCCAAGAAACAGGGGCAGAAACCAATGTGCATATTTTCTAGTTCATAGCTATATACCCAGAAGTAAAATTGCTGGGTCACATGGTAATTCTTTGCTTAGGAGCTGCCATACTGAATCTCTTAACTTTTTAAAAAATATATTTTTATTGATTTCAGAGAGGGAGAGAGAGAGAGAGAGAGAGAGAGAGAGAGAGAGAGAGAGAGAGAGGAGAGAGGAGAGAGAGAGAAACATTAATGATGAGAGAGGATCATTGATTGGCTGCCTCCTGCATACCCCTCACTGGGGATTGAGATTTCAACCCTGGCATGTGCCTTTGACTGGAATCAGACCTGGGACTCTCCATTCCACAGGCTGACGCTCTATCTACTGAGCCAAACTGGCTAGGGCTGAACCTCTTAATTTTTAATGTTTGCAACTAATTCCAATTTAAAACAACAACAACAAACAACACAGCACTTCTGCTGGATTGGTGCCTTGTGGACTCAAGACAATGGTATAAGGCAACACCATTTCTTTGGAGTGGCTCATAAGGCTACAAGTCACTTCTCTCTGGTCCTCAGTTTCCTTGTCTCTAAAGTGAGGAGATTGGGCTGAAACATCCCAGGTTCTGTTTCGCTCATACAGTCCACGGTGTTAGAGTCAGTATGATTCCCATTTGATTTTGGCTCTTTTGCTTGCTTGTGGATCTTGAACCTCAAGGCCAGCAGTTGGCATTCTGGTGCCCAAATCACAAAAGTCCACACGATCGGGCTGTCTAGAAATGGTGGGAAAATCAGAGCAGACATGTTGTTTGTTCCAGTCCGGCACAAGCAGAGTCTCAGTCAGCCCAGATAAAACCTGCTTGTGCGAGGCACAAAGCAGTGTGCCTTTTTAAGGAAAGCATAATCTATTTTCCAGTCCCAACAAAATTCAACCACATTTGAACAGAAAAGATCACATTTCCAAGCTGTAGGTAAAAGCCTCCTGTGGTAGTACCGTGATTCTTTCTATGTTTGTGACAGTCTCTTAGCAGGAGCTCCATGTTGGCTTTTGAGAGAGAGATGTAGGTCCGGCCTTTTGAAAATTTGTTTACTTATTTTTATGAGCTTCTTAAATGACTAATAATCTTGGAGGAGTAGGCACATCACAGACAGCTGCACCCTGAATCCTTTGGGTCCTGCCAACTCGTGGGCAGTGTTTACTTCTCCCTGTTTGTGTCCCTAAAGGACTTCAGTTTGTGCCTTAGTTCTATTTGAACAGGTGTACAGCATCTCCAAACTCCTCTTTTTCTCTCCCTTCCTACTTTTAAAAAAAAATCCTCACCTGAGGAAATGTTTATTGATTTTTTTTTGAGAGAGAGAAAGAGAGAGAGAGAGGGAGAGAGAGAGAGAGAGAGAGGTGAGAAACATTGATCAGTTGCCTCTTGTAGGCACCACGACCAGGGTTTGAACTCCAGCAACCCGGGTATGTGCTCTGACTGGGAATTGAGCCCGCAACATTTTGGTGTACAGGATTATGCTCCAACAAACTGGTTACCCAGCTAGGGGCATCTCCCTTCCTACTTTTAACTTGATTCTGATTTTTTTCCATAAAATTCTCACCAAAAAGGAAACACATTTTCAAAACTTCAAAAAAAATGCATCAACAATTTTCCTTTATCATGGGACGCCCATACCATTCAGGATTCATGCAGGCAAATGTGTTTGGTTTCTGTTCATTAGGGAGGAAGCGATCCTGGGACAGGAAAAGCATGAGATGTGGGACCAGGCTGGTCTAGGTCCATTGACCAACTCTGCTATTTCCTTGCTCTATGACTTGGGACAGATGGGGCCTTTGGGTTGACATTTGTAAAATGGGCACTATCTATCTTCTAGGGTTGTAACGAAGATTAAATTAACAATGTATGCACTATAGGGGGGTCGGGTGGGGTGGGGACATGATGCATAAAAAGTCCTCAATAGATGGAAGCCATTATTAATCATCTTTAGCCCCTTTTGAGGCATTGAGAAGGAAACACAGGGGCCTGGGTGCTGAGAGATTTTAATTAATTCTGCAACTAATTAGCTGTGTGACCTTGGGCAAGTGACAAGTCCCCTTGGTGTCAAATTCTACACCACTTATTTAATAAACACACCTTAGTTGCTTACCAATAGGCAGGTCTTATAGTAGGAGGTAAGAATAGAAAGATGAATGTGATATGCCCAGTTCTTAGGAGCTGGCCAGCTAGCTGAGGAAAATAGATACCCCAGGTTGTGGAGGTGAGTTAGAAGGGCTCCATGAACTGTTAGTGGGAGCATCAGGGACCAGTGGTTAGAAGTTCCATTACCATTTGCCTGAGTTATGACAGTTTTAGGTAGACACGGTTATGGAGTTCTGATGAGTTTTAGGTTTGGTTACCTTTTTATAATTGGCATCACCTTTGTGTGTAGGGGATGCTCTCTCAACCCCTACAGTGAGGCAGAGGCCCCCTTCTCTCTTGGCATCAAGAGGGAAAATAAGATTCTGTCCACACTGCTCCATATAAACTTATTGTTGGCTGGCTCTGACAAGAAAACCATAGTCGCCCCCCAGTGCTCTGTTATTTGCTTTGTACCAACTTTGACCCCAAGAGTAACCCTCAGGTGTCTGTGTTACATTTCTACTCCTAGTTGAAAGGAAATCATTCTTTGTTCATCGGTGTATTGTAATTGCGAAACACCATGTTCAAGGAAGAGTTTCAAGGCAGAAATGGCATTGAGGTCTACTTCTCTTGTGTGTTTTTTTAATTTGGAACAAGGAAATTCCCTCACAAGAATTCCCCTGTAGCCTGCAGGCATTGGCATTCTAAACAGCTTGCACACAAGGAAACAGATCATATTTAAAAAGGGGCTTCTTTCTCTCACTTCATTTACCTCTGTGCCATGCGAGGGAATGTGAAAAAATGGAAATCTTCTATTTTTGGTACTGCCTTTAAAACAATAACATCAAAATGTCAGTCTTTGTCATTTCCCATTGCCGGGGGGATTGGCACATGCCTGCAATGCTAAAAGAGTGTGCTCTTTGTGTTGCTTTGCACTGCAAATGAGCTTCGCTCATGGAAGAGCTGAAGTAGAGCTGGGGTGGCACCTTCATCATGTAGTTTCCTGCTGCCCAAACCAACATGGCAGTTTACTGAGTCCAGAATGGCTGCTACACAGGATGCTTGGGGAAAGAAATTGGTGGCTGGGGCTCTCTGGTCAGTCCTGATGCACCACAAAACCACTCACTGTGCTCAGACATGCCAGGAACAGGATCCAGGACTAGCTGTGGGACAGGAACCACCCTTTGGAGGTGTAGGCATAGAAACCAAAAGGCAAGCAAATGTCACTAGAGAGAAAGAGAGAAATAAAACCATTTGAAATCATCTATAGCAATTGAAACAGCAAAGAAATATATTTGTTTCTTGAATCGTTTTTGAGTTATTTAGTTCCCAATGCCACGCCTCCACAGTCTCTTCTGACTATTCACTGCTCATTCTTCCCCACTCTCTTGAAAGAACTTCCTCCTCCCAAGCCCTACAGCTCTTGCTCTTCCTTTGAGTGACTGACCTTCACCTTGGGAGGAGTAGTCAGGCCCTGGGGTAATTGTGGGGAGCTGGGCTGGGTAGAGGACAGCCGGGTGGTCGGGTTACTGAATCTGGTGGGCAGCCTCCAGTCTTCCCCTGTCTGCACACATCTCCAGGTTTTGCTTTCACATTACTTTCTTTAACATTTCCCCCTTAGAGTCCTAGCAACTGTCATGTCTACATATTAGCTTAAGAAAAATGTTGAAAAGGCACCATTGTTGGAAGCACTGCTCCAGCTCCCCTGCTTCCTCCCAGCCTTGCTTCTGCTTCCTCTGCCTTATGTTACAGTCATTAGTTGCGGGTCCAATTCCCCACCCGGCTGGCTCAGCTGCCTCTCGACATGCCCCCAATCCTATCTTTCCCCATCCTGTGTTCTGTCGTCCTATCTGTCTCCCCACATGCATGTTGAGCCAAGGGGCTGTGCCTCCCAGCAATGTAGCTTTGGCACCCTCACACAGTCAAGTGCACCTAGTAGACATTCAGCAAATGCTTGCGGGGGTTGCACATATGGTTTACATTTTCTAGGAATGTCTGTTTGTTCTGATTATCTGCCAGCCAAGTGTACTCTTGGGTAGAGAAAGGGAAATGGACTAAAAGATGTGGTTCAAGGAGTAGTCAATAGCCTGCTCATAATTACTAGTGGGAATGAAATAAGCATAAACTTCCTTGCATAACTAATCAATATCTTAATATATCTCCATTAAGGAGGGTATATTTTATGTTATTGATATTAAATATCTACCTATTGTGTCAGAAAGGTTTCGGGGTAATTGTTATTGATGGTTAAAATCTTGTCGGCTGCTGAATGTAGATTTTTTTTTAATGGATGATGATTGGCTGAGATTTATTTTTCCTATATTGCTATAAGCCAGATTCTCCATTAAGCTATAAAATATTATGATATACTCGAAGCAATGTAATGTGATCCAAACACACAGTTATAACTCATTTCATTATTAGTCACGTGTGCGAGACATTAACATAGTTGTTAACTACTACTGGGATAAGTGTGATGCACAGAAATATTTTTTACAATGCAATTGCATTAGTGCTGGTTATAGTTTAATTATCCGATGGTATAATCACACGCTTAATGATAATTGGGCAATGGAATGACTGCTGACATGGAGTTTTGAGGCAGCCTCTCTGGTTTAGTTCTAAACACAGAAATCCAATCTAGAGAACAGTGTGATATCTGCCATATTTGGTAGGTAGACTTCAGCTTGTTAGATGTGGCTTCAGTTCACTAACTGTCACTCCGTGGTAGGTAGTATCTGAGTTGTAGTTATTTAGAGATCAATTTCTGGGCAGTCCCAATCTTCTGTGCTGCTCTCATATTTTCCCTGAACTGCCTTAGAGGTATAAAACCACAGCATGCATGCTGCTGTTCATACTCAAATGGTATTCAGTAATTCGGTTCATCTGATCCATCTGTTGCCTGGATTTTTGCTTTCGGCACTTAATACTACTTTCATGGAATGCTGCTGGGGTAGATTGCATGAATGGCCCCCATTCTTCACCCTCCCAATGGCCACATCCTTTACAATGTGACCTCTGAGGTCCTGATACTAAATAGGAGTGATGTTTCCTTGTTCTTGACTTTGGGTTTGGCCATGTGACTTAGAAGGTGTCAAGTGACTGCCCTTCATTTCCCAACCTTCCCCATCTTGTGCTGCTAAATTCTGTGAGTTCCCAGATTGCATCACACACTCTTGCATTAACTATTCCTTAGGTTTAAAATATTTTCTCTTGCATATACCCCATCATCAGGGCTCCTTTTCTTTCTCAACAACACCGACTCATTCTTTGATCAACCATCAGTCAAAAATTATTTTCTCCAATAATTTTTCTGGCCCATCACCTCCCATCTTCCCCACTGTCTTTCAGGGAAATTCATTCTGATGCACTTGTTACCTTGTATTCTAATTACTGCAGTGGTTCTCAACCTTCCTAATGCTGCGACCCTTTAATATAGTTCCTCATGTTGTGGTGACTCCCAACCATAAAATTATTTTTGTTGCTAATTCATAACTGTAATTTTGCTACTGTTATGAATCGTAATGTAAATATCTGATATGCAGGATGTATTTCCATTGTTACAAATTAAACATAATTAAAGCATAGTGGTTAATCACAAAACCAATATGTAATTATATATTCATTATGTGTTTTCTGATGGTCTTAGGCAACCCCTGTGAAAGGGTCATTTGACCCCCAAAGGGGTAGCGACCCACAGGTTGAGAACTGCTGAATTACTGGCTTTCCCCACCATGAGTTCCTGGAGGATAGGGACATATCCTCTCTGTATTCCTGGTGTCAGCACAGTTCTTGGCACATAAGAGGCAAGCCAACCTCTGTCATCCTTTTCCCCTTTGGTTGTCACTTGTCTCATTTTACAATAGGATTTGAGTTATGCTAAAAAATCGAGAAACCCAGGATAAAAATTCAGTAGATAAAGAAACTGTGAAAAAAGGGAAATAAAGATGATAAAACTGAGATTCAGATTGGAGCCGAAAATGACAGGAGGTCCTGTAAAGTTGTTATATTTTGGCCTCTCATTGAGAGCTAAGCTTCCAAGTAGTCAAAGCAAATAAAAAAATAAGAATAGTTATTAATGTTCACAGGTTTAGACATTTCACAAAGGAAAATGTCTGAATGGCTAATAAGCACATTGAAAGAAGTGAACATCATTAGTCATCAGGGAAATGCAAATAAAAACCACAGTAAGATACCACTAGATTGGTTTAAATGGAAAAGACTGACAATACCAAGTGCTAGTGGGGATGTAATGAAACAGGAACTCTGATATATTACTACTAAGAGAGTCGAAAAGTTTGGCAGATTCTTATGAAGCTAAGCATGCATCTATTATATGACCCAGTAATTCTGCTAAGAGACTAGTCTCTAATCTGCACAGAAAGGACCTCTATACAAATGATAGCAGGAGCTTTATTCATAAGAGCTAAGAACTGGAAACAATTGTCTGTCAGTGGATGAGTGGATAAAAAATTGAGGTATTTCACACAATAAAATACTACTCAGCAATAAAAATGAACAAATTGCTGATTCCACAACAATGTCACGGACTTATATTGAGAGATAGAAGCAAGACAAAATGGATATATTTATTATATGACTTCATTTATACGAAGTTCTCCAGAACAGGTTAATTTAATCTATTATGATATAAATCAGATCAGTAGTTGCCCGGAATGAGTGTAGGGTGTGGAGAATTACTGAAAAGGGGCAAGAGAGAATTTCCTGGTGTGCTGGTAACATTCTAAATATGGGGTCAGCAAACTTCTGCTCAGAATCAGACAGTGCCTATTTTAGGCTTTCCCATCATAGGGTCTGGGCTACAACTATTCAGCTCTGCCATTGTAGCACTAAAGCAGCCATAGACATTATGTAAATGAATGAGCATGGCTGCATTCCAATGAAATTTTATTTGTGGACACTGAAATTTGAATTTCATATGTATTTCACATGTCAAGAAATACTATTCTTTAATACATTTTTTTCAACCACATGAAAATATAAAAACCATTTGGCCATACAAAAACAGACAGCAGGCTAGATGTGGTACACTGGCCAACTCCTGTTCTTTTTTCTTTATTGGATAAGGTATTACATATGTGTCCTTATCCCCCGCATTGCCCCCACCCCACGCATGCCCTCACCCCCCTGATGTCTGTGTCCATTGGTTAAGCTTATATGCATTACCCATTTCCCCTCTCATGCCCTCACGTCCCCCTGGTGTCTGTGTCCAGTGGTTAGGCTTATATGAATACATACAAGTCCTTTGGTTGATCTCTATGCACATTCCCCACCCTCCCCTACCTTCCCTCTGAACCAACTCCTGTTCTAAATTGCAATTAGGGTGGTGGTTACCTGGTATAGCCAATTGTAAAACTCATCAAATTACGCTCTTTCAATTTTTCTATTTTTTTTTTACTTAATTTTACATTTAAGAAAAGATTCAAAGATTCCTATATATATATATACATACATACACACACACACACACACACACACACACACACACACACACACTAGGGGCC
>NW_006290306.1:2984348-2989837 GCF_000327345.1 Myotis davidii
CTCCCTTTGCCCTGCCCCCCAGCTCTTAGCTCCCCCCTGGGTTTCCGATCACTGTCAGTGGCAGGGGGCTTCTTCCTGCTTTCCCTTTCTCCTCCCTGCATTGTGCCTACATATGCAAATTAACCGCCATCTTGTTGTCAGTTAACTGCCATCTGAGTTGGAAGTTAATTTGCATATAGCCCTGATTAGCCAATGAAAAGGGTAGTGTCGTATGCCAATTACCATTTTTCTCTTTTATTAGTGTAGATATATATCTGTCAATCAGTTGAAAGATAGAAATTTCTCCTCTGGGTTCCAAATAAGGTGACAGTTAGGTGGCTACTCCGTGGCCACTGGTGGGCTGGCTCTTGCCTGCAGATAGGTTTTGCTTGGCCAACAGAGTGTTAAAAATATATATTGACTTTGACCAGCCCTTGCAAGGGAACACTCTAATTTCACAGAATCCCATCTTTCCCTGTGGTGTTAATTGGGCTCCTTTTTCACTTTTTTATTTTAAACCTCTTACTGTTCTTATCTTTAAGTGGTTTCCCCCATAAGTAATATATATTTGGATCTCCTTACTCAATTTCATTTATTTGTATTATAATATATATATATTTAACATCTTTAAGTCATTCGTAGAATAAAATGTAAGGATAGAAACCTTGTCTGTTTCATTCACTATTGTAAGGCCAGAGACTGGCATAGTATCTGTACATAGTAGGAGCTGAGTGAATACTCTTGAATATGTAAGTCTGTAGATAAATTAGTGTCCTTCAGACAATACTCATGATGCTCAGTCCTTACAAGGGATTTTTGCTAAGAATTGAGAAGCAATGAATCTCAGATTATATTGTCTGGCAGGAAATTAGAGTGACAAAACAAATAATTGTGCCCTTACTAGGCATGAATGATGGAAAATGTAGATAATAGCATATGCTATATAACTGTGCCATCCAGTATGCTTCACATGTGGCTATTTAAGTTTGGGTTACTTAAAATAAAATAAAATTTAAGTAATAAAAATTTAAAAATCTAGTTCCTCAGTTGTACTAGCCACCTTTCAAGCTCTCAACACCATATGTGGCTAGTGGCTATCATATGAGAACATTTCCATTATCACAGAAACTTCTATTGGACAGTACTGATTTAGACACATGCCATTTGTCCTACACAATTACAGAAAACAAACAAGCAAAAAATGGTACACGGAAATAATTTCTAAATCTTCAATGTCAAATAGTGGCATATAACAGGGATTGGAAAATTATGGTCGCCAATCCAGCATGGTTTTGTAAATAAAGTTTTATTGGAACACAGCCATGCTCATATTATCTGGCTTATTTCACAATACAATATTGGAGTTGAGTTGCTGTGACAGATGGTATAATCTTCAAAGCCTAAAATATTTACTATTTAGCTCTTTACAGAAAATACTTGCTGTTTCCTGATATATAGTGTGATTTATATTTATGTGTTTACTAGAGGCTCGGTGCACAAAATTCATGTGTGTGTGTGGGGTGTCCCTCAGCCCAGCCTGCACCCTCTCCAATCTGGGACCGCTTGAGGGATGTCCAGTGGGATCGGGCCTAAACGGGCAGTCAGACATCCCTCTCACAGTCCGGGACTGCTGGCTCCCAACTGCTCGCCTGCCTGCCTACCTGATTACCCCTAACCACTTCTGCCTGCGAGCCTGATCATCTCCTGACCACTCCCCTGCCAGCCTGATCGATGCCTAACTGCTCCCCTGCTGGCCTGGTTGCCCCTAACTGCCCTCCCCTGCTGGCCTGGTCACCCCTAACTGCCCTCCCCTGCTGGCCTGGTTACCCCTAACTGCCCTCCCCTGCAGGCCTGATCACCCCCAACTGCCCTCCCTTTCAGGCCTGGTTCCTCCTAACTGCCCTCCCCTGCTGGCCTGATTGCCCACAACTGCCCTCCCCTGCCGGCCATCTTGTGGTGGCCATCTTTGACCACATAGGGGTGACCATTTTGTGTGTTGGATTGATGGTGAATTTGCACATTATTCTTTTATTAGATAGGATATTAGAGTTAAGTGTCTTTTGGCATAAATTCTACTTATATATTGAAAAGCAAATGGAAGAAAATAAAAATCTTATTTTATACTCAGAGATAATCACTAATCACTTTTAACCTAATGGTATATTATGGTTTGGTCCTTTTTTCTATTATTGTATTTTTTATGCTCTAAAATACACAATGTACAAAATATGTTTTTTCAAAATTGAGAACACAGGACACAAACTTTTTTATTTTAAATATATTTTTATTGATTTCAGAGAGGAAGGGAGAGAAGAGAGAGATAGAAACATCAATGATGAGACGGAATCATTGATTGGCTGCCTCCATGCACATTGGACCGATACCGAAACTCAGGCATGTGCCCTTGACTGAAATCAAACCTGGGATCCTTTGATCCGCAGACCAATACTCTATCCACTGAGCCAAACCAGCCAGGGCAGACACAAACTTTTTTAAAAGAAAATTTTATATGTTTGTATTGATTTCAAAAGAGGAAGGGAGAGAGAGATAGAAACATCAATGATGAGAATGGCAATTGGCTGACTCCTGCATGCCCCCTACTGGGGATTGTGAGCCACTCAACCAGGACATGCACCCTGACCAGGAATTGAACTATGGACCTCCTGGTTCATAAGTCAACACTCAACCACTGAGCCACTTCGGCCGGACTATGAGGTGATTTTCAATGGTTGTATTGTATTCCCTTATATGGTTCTATAATAATTATTTAATCAATATCCTATGAAAAGGTATTCTAATTACTTTCAGTAATTTCTGAATACTAAGTTTTCATTGTTTTGTCTTTCCCAGGTATGTATCTTTCACATTCTGTTAGTGAGTAATTTTAAGATCTTTAAAAATATTTTAACCTTAGTTCTCTAATTGTAAAAATCCAGCCAAACCAGTCTTTTTTATTTTTTGCCTTCCAGAATATACTTTTTCAAATTTCTTTTTTAAAAAGTCTGTATTGTTGAAAGTATTTCATATGTCTCCCATTTTCCCCCATTGACCCGCGTGTGACTCCTCTAGCCCTCCTCCATCCCCCAAGCCCCAGGCCTTCACCACCTTCTTGTCTGTGTCCATGGATTATGCTTATATGTATGCAAGTTCTCTGGTTAATCTCTTCCTACCCACCCACCGTCCCCCATCTTCCCTCTGCAGTTCCACAGTCTGTTTCATGCTTCTATGTCTCTGGATCTATTTTGTTCAACAGTTTATTTTGTTCATTAGATTCCAGATATGATTGAGATCATGTGATACTTATCTTTCTCTGACTGGCTTATTTCGCTTAGCATAATACTCTCCAAGTCCATCCATGTTGTTGCAAATGGTAAGAGTTCTTTCTTTTTTACAGTTGCATAGCATTCCATTGTGTAAATGTACCACAGCTTTTTTATCCACTCATCTGCTGATGGGCACTTGGGCTGTTTCCATATCTTAGCTATTGTAAATTGTGCTGCTATGAACATAGGGGTGCATATATTCTTTCTGATTGGCACACCAGTATCTTTGAATCACTTCTAAATATTGAAATTGAGCACAATTTTGTATTCTCTTCTCTGTCTTCTTTAACTTTGTTGGTATGGTCTGGGTTTTAATCCATTGTTTTTTACATGATATAATTTTGCATTCAAGAATAAATTTTAACATTTGTACTTGGCTTATAACCAGATTTATAATTATTTAGATTTCTTTTTATGCTTAACTTGCTTTGTGTGTACCACCAGTTCTTTTGTATCCTAACTTCTAAATTTTTAAAATTTTAATTGTTTTCATCTTGATTGATTGAATTATATGATGTAACTTATAAAAAGGGAAGATAGATGAGTTATGTATATATGTACATATCTATTTAGATTGTGTATCTATGAATAATTGTATGTTGAATTTACATATAAAAGGCAAATGGGCCTTTCCCCTTAGAATTTTGTATATCCTACTTAATTATTTTTGGCAATTACAGACTGACTCAATTATTTTTTCTTTCATAGGTAACCTATTGTTTCCTATTTGAATGTTTAAAGGATGTTTTCTTCATTCATATGCTTTTTTAAAATTGCAGAAATTAATCTAGGTGAAAGGTCCCTTTTCATTTATTTGTTTATTTATTTTGGTTCATGATGAGTCCTTTCAAATGGAATCCAGCATGTCTATATTTCTTCAGCCTGAGATAGTTTCCCTTTATCTTTCATCATTGTTTTTGTTTTACTTATTCTAGTATTTTCTTCAGAAATACTATTCCTATCTTTACTTTTCGTTCTTTATTTTTCCTCTTCCATTTTTCCTCTTATATTAACTCTCATTGTGTTCATCTCTGCCCCACTGAACTCTGAGAAAACATCTCAAGTTCCTCCTGTGATTCATTGGCTTGAGCCTTTATATTTTATTATTCCTGCCCTTTATCCCCGTCACTATGAATATGTTATTGTTTTGGTTTCCTGCCATCTTTCCTCATCTTACTGGTCTTTCTCCTCGCATTATTCTGCTGTCTCCTTTGCCTGTTTTCTTTCTAATGGAGGCCTTGCCTTGTATCCTTTTGAGTTTCATCTTTTCTTCAATTCCCTTGGCAAAATATGTTTAGAAGTACCTTTTACCTCCCAGTCTTCAAGAGTCCACCCTCTTTCTATTGTCTGGTTGCATTGTCTCATAGACCCTATGATGTTTATTGTCTTTCCTCTTTGAATGAGGTAATATCTATGCAGACTCAGAATCTGCTAGGTGACAGTGTTAGTTGTTGGCTATTTTCTCTGTCCATCTAGTAGATGGTTAAAGCCCCTCATTTCTCTGTCCATCTAGTAGATGGTGAAAGCATGCTAAAGGGCACAACTGTAGCACAAATCCCCATATCCAGCAGGTAACTCAGGTCCAGAGATTCTCTGAGTTCACTGCTTATTTCATTGGTACTTCTAATGAATGGAGGGCACAAAGAAACGACAATTCCCAGAATGCTCCACCAAGGTTCCTCTGGTCTCTGCTCTCCCCTCCCACAAAGCACCGTTTACCTGTAGAGATTACACTTCCCAGGAGGCAATGCTCCTCAGGTAACTTCTATGTTGTTTTGAGGAAGATATAAGATGGTGCTATTTTTGAAGGGGATACAGATTCCCGGAAAGAATAGTGTCTACACAGTTTTCTGGTTGATACACACCCCTTGATTTCTGGATAGGGGAGGGTGAGGGGTACATAGTATAGTCCTAAACCTTTCCCACAGTCTCTCCCTTCTGATCTCTAAAGTCCCTTGTTTCATAGAGTGGATCCTGTGTGTGGCAAGAGTGAGATTTGAGTGTATAGTTTAGTTTAGTTTAATATATAGTAGAGCTACTTCTGGATTTTGAGATTAGGTAGATCTCTAAGCTGGGTTTTGCTGTTTGGAATTTTGTTTATTTTTCCCCCAGTGCCCATAGTCTTGTGTGTGTGTGGAAGTTAGGAGAAGCTGCACCTGCAGATGATTACTAGCTCAATAATATTTC
>NW_006290306.1:2989892-3012591 GCF_000327345.1 Myotis davidii
TTTGGGTCCTTCTTTGTTTCTTAATGAGCCTGACTAGTGGTTTCCTTCCTTCTATTTGCTCTGGATTTTCTTGTGTTCTCTTTATAATTCATTTAGTTTTAGGGTATGAATGCTTGGCTTATTTGAAGTTCGGATTCTCAGGCAGGTACTTGTTTATCACTTGATCGCTCCTCCTTCCAAGGTCAGCAGTGCTATTGCTGAGGCACTCCAGGATTTCAGCTTTCCTTTTAACGGGCTTCTGTAAGATTTGCCTCTAAAGGGGCCACCCCTTCTCTCCTCTCTGAACAATTTAAACCACATTTGAAAGGAAAACTTGAAAACAGGGTTATACAGTGATTTCCTCAAATCTACAGTCCTTGGTGAGGAAGCATAAAAGAAACCTCTGATAGGAAGTAAAAAAGTGAACCCTTCTTTCCTCATCTGCTTTGGCTTGACAAAGGGATTACAGAGCTATTGTTGATCCAATGGGCAACTCAAAACTAAGAATTTTCTATTTGTCCTGTTGAAATTTTGAAGGACTTTCTGAATCAAAAGGTCAGTTTTGTATCAAAGCCTTGCTATTTACTTTAGAATTTAATTACACAGTATAGTGATGTCTTGGCTCAAGAGATCTGGGTGGGCATAACCAATTTTGAACATAGTGGGAGATCAGCAAAGGAAAAACAATGATGTGTAAGCAGAATTTAAGCTGCAGCCTTTATTTCATCACTATAGAGTACTTACTAGGAAACACTTTCCTTATCAAAGAATTAATGGTGGGAGATGTTAACATTCAAATGCCAGGGAGTCCAGTGAGGCTTAATATTTATGGAACGATATATTATTAATAAGAAGTTTGTAGTTATTCACAGATATGTACACACAGCACCACTTACTGAAAAGCCTGAATGGTGACATGATACTGCAGTTCTAATCAGTGCACGTGCTTCTGTTTTTACTTTACCCACGGGTTTTTATTTTGTGGTTATGACAGAACAGTGAAGGATTATGTTTGAGTCTAACCCCAACTCCTGTCATCCCTCTGGGCCTTTTTTCCTGTGGAAAAAGGATGTCTCAAAGGCTCTTTCCAGTCGACATTGTCTGATTCCTTGTTAAATGCACTTTGCACACACAAGGTGGTTTTTCCATGAGGTGGAAAGGTTTGCTGTTGTGTGGTCAGTCCACATTAACTAGCTCACGAGCAGCAGGGATCTAGAATTATTTGTCATGCCGGTTCTCTAGGGCTTCCTAATGAGCTATGGCAAATTTGTGCTGTTCAGTCTTCCAGGCGAGTCCTGCTCCCCTAGTGCTCTGCTGTGAGATAGCACATTACAGAAATGAAGATGTGTTTTTACGGACTCTATGCTATAAAATATTTATGCCCTGCCTTTGGTTACATAAAGTGTTTTGCAGTGTAGGTCATCTTCTCAGCAAAATCTTTCACTGTGAGAACAGTTTCCTGAAGCTCCCGTGGGTCCTTAGGACAGGTAGTCAGATGGCCTTACAGAACAAGACACTGTCAGGGCTAAGGCCTGAATAAGAATGGATCAAGCATGACTTAACCCTAAACAAAGATTTGGCATGAGTAGAATTTCCAAGATGTATAATTCATTCTTTTACATTAATGAGAAATATAACCTCCAAAGAGGTTAGCTGTCTCAGGATACAATCTACTAAAATTTAACCCTTTCCTTCCTTCATGAGAATGACCCATTGTTCAAATTTGTCTAGGTGCACAGGGGAAGGAAAAGTTAGACTTGCTGTTCCCTTTGTCTTGTTTTCCCTTCCCCTCTTCAAGGTACTTATTTTGGAATAATTTGATGTCATGACTATTTATTGGGTCTCTATGCTCTACCTGCCAATGTGCTGGGAGGTCTGCAGAAATGTATAACATGATTTGTGCCTGAAAAAGGCTGGCTATTTAGTTGGGGAGTTAAGACACATCCTAAAGAAGCAAGTTAAAACAGCATACCATGAGCTATAATGTGTTATGTGCTATATGGTTGGGTTTAATTTATATGATGTTGATAGTACAATTATGATTACAAAGAGTAAGGATTAATGATAGCTGGGGGAGTTAAAGAAGGCTTTTGGGGCAGGTGGGAAACCTGGCCTGTGAAAAATGGCACAGTTTGGGGCAAGTAGGAAAAGGGAAGAACTTGGGTGGCTCACTGGGCAAGGAGATTTACAAGGTACTAAAAGTAAAGGAAAGGCCCTTGAGAGCTGTCAGCCATAGCTGCAGACTGTGCCGCAGTAACAAACAAGCCCAAACCTTACTGGCTTAAATTAGCCAAATCTGACCTTTTACTAGAGTTACAAGCACATGGCAGGGTGGCTGAGGATGCTGTACCAAATTGTCTTTTTTCAGGGATACAGGCCGACAGAGCCACCACTACCTAGAATGTCTCAGGTCACTGTGGTGGAGAGAAATAAGGGCAAATCACACACTTGTTCTTACAGGCTTCCCACTGGAGGTGACACATGTCATTTCTTACGTTTCATTGGCCAAACAAATCAGTGCATGCTTAACTTCAAAGGGAAGTGCATTTCTCCTATGTGCCTGGCAGGAAGAGAACAGGAGATGCCAGTGAGTAGCTCTAAGAACACCAACCACATGCTGAGGGTGAGAAAAGTGTGTGAAGTGGTGGATGGCACAAGGACATTGCAGACAGATGCACCTAGATTTGAAAATTCTGTCACTTAGCACTGGGTAACCTTTGGCAAGAGACTTCATCTATAGAACAGCATTTATTTTTCTGATCTAGTAAGGTTGTTGTGAGGACTATATGTGCAGAAAAATATTGATTTATTTAGTTACTGCCTCCTTCTCATGACAGCTTTCTATTTTTCATTCTCATCTCATATAATATCTACTGTACCTCTTGCTCTTGGGTGCCAAGAAATAGACCTATAACCTTGCAATAATTTTTCTTGCGTAATCTAGCTCAAATGGATTTCAGCCAAGGTCTCTTCCGGTCCATTAGGTGCTTTGCAAAGTGGAAGACATCCCTCTCAAGTGCGGCTGCATGGGTTTGGCCAGGTTGAATGGTTTGGTAGATACTCTTATGCAGTGAGTGAACAACTTGTATAAGCATATGTGGTGGCCCTGGCTTTAGTTCCTTGTACTGGATTCCTGAGAAAAATAATAATCCACTTATTGCCCAACTTCTGTTCACTAGAGAAGTTTTAAATGGTATATCAACTCTTCATGGGAAAGTATGCTACACACAGAATCCCAATATATGAATTCCCAAGAAAATAACTAAGAAGCATTATGCTCTCATACGCTCAGAACATCTCACTTTTCTGCTATGTTTCGAATCAGTGGTATAGTTATTTATAAGCAATTCCCACAGATCTTAATGAGTTTAATGAATAAAGAATGAACATAATAAGTGAGCTTAACTTCACCAAGAAATAATTTCTTATACAAAAGAAGTTTGATATTAAGCCACCACCACATATTATATAATTAAATCACATTAATTTTCTTAGGTATAATGCAATTGTCTGTGCTGTGCATAGATAAGAAGCTGAAAGAAAATTTCTGGTATGCCTTTGAGAAGAATTTGTATAACTTTAAAAATAACTCAGAGGGAAAACAGGGCCAATATGGAGAGGATTTTCTAAGACATAGGAGTTATTTTCATTTACATTACTTATCGGGATCAGTGTCTAATGTAATGGTAATGACTCAAAGGATGAGTTGAGAGGAGTCAAGTTGGGAACATACTGACCTCGGCTTTCTCCTTGCTCTGTGGGGGAGGAGAGGGAAGGGAAAGCATACTCTTTGTGTGAACACAAGGTCTACCTGTAAATGGTGGCACCTTCTCTTTTGTGCACTAACACTGTGAAAGCCTGAGTGAGGGTATGGTGGGCTGAACATGAGCCCTCCAAGAAGTCTCTATCCTAACCCCAGAATCTGTGAATAAGTTACTTTGAATAGCAATGTGATTAAGTTGTGGATTTTGAGCTGGAGAGGCTATCTTGGATTATCCAGTGGTGCCGATGTAATCGCAAGTGTCTTCATAAGAGGGAGGCAGGCAAGTCAGAGGCAGAGGGAGGAGGATATGTGACAATAGAAGCAGAAATTGCAGTTATGTGGTCACCAGTATCAGCAGTGTTTTAATAGTGAAAGAATCAAGGAAAAGATTTTCCTCTGGATTATCCAGAAGGAACCATATGTACTGATACCTTGCGTTAGTTATCCTGGTGAGATTCATGTTTGACTTCTGACTGCCAGAACTAGAAGGGACACATTTGTGTTGTTTTAAGCCACTAAGCTTGTGGTAATTTGTTATAGCAGCTGTAGGAAACTATTATAGAGAACAAGGATGGGGCTTTTTGAGGATTCAACTAGGGAGGGTGAGTGTGCAGACATAGAGTCCTTGGATCAGCTCACTAGCATGGGAGTTATCAAACTATAGCCATCACACGATTGCTCCCTGCTTTTGTACAACCCATGAGCTAAGAATGGAATATTTAATATTTTACATATTCTTAAGTGGAATATTCTTTGTTCTATTATTCTTCTAAAATTATAAGAAGGATATTTTGTGACATGTAAACGTGATATTCAATGTAAACATTTTGAAAAGATTTGCTGATCCATGTGCTAGAGTCAGGACATCAGCTTTGATGTTGAGGGCCTAGTGCTTCTCTGTGTCTTTCATGGGACTGAGTTTATCCTCATCTCACACTGCCCACTATGTTCATGTGATCAAATCCTACATATCACTTAATGCTTCTTTGATTCAAATGCTACCTTCTCTATAAGGCCCGCTTGCCACGTTGAGAGCTTACCATGTTCTATAGACTATGATTAGTATTGGAGATACAAAGATGAGTAAGATATGATGTGTTCCCTCAGAGACTACACACCAAAACAACAACAACAACGCCTATTTATAGCAAATGCCTTCAATCACTATTAATACTCTTGAGTCACCCGAGGTAAATATTTCTAGATCAGTTTTTCAGATGACAAAACTGAGGCTCACAGATGCTAAATAAATTTGCCATAGTCTGTTAAAAATTCTGTTCAATGCCTAAACCCTATATCTTTCTATAATATCACTTGGGGTTCCCCAAGTTGCCTGGTCCTGCCCCCATTTCTCTGATCTCCTCCCATAAGCTGGAAGCTATTGTGACCTCTGCTCTCAACAACCAGCTCAAAATCAAGACCTCTTTATGGAATTAATAATTTTCAGGCTTGAGTAGAGTTTGGGACGGCCCTTCAGATTTTTGTTATCAAAATGTCATTAAGGCCAATAAATTAGATGAAATATTGGATTAAAAATGGAAGCAAAATTGTGGTCCAGGTGGCTCTAAAACTTTTCTGGGTAAGACAATAAGCTATGGGGCAGATTCATGTTAGCCAATGTGTCTTGAGTTCTTTAAAGCAGGGGTGTGCCTATAATTTTGACTCATTTCTTCTGCCTTCTTTGGTATTAGTCAATTGAATGGCAATCTGTATGTTTACTGTAGAGAGGACAGTAAACTATGTATTGGTCATTTTGGTTTTATCTCCAGATGTAGGTGGTAACAAAATATGCATGCCACCTTCCAGTGCCCAAGTATGGAGCCAGATGAAAAAACAAAGGAATAAGGGTCATTTTAGGTAGCATGAAAAAAAAAATCAGGTTTTTTTACTTATGTTTGACCCAGTATTTCACCAACCCTCCTGCATTGGGATGTGGTGAGCATCTAATGAAAGTGGGTATGTGAAATATTTTATAAATCAGAAAGTACTATACCAATGTAAAACTTGGTATTATATATATCAGATAGGGTGTGTTCTTATCTTCAACAAAATTTATTTTGTACTTTCTGTGTTCTTAGCCCTATTCTATGGATTCCTAAGGACCATTAAGAAGCATTAGCAGGCACTACAAATTCTGTTTCTTATTATTACTGTTTTGTTCTTCTTGTATGGCAGAGAAATATTTTATGTCACTTTGACCTGACTTCACTGCTGCTGACTGTGGTTCATACATTTATGGAATATAATTTCGTAAAGGGGAGAGCGTATGTTTTGCTTCCCGGAAAGTCCTATAGGTTTGTCACATTGTTCTGAGCATAGCAGTAGATTTTCCAAATTCCTATTAGTGAGGGAACAACTCATTTTGGGTGGAAGAAGGCAGACCGAAAGGAGGAAATCTTGGTCAAGAATATATAAGAAAAGAGACTAGAAAAGAATACAAATTCTGGAGGTCTTTCACTACAACCCTGCTAATTTGTGCCTGTGTGGAATATTAGAAGGACTGTATGTAGGGAGATTGCTTTAGTAAATCAGCTTTGAATCTCGACAAATAAGATCATCCATCCAAAGCAGCAACATCTGTCTTGACCCAGGAATTGAGGCATATAAAAATAGTTAAGGGAAAGTTTTAAAGAAGAAAACAGATGTAGTTTTAAAATTGGGATGGGTTCTATTTGGTCAATAAATGTTTATATGGGTATGGTCAAATCAGGCACGCTTGAAAGATTTGCTTTTTATAATTCACCACAGCCTATTACATATGACAGGGTTGTACTAGTATTGGCATGGCTTGCTTTAAGAAAATCCAATATTTATAACCCTTTAAATTTACAAACAGATGAACTAGGGGATGAGTAGTTTTCATTATGATAGGATTCACGTAGGGTGATCTCTTCCAGAATATTTAAAATACTAGAGGCCCAGTGCATGAAATTCATGCACTGGTAGGGTCCCTAGGCCTGGCCTACGATCAGGGTCAATCAGGTTCCCCGCCTCCCTGCCTCCTCCTTCCCTTGCTCACTCAGGACCTTGCTGCCACTGGTCGCCCACCATGTTTCGTGCCGCCACCTGGTGGTCAGCGCACTTCATAGCAAGCAATCGACCTCCTGGTCTCCGGGTGGAACTCCTGAGGGGACAATTTGCTTGTTAACCTTTTATTATAGAGGATGACAATTTACAAATATGGTTTGTCCATGAGGTTTCAGAAACACATCTGAGAAAAATATGAATACATACACACATGCTCTACTGGGCTTAGATTCTTCATTAAGGTAGGTAGATGGCACATTATGTCTCAGGTTGACTATACCTGCTATAGGGTTGTCCTTATTGCAAATAACCTGCATGGCTAACCAAGAGCTGAGCATGTATAGATGGTAGAAGTGCAGCCTGGTCTTGGGTTTCTTTCTATCAACAAAAAGGAGGCAAAAGGGCCACCATATTACTACCTCTGCTCTTTCAGCAGTCAGAGCAACACTTCCTTTTCTTGGTTGTGTTAGTCATCATCCATTTACAGTCATTTGCATTTTGAAATCTTTATCCTGCTACATCAAAGTATTGCCTGGGTGCAGGCTGCACCAAAGCAATTTGCTTGGCTTCTGAAAAATCACTCTAGATAATCCAGAAAAATCTGCCACTATGGGGACCCCAATTTGTCTGATTCCCTTTCAGATGCAAGGGTCATAGCCTTAGACTTTTATTTTTGTTGCTTTCATTTGGTAAATTCTATTACTGGCTTACTCCGAACATGAAAGTCATTTGCTATTAAAAACAAATGTCATCTCAAAAGGAAAATTCCAAGGCTGTCTTTCCTTCTGATCTCCCTGTCAACAGAGTCCGGATGTTCAAATCCAAGGTGCTGCTTTGCATTAATTGTCTTCTATCCACTTGTACCTCTTTAGTATTTAGGAAATAATGCCTCAGAATGAAGGAAAAAAAGAAGTTATAATTAACACTGGGAACTGGAGGAATCTGAAGCTGTCCCTTGGCCTGGATCTAAATGGCACAACCAAGTCTGATGCCAACTCTGAAAATTTGTTTGGTGAGTTTGTCATTTACTCCCAGCTGCCCAAGAACAACCTTTAACCTCTTTTGTCTCAAGTGCTAATTTGTTGAAGCCACCAATGTGCTCATCTACAAAATCATTTTTCCCAGCTTCCCTGTGGCAAGGTGGCCAAGTGACATAGTTCTGGCCAATAACATGTATGCAGAAGTCTGTTATGGAATTCTGGGAAAATTTTCTTACTTAATATAGGCATTGTTCCTCCCTCTTTTTGGATCCATTCTCTTCCTTCCTACTTGGAATACTTATGAAATGTCTTGAGCTGGAACAGCCATCTCATGACCTTGTGGGAAAGGTCATTTGCAGAGACTTTGCCCTGATGCACTTAGCTACTGAACCAATGCCAGGAGCCTTCTACCTCTGGGCTTCTTCTTTCATGAAGAAAAATAATCCCTATTTTACCTGGATCACTCTTAGTGGGCTTTTTGTTATGTGCAGCCAAATTTGACCCAGGGGTGATACAGTGGGATTTCTAAGGGTCAGTGTGCTGCTCTATCTCAGGTTAGAGTTGTCTGGAGCTGGAAGGAAATATGAGCCTGGGCAGGGAGGGCACAGCAGAGCTGAGAGCCCTAGTGTTCACTGTGTGTGCATCAGACTGGGCCTCTTCTCATATTCTCAGTTCTCTCTATGGCTTAGGGCTTTATTGATGTTCTAGATTAACTTGTCAAAGGGATTCCCTGGGTTTCCTGTGTTTGGGGGGAATTGCATTTAATGAACAACTGCTTTGTTCATTTCCTTACTAATTTTCCATTTCTCGAGAGGAAAAGGAAACTTTGCCTGAGATAATTATGTCCTAGTACCCATTAGAAGAGAACAGTGCGCCTCTAAGCGAATTGGGAGGGGGTAGGATGCATTTTTGTGGATTGAAAATGCCATTTTGTACATGAGAAGTCATTCTGAGTCAGGATAAACAGACTCACAAAAAACAGAAATGTGGCTGGACTAGATCATTTCTTTTCCTGACATACTTAAAAATTACCTTTTCAGAATGTTCAAGTCATTATTTACCACTGCCATCTGAAGATTGGGAGTCTACTGAGGTTTCTTGATACAGTGCTGCCTCTATGGGGGTGGTCAGACTGTCAGTTGGATGGAGGCTAGTTGTACAACTACATGGTGGGACCTCTGAGCCTGCCCCTGGCTTTGGGAGCCTCTGTGAAATCTTTCAAGTACCATGAAATCTTTTCATGGCCTTGGGCCCAGGTGTAAGGAAAGATAGCTGGAAAGGGTGAGACTCCCGGGGTGCAGAGGGCCAAGTCTCCTCATGGAGGAGAGCAGGGCACACCTCTCTGGATTTGCTGTCACCAGTCTCCAGAGATTTCTTGTTTATTTCTTGTTCCTCTGACTAGTTTATTCACACAGCTTGACACAAAATGTACCTCCTTCGAGAGCAAGTAGGAAGCAGGGACAGTGTCATGACCCAGAACATAGTTTTGATTGGTCTGAAAATTCTGGGTTCTGCCCTAGTTTTGCTGTTTATATGCTGGCTGACCTCAGGTAAATTACTTAGCCTCTCTGAGCTTTGGATTTCCCATCTATAAAATTAATTATTCACTGTCTCTATTCTTGCTGCATAGTAAATGACCCCAAAATCCAGTGACATCCAATAACAGAATTCATTTCTCACTCATGTACTGCTGGTCAACTGAGGCAGTGCATCTTCAGATTGCTGAAGAGTGAGCCTTGGAGCCAGGTTGTGAGTCTGCTCCATGTGGGTTATTCTGGGGCCCTGGATGGAGGACAGTGGCTATCTGGAGAATGTTCTTCACAGGGTGGAGTTCTGAAGCTTGCAGATCGGTGAGCAGGAGCCTTTAATCCTTCTTAAGCTTGCATCTCATGCACTATTACTTTTGCCATTATTCCATTGGCCAAAGCAAGTTACATGGCCAAGCTCATGCTTAGAGAGTGGGAAATAATATTCCTTCTGTGGAGGGAGATGGGAAGTGAATATTTACTGAACAATGCTCTAAATACCATTCCCAGTTTAAACAGATGTTTTGAAGACTTAATGAGATCATGACGAGAGGCATTTAGCATGGAGCCATGCACATAGTAGTACTCATTGAATATTAGCTGCTCTTTCTACTGCTGCTGTTGTTGCTGTTATGTCTGCTCTGCTATAACATACTCCTATTCTCCACACGGAGAGATGGCGTCCAGAGAGGAATGCATTGAACAGGCTGTTCACTGTTCAAGACCTTGCTGGTATGAGATCAGAACTTCATCTCTTCCTCTCCAGCTTGCAATGCTTCCTGCTTTGACATCAAATGGGCTATCGAAACTTCTGAAAACTTCGGGTCAATGTGATGTTTGGTTAATTTTGTACATCCTATTACATTTAAAGCATGTTCATGCTTGTTATCACTTTGACCTTCTGTATTATCCTATGAAGTAAACTGAGAAGCCATTGCCACTATCTTTTTATGGAGAAGATAACAGATTGGGTTAATCCAAGGTGACACTCATAGTTGAGGTTTGTAGGAATCAACCATAAGGATTTGAAACTTTAACATTACTTCTTCATTTGTTCATTTATTCATTCTCTCATTTAACAAACAGAAGTTTATGCACCCCTGTTATATGCTCCATAAGCACTGTGAATCTAAGCAGTGGATGGTGGTAATTCCCGACACTTCTGGATCAGAGACTGGCAGGGAGTTGGTGGCGAGGGCAAGAGTCAGGACGTCTGAACCCATCACTCTTGTATCACTCATCACTGTCATATGTAGTCTCCTCCCACATCTCCTTAGAGCAACCACTAGGCCAACCCACACCTTTCAGGTTATATCAGAGCACCTCAGGGTGCCCAGGGGGGTAGGTCTCAGAGACATCTTCTGTTCCCCAGGACTCTACACACTGATTTAGTTGGAAGCACACATAGCCTGTCACTCTAATAAGTACCCTGAGATGATGGACAGTAGGTCCAATGCATAGAATTGAGGGTCAGGAGTCTGAAAGTGGCTGTATCAACTCTGTGGCCAATTGGGAGCTTGAGGGGCTATCTCACTACACTTCTTCCCACTCCCTTTTTATTTTCCTTCTCTGAGATGGAACTTGTGATAAATACATTAGATGGTCTGGACTAATTAATTCTTTCTTCTCAAACTTTAACTAATCTCACAACAATTTAAGCCCATCAGATTAATAGAGACCATTTATTCCTATTTTACAGATGAAGAAACAGTCTAAGAGAGGGTAAGAGACTTGTTCACTGTTCTCTAGAATTCCAGATGACCTCACAGATCCTTTCTAGTCTTCAGACTCCATAACTCTTTTCAGTTCACAAACACTGGGTTATTCTTTGCAGTGTCCCAAGCTTGCCAGTTCTAACCTTTCAGTGATATTGTGAGGAGCCTTGAGGTAAAGAAGGAATAAGTGTCTCCCCTTCTCCCTCTCAGGGAATCCTTACCACCCTCTCACATCATGGGAGAGCCAAACCAGGGCCTAAGGCCATTGAAGTCAGTCATATCCTGGTTTGATCTTGATTCAACAGGGTATGGCTGCTCTGTGCTGGGTGAGCACCCTTACCTTTCCACGAGTCCTGGCCCTTTGGCCTTTTGTCATCTTTGGTCTTGGCTTGCTGTATCGTAAATGGTTTGTTGGTCTCCTTCCTACCCTCTTGTTGAAAGTCTTAACTTCAGAGCTTCAGGACTTTTCACAAATAGTAAAGGTGGACCAAGTCGGTGTTGCTCAGTGGTTGGGCTTTGACCTATGAACCAGGAGATCACGGTTCGATTCCAGGTCAGGGCATATACCTGGGTTATGGGCTTGATCCCCAGGAGGCAGCCGATCGATGATTCTCTCTCATAATTAATGTTTCTATCTCTTTCTCTCCCCTCCCTTCTTTTCTGAAATCAATAAAACTATATTAAAGTACATGTGTATATTTTTTTGGTATAGAGTATACCCTTTCTGAAGTGTGTACTCTATACCAAAAGTCTACTAAGTGCTTTCTATCTTTTATTTGTTGAAATGAATTTAATTCCTACTCCCATGATATAGGTGACATTTCTTTTCATTTTACAGACAAAGAATATGGTGAAGTTCAGAAAGGTTATTTATCTTTTTCAGGATTATACACCTGGTAAACAAAGCTTACTCTTGCCATAATTTTGTCTTGTCGGTAATAGCTGCTGATATGGGTCAACTCTGCTTTCGCATCCCCTTTATTTCTGAAGTGATGGAAATGAGACAAAGAGAGGTTAAGTAACTGGCCCTGGGTCACACAGCTAATAAGTTATATTTATGGGGCTATCAGACTCCCAAACTCCTCTTTTCCCTCCTTTCTTGCTGAGAAGTTCTCTCGGACTTGCCATGATCTCACTAAGTCCCTCTCAGACACCCATATGTGACAGAAGACTAATTAAAAGAGCGTCAAGAATAGAAGTAAATGGGGAAAACATTTCTCATTTAAAGGGCAGCCTTTGTGGGTGGTGTGAGGAGGGAGATGGTGGGAAGAGAAATCCCATCCCCAGGCTTGGCGGTTGGTGGGCTCAGGGGAAGACCCTCACACCTTCTTTTTGAGCATTTCCGGTGGGCACCACTTCCTTTTCTAGCCTTTGGCTTTCTGAGACTTTGGTTAACACCATTGCTCTAAGGATTGGCTCCTTTCTGTCTCGGCCTTATGACTTATAATCCCCATCCCCCGAAACCATTTGAAGTCTGCCTTAGCAAGGTAAGCTAGACACACCCAATGAGAAAAGAGCCCCAGCAAAAGCAGCTTCCTCCACCAGGAAATGAAGCAGGATCTTGCCTGGATCCCAGCCCAAGCCCAGAATATGCAGCCAAAAGAGATTGCTGGGAAAGGGTATTAGCTCATTGCAACCTTTAGCATCATTACTGTGGTTTCTCTCCTGCCTTGGAAAAAACTACCTGTTTTTTCTGTCTACTTCTCAACTCCCACACATAAAACCAAAATTGATCAGGACAAAACATACCCAGCTCATTCTGTGCTGCAAGAACTGCTAAACGTTGTGCATCTTCTAATCTGATTACATTTCCAGTCCAAATCACCTTCATTTCTCACCTCCTAATTGGTTTCCCTGCTTCCACCTCTACAATTTATTCTTTACGCAGCAGTCACCCTGATCCTTCTAAATTGTGAATCTCGTTGTGTCATTTCTCTGCTCCAAGTCCTCCAGTGGCTTCTCCTGCTCCCCAGAGAAAAGCCAAAATCCTTATAGCAGCCTTTTGATTGAGGGCAGGGCCTGGCACACTTTTTTCTGTAAAGGGCCAGATAGTAAATATTTTTTGTCTTTGTTGGCCAGTGGTCTCTGGCAATTACTCAACTTTGCTGTAGCATGAAAGCAACCACAGTCAGTACGTAAACGACTGGGCATGGTTGTGTTATTTACAAAAACAGGTAATTGGTTGGATTTGGCCCAGGAATGCAGTTTCCTGACCTCTGTTCCAGCTAATTTGGCCTGTGGACCTCTTGGGCATTATTACTTCTTTTCTGTCCTCTGCTTCAGCCCCACTGATCTTCACAGACTTTTGCGTGGGCCCTTGCATTGGCTGTGCTATCCAGAACATTCTTTCCCTCTATATGTGAGTGGCTCATTTTCTCATTTCCTAAAGGTTCCTGCTTAAATGTCATTATGGGAGCCCTGCCTGACCACACTATCTGAAATAGCAGCCCTTCTCATTTTCTTGGCACTCCCACTCTCTTCACTCTGCTTTGTTTTCTTCACTAGCCCTGGCCACCACCAGGCATATTTATTTATTGAATGAATACATGATTTCTTCAGCAAATATTAGTGAGTACCTCCTTAATGCCAGGCAATACTCGAGGTGCTAGAATTCCATAAAAGACAAAATGGACAAAGGCCTTACTATCTTGGACTTAAAGTCTAGCTAAGGAAGACAGACAATAAAAGTAGTAAAAATAAATCTAAGTGTGGCAGGTGGAGATAAGTGCTCTGGAGGAAATTAGGCTGGGCAAGGGGACAGGTTGTGGGAGACTCATCCTTTTGTTTCTCTCACAGCGTTTGTCTTCTGCCTGGAGTCATTGCTAAGGTTTTCCCAGTTATAGCAACTGTGACATTAACTCCCTCGGCTTAGATGTTGCAGAGCTGGTGTATTTGACAAAATCCAAGTACCAATAGGGGGCGCCACAGACTGTGCAGAACTGGCTGTGAAAAGAGGTTTGATCAAGACCCAGGCAGCCAAGCTTGTGAACAGGATGGAAAGGGATGCAAAGATTGCGGTGGAGGGATGGGGAAGTTGGAAGTAGTGGGATGTAACAGGATCTGAACACAACTGCATGCACCACAAGTGTATTTCATGGAGCGCTGCCTAAACTACAAGGCATTATGGAACAATGCACTTCTGAGTCGGATGCTTAATAAATCAGCCAGGCATGCATTATTATTCCGCAACTGAGCCCTTGTGTCTTAATGCTCAATTATACAGCACAGAATCTGGGTCGGGTTTTCTATCATCTTGGACATGTGGTAGGAATGGCCTCACTAATTGCTCTACGTGGGAATGGATTTATTTCGTTTTGGCAGAGGCATTCACTCTGACTGACATTTAGATAGAAGGGGCCTTACCTAGAATCAGATAACTCTAGACCTTGAAAGCTACCTTAGAGGTGATCCTAGTCCAATCTGCTCATGCTGTAGATGGGAAAATTGAGGCTCACAGAGAGGAAGTTAGTTGCTCAAGGTCATAAGATAAGTGGCAACTGGGGCCTCAAGTCAGGTTACTGATTCTGATTCAAATACATGCTTCAGTCACCACCTCCCTTCCAGTGTCTGCAGCAGATGCCATGGACAGTGACATCCTCCTGCTATCTGACTCTCTGAAGCTAAAGACCCACCGGAAGAAGCTGTGCCTCATTTACTTGAATAAAAGTGAACAACCAGTTAAAAAAACAATAGGCTTCCATATTTTATGGATCTCTAGGGATGCAGTGAACTCATGCTCCCAGATTAAAGGAAAGAGGGAAACCATACCCTTCTTTCTGAACTATGCTGCCTGCTGGCTCCCAAGTGTCCCAGCGGTCTCCAGAATGGAGATCATCATACATGACAGCTGGAGAGCATTATCACTTGAAGGTTTGCATTCTGGCTTTTATATATAATTTACATAGATCTGCATACTGTATGCTCTGGGCATTGTTTTCTGTTTCAGTCCATCTTCACAGCCTCCCTTCTCCAAGCTCAGTTGGCGTCTTGGCTTCCTCAGCTCTGCTGGGTGAGATGAGTGCTTGGCTAGCATTTGATCTGGAGAAACATCTGGAAGTTCCTCCTTCTGGGAGAGACTCTGGGGAAGAGAGTGGCTGCTGAGTCAGTGACATGTTGGAGTCCTGAGGCCATCAGTTCCCTTATGGGTCCCTGATAAAGGTCTGCTTATTGCAGTCCTTATCCTTCTCTCATATTTAGGGCTGCCTATAGGGGATGAAGGCAAGCAAGGGGGCCATCTCAGGCACAGATCCCCCAGAGGTGGCTTTACTCTGATTGATAAGGACCTTCTGGAGTATAAGTTATTCTAGGAGTTATCCAAGGGAGCTAGGCTTGTACACCTTTGTACTTGTCCACCAATGGTCAAGAGCCCTCCAAGAGAGGTAAATTCCCAGGTACTCCTGGCTGTTTGTGTTGGGGGAGTGCTCCAGTGGCCCAAGGTCAGTCCTCCAAAGATGAACCTCAAGTGTGGGTGTGGAAAGTAAAAGTGCACCCACACTGGGAACACAGAAATAGTAAAACACAAACACTCCCACTAAAGGCGATTCAAAGACAAAACCAACAACAACAACAAAAGACTTTGTGCTTAGCAGCATGGTCTTTGATCCTGCCTTCTTCTGGGGAGGAGTGAATTGGGAGGAAGGTGATTGAGTTCCTCATGGTCAATGTCAACCTGACCCCCCACTATAGTTGTCCCTAAAGGATGGACAAGGGGAGAAGGAGGAGGGACACTGTCTATAGATGCAGCCATTACAAAGGCACAAAGAAATGTGCTCAGGGGAGGGTGCGTGCTGCTAACCCTTATGCAAAATCCACTTGAATCACGATCACTTCCGTTTTCATAGTCCCATATATTTCAGAGCTCTTTCACATGCATGACTATATTTTCATACCCTGTGAGGGAGGTGGGGGCTTTTATTTTCATCAGGTGATGCTCTTTCCAGTACATGTCTTTGTGCGGCTTCTCCAATTAGTTTGTATTTTGTATGTACCTACAGCTGAGCTGGGAGGTTAAGCTGCCTGTGTTAATTCCAGCCTTTAAACAATCCTCTCCTTAGGCTAAGTAATAGAAATTTTTCTGTTTGTGCAAAAAGATCAGGACTCTGGACACCTGGCCCAAGTGTCGGCTCAGCCCACCTGCTAGCTGTTAAAATTCTTTAACCTCTCTGGGCCTCAGTTTCCTCATTTGTAGTATAAAGAGGTTTGTCTAGATTACATTGCCAGCCCTTGTTCTGAAACTGTGCACACATGGCTCCAGGTTATGGGAATTGTGTTTCTTTGTTCATTAGGAACAAAGAGCTTGACTCTGATTTTAAAGGTTACTACTATATTTTTGCTCCAATACTTTAATTTTTAGGTAACATTTTTCTTTAAGAGGAGGGAGCTGGCTGTAAGGGGATCTGGTTTTTTTCTTTTCTTTTCTTTTTTTTTTAAACATTAAAGCCCCTGTCTTCAGGGAAGAAGAGGCTGTTGGATGTGCTTTGAATGTTTCGAATCAAAGCCTGCCAAGGGATGAGAGCTATAGGTTTCAATAAGCACCTTTTTTCAGTAATTTTAAGAATTTCACTTATGAGGATAATGAAATCTTTAGAAACCCTAGGGGACATACCAGGAGAAAAATATGATTCATCAGTGGAATTTTCCTAAATACTCTCTCTCCCTACTCCATTAGCCCATCAGGAGGGGCTCCTCTATAGATTTTGAAGTCCTTGGAACCCTAATTAGATCTTTGGGAGCTTGAACACCCCCCAAAGCCCCCCCTAACATCCAGGCTCATCATTGCCTCACTGGCTCCTGAAGCCTGAGTTGTCATGTTTCCACCAAGCGCCTAGGCCACCCATAATAAATACTTGTTCCTTCGCATCGCGCCCCTCACAGTGTTGTTTTAATAAAAACAAAGGTGTGATGCATTGTTTCTGTGCCAAGATGTGTGTGGACTTCTTTCAGATATGGAGCCTGCACCTGCCCTTGGGTTTTAGGGCCTCAGATGGGTGCTAAGTGCCCCGAGGTCTGTGTCTGCAGGCCCTGGCGTGTGGCACGTGCCCTGCTTCTAGTTTGGAGAGAAATGGGTAGAACTGACTTCCCTTTTATAGATTTTGATTTTGCCAGAATTCATTTCTAGCTATTTAAAGATTAGGAAAATGTATTTTTGAAACTTAATTTGGTATAATTTCAGGGGGAAAAAAAGGATTCGTTTAGAAAAGACAATGTAAAACCCTAATGACCCGGTTGGAAAGACGAGTTGATGTTTAATTAAAAGCAGTGGGAAGGGCTGGATTCTGTACATTTTCAAGGATCAAGTTACCTGGAGAGAAAGAAAAATTGTGGGATGGGTATAATATAAACAAAAAGCTGAGTTCAAATGAGGACTCTAAGAAATTAAAATCAAAAGGAACTCTTCAAAAAGACTGCCCATCTTGGGTATTAACCTCCAACATTGAAATGAAAACAAATTTGAAAGGCTTTAAAAAGAAGGCAACCCACATTTGGGCCTGCTTCAGATCCCCTGGCCTCCAGCTTTCTGTGGGTAGCTACGGCTCCCCAACCCTTGTGTGCTGGGTCTAGCATTTCTTCTCTACGGTGTGCACCCAGGATTTCTTACCAGCTCCTCAAAACCATGCTCAGTTGAAAGAGGACATTTAGTGGCTTTTGCATGCGAGGCCCCCACAGTGTGTGAATCCAGTGTAATGGTTGGAAAACAGCAGAAACCAGTTTCTAGGTCCTGTTTCTGTTTCTCACTCATTGAGTGACTCTGGGGAAATTACTTCCTCTGAGACTCGGTTCTCTTGCCATCAAACAAGACCCTCCTCAGTGCTATTCAAGAGGACTTGCTGCGATGATGGAAATGTTCTGTGTCTGCACTGTCATTACAGTAGCACCATGTGCTATCGAGTCCTAGTAAAGGTGCAAGCTTGTCTGAGGAAGGCACACTTTAATTTTCTTTCATTTCCATTAACTTAAATTGTCTCACATAGCTAGGGGCTGCCATATTGGACAGAGCAGTTTGAGAGGTTGCTGAAATGCCTTCTAGTTCTCCACTTCCATACTCTGGTGCTCAGGCTTGCATCACTAACCAATCACAACCATTCCTCCAACCATTCCTCAGGGCCTTGCCTGATTGAGGTGCCCTTTTAAATCCTAGGGAAACAAAGATGAGTAAGACAGAATCCTTGTTCCTTAAGAGCTCACAGTCTCCTGGGAAAGAACCATAAACTTGAAACTGTGGGCTGTTCAGGCTTGGGATCCCCGGGAAAATGGAAAAGCAGAGCCAGCCTTTGTCAATATTTGTTACATGTGGGTCCTTAGCATTTGCTAAGCAAGGAGGCACTGCTTGGCCGTTTGTTCCATTTAGGTCTGGCTCACTTTTACTCCCTAACCTTAGAAGATAAAAGTAACCTGGATATTTGCCAGCTGCTGATTCAAAGCATGGGTATTCTTTAGCTTTGAGAGCCTTGAAACCTAGTTAGGGTACACAACCTAAAAGAATGGGACCAGGAGATTCATTCTTTTATTCAACAAATAAGTATTGTGTGCATTTTGAGTGTTAGATACTGGACTAGGCATCAGGGATACTGTCATGAAGAAGACAAACATACGCCTTCCTCTTGGCGGGCTGGCCCCCGGCATTTCTAGAGGAGGAGGTAGACTTTGTACAAGCAAATAGAGACACTGATTTTAGATAGTGCTAGAAGGAAGGCTGTTGGAAATAATAAATAAATGAATGAATAAAATCATTTAGGACACCCTAACCCAATCTGTTGGTCTCTAGTTTATGGTCTCTGGGGTAGCCATTGGTGTGGGGTTAGTGCTTTTGGAGTAAAAAACAAAAGGAATTTCAGGTCTGACTGTGTTGTTCACTTTGATATGAACTTGGGGAGCACAAGCTTGTTCTGGGTATAGAATAATATAGTATGTATGAGAGGACTTCATAATCAGTTAAGCACTCTACAAAGGTAAGGTTTTAAAATTTCCTTGTAGATACTAGTTGACCAGTTGAGGCCCCCTGGTTCAGCACACAGGACGGGGACTGAGAACATCAGGAGGAATATCTGAGGGATGCTTTGAGATCTGCCCCTCATTAGCCCCTCCTGTCTATCAGCCCAGCCTTTGCTATTAAGACGTAATTAAGTGATCTCTGGAGCCCTTGGCTTCCACTGAGGGGCTTTTGCTGTTATGTCAAGCTGAGAGCTCAGCCCAGTAGGTTTGACTCTACTTTAGCTAGAACTACAGTATGTATATGCTCCATGTATGTGTAAAGTGTTACTAAAAATATCTGTTGTCTCTCCCCCACCAAATTTTGAAACTGGTTAGGTGGGTGCTGAGAATAGATGGGGTCACCAGAGGCTTGTGGAGCACTGAAGGAGCTCAGGCCAACTTCTCCCCACTTTGGGATTTTGCTTCCTTTTAGGACCAAGTAGTTGTGTAGCTGTGTGACCAGTAGGATCCTGGAAGAATCACTGGGACAGGATGTGAAAGAAACAATGGCTTCACTGACATCTGAACATTATTGACAGAGCACCTGCAATTAGCACCATGTAGCACAAGCCATACAATTTATGTCAAATAATTAGTAACCTGTAGTAAGCTGTTCAAATATATGGAATGTGTATTCTAGTGCTGTGCTACATTGCCTCATCGCCTTCTTGGTGCTCTGTAGTGTCCCTTTGCTCCATGCAGATTCACTCTCCACTCTTTCTACCCTACTCGGTGCCCATGTGAATGTATTAAGGAGCTCCCTTGCCCTCTGATTTCTTTTGGTTTCAGCCAATGGGAAGAATTGAGACCTTGAGGAAGAGGTCCATGTATTAATTCATGCAGCAAGTTGGCTGTGAGTTGCTACCAGTTGGCTGTGTCCCTGCACTGAAGGTCATACTCACATCAGACATCCATCTTCACAGAGCCCCCACTTTCTTGGGGTATAGATGCCTACATTTCTGGTGTGATAATGACCTAGATGTGACAATGACTGTTGCCAGCTTTAGGGCACTGCACCCTCACTTGTGGCTTTGGTATATCTATTACACTCCATTGTAAATGGTTCTTTTATTAAATCCTTGGGTTTCCAAATTTGAGTGCACTGTGTCCTCCTGACATTCTAATGGATGCCTGGCACAATAATCCCATGAGGTATGTACAATTATTCCTATCTTGAAGATGAGGAAACTGAGAAAAAAAAAGGCTAGGATATGAGCCCAAAGGGTTAAAAATCAGAAAAAAAAGTGATTCTATGTAAGGGAGGTGGGTCAGGGGTGGAGCGAATGATCCAGAGATTGACTTCCATTAGAGAAAGCTTCTTGCTCTCTCCCCAAAGTCCCTTTGAGATCTGCCTTCCTCATTAGCCTCTGTTGTCTATCAGCCCAGCCAGGGCCAGCAAGTGCCCAGCAGGCAGCCTATAGGAGGTGACAGTATAGTGAGGTCCAGGGAACGGTGGACAACAAAATTTGTTTCTGTGATTGAAAAAACAAAACCCAAACCAAACAAGACAACCCCTAATGAATTAAACGAGAAAAAAATAGCCTTCTGGATGGGGCAGGGGCCGCCAGCTTCCTCTCCATGGTTTCATGCGGTGCTGATGTTTTTGTCAATACGACATGCTGCCTGGAACCACACACAGTGTCTTTTTCTGTCTCAGAACATTTTCCTCCCCTCTGGGTTGCATGGTTCTGGCTGGGAGTGACAGCAGCCAGCCTATAACTTCGCTGACCTACTTCCCGACTGGCTCTCCAGCCAGCAGCCCACGCGGCATCCATTTTAACCAGCTTTTCAAGGTCAGGACTTTTCAATGCAGAAGCTGGCTTTTGCTTGACACAAAGCCAGGGACCATCAATTGTCCTGTTTACTAAATTTTCAGTGTTCCCTTTCTTTAGCTGAGGAAAAAGTATGGGTTGGGCTCCTGTTTCGGACAGATAACAAATGCAACGGCTTGAAGCCTAAATTGGCCACTTGGTCTGTACTTCAGGTGCTTCAAAAGCAGGTTTGCCACTGTCATGGAGAACCTGGGCCAGACCAAGTGCAAACAGTGGAGGATTCAGGCTGTCCCAGTGGACAGTCAGACTCTTCTTTTTTGTGACACAGACAAATGTGTGCTCCACATACACACAATGTCTTATTTTTTACTTTTCTGAAAGGATCATGTGAAACCAGCTCTTCCCAGATGAAAAGCCAGCGCTTTGTGCGTCTCTATTACTGCACTTTCATCTCCCAGCGCTTTGTGAGGAACTTCCAGCCGGAGCTGCGTTCCTTTCTGGTTTGATAAAGATAAATTGTGTTCAGTGAGAGAGAAAGGGGAAACATTTTCTTGCTTATTCTCTAAATAAAAAGTCAGGCAATGTGATTTCCCCCCCTTCCTCCGCCCTGAATTTGGAGAAGTTAGTCCCCCTTCAAAATGACCCCAAATTTTCCGTGCTGCTCAGCATATGAAAACTGTTTGATCTGAAGAGAAACTTGTTATCTTTTGGGTCCTAGGAGCTCATTAGAGAATAAAGAAGGCGTACAGTTTTCTCTGCTAATGTCTGTTAATCTCACCACTCAGCTCCAGACAGTATGGTCGAATGGTTTATGGCACAGGCTCTGGAGTCTGAGTTTGGTATTTCCCTTGCTAATTGTGTGAGTTTTGGTAAGTTACCTAAGCTGTCTGTGCCTCAGTTCCTCCCTCTGTGGCATTAGAGATAATAATAGCCCTCTCATAAGATACTGTGAGAGGCAAATGAAATAAACCATGAAGGGTATTTAAAATAGTGCTTGGCATATGGTTAGCTTTTAATAAATATTAAAAAAAATTATTCACCACAAGAAGGACAGAAAGGTGGAAGAAACGAATCAACTGTGCGTCTGTGTGTGGGTGTCTGTGTGCACAAGAGTGAGTATGCAATTGAGTTGCTGGGAGAAGGGACCCTGGGCAAACAGGGAGCAAAGGAAGAAGCAGGTGGTGAGTTTTCTAAAAGGGGCGGAGTGAGATCCAAGTATCCCCAGGACTGATTCTCTGTTGGTTTTCAACACAAGAAAGAAAATAAGAAGAGACCAACAATTTGCTGGGTTGCGGTCCCTGCCTGGCAGTGCCTTCTGGAGCTCTGTGCTGAGTGCTTTGTTTGTAGCAGAGCTTAGGTGTTAGGACTTGCAGTCTCCTGAGGCTCGTCAGAAAGGGGCGTGGCGAGTGTCTCCTGATGCTTGGTGGTATGCCACAATGACCTTTTGTCCCTGGGAAGTCCTCTTTCACCATGCATGGTGTCAGTCATAGTCCAGGGAGCTGCTGGAATGGACCAAGCAGGCTGCAGGTGCCCAGAGCCTCATAGTTTGGGGGTCCAGATTATTTTTAGCTTGACATTTCACTTTAAGGACATTGTGAATACAAGTATTTTAATAGAATCATACCAATATTAATTGTTTTCTGTTGAAAATGTATTTTTCTTAAGCAATTTCATTAATTCAGTTTAATTTCTTGTTTAATACTCTAGCACAGGGAGAGGAACCGAAGATGGCGGCATAGGTTAACTCCGGAGATTGCTGCCTTGAACAACCAATTCAAATTAAGCTTGAAACAGGGAACGGACAACATCCAGAAACACAGGAGGGCTGGCTGAGTGGAAATTCTACAACTAGGAGTAAAGAGAATATCATATCCAGACTCAGAGGAGGCACAGTGCTGAAGTGAAATCCTGAGGTACGAGTGCGCGCGGAGCGGGGCTGGTGGCGCGGCGCGGAGGGCGTGGCTGT
>NW_006290306.1:3014515-3021643 GCF_000327345.1 Myotis davidii
GGAGGGTAGGGGAAAGGGGAAAGGGCAACCAAAGGACTTACATGCAGGCATAGAGGCCTGACCAATGGACACGGACAACGGGGGGGGGGTGGAGGGTGATGTGGGGACAGGGACACATATGTAATA
The DNA here is from genome assembly GCF_000327345.1 of Myotis davidii. NCBI lineage: Eukaryota > Metazoa > Chordata > Mammalia > Chiroptera > Vespertilionidae > Myotis > Myotis davidii. The sequence continues at coordinate 3,014,642 of NW_006290306.1, forward strand.
ATATCTTAATCAATAAAAAATATATTTAAAAAAAAAGAAAAAAAATACTCTAGCACAGTAAATACATTTTATATTTTTTCCATTTTCAATCAAATTATTTTCATTTGGATCAGATTCAAAGAGAGACAGAAAGGAGGAAAAGGGAAAAGACTAAGAAAAGGAGACAGTACAAGGCAGAGTGAGCGAGCAGTGAAACAGAGAGGAATATATAAAAATACAAAAATACAAAGGCAGAAAAGTACAATGACAGAAAAGTCATACTAAGTATGACCGCCTCTGTAAGTATCCCAATTCCTCTAAGACAAAGGTACAGATGGAGAGGAATTGAAGGATTTACAGAGGCAGTCATACATAGAGAGAGAGAGACAGAGAACCACAGAGCAAGAAACATAGCATAGCGAAGGCATTCAGGTATATGCACATGCGTTTGTATATGTGCACATACAGGCTATCACGAGCAAGGGAATCAGAGTGTATGTGCGCACATACACGCACACACACCATAACCAAGTAGACTGTAGCTGTTTCAGTGTATGGATGGCCAAATTTTTGGATTCAGCAGGTTCACAACACTGTTGGGGTAAAACAATAGGATTGGGCTATTTTTCATGATCAAAATGGCAGAATTAAGGTATCTATCTATCTATTTATGTAGCTACATCTCTATCTCTATCTCTGTCTAATCTATAATTTTTTACAGAGTGCTTGATAAATAGAAGTGATTAATTTGAACAGAAATAACCCAGATACTTGCAGAAGAAACTCTTTCCTGGTTGGGAGGACACTTGTATGTGACTTCTCAGATTTTTTTCCTTCCAGGGGTAGGAGTATCCTGGTTCCAGAACCTCTTCACCCAATGTCATATCCTCACCTCTTTCTGTTGTGCTCCTGAGATTTAGGCTGGACAGACAAGATATTACTATCATTCTCTCCTCCTTAGGAAGCTGGCTAACCTTGACAGGACTGGAGGCATGGCAGCTGGTGGACAACAGAGTTTGGTAGAAGAACAGACTGAAATAAAATGTGACTGGAGGTACCAGGTACTGTGAGACTTATACCAAGCAGTGTTTTGTATGGCTGTTTTAAGATTTCAAAATCCTTATGGTTTCTTAAATCCCAAAGAAATGGTCCCACAGACACAGAGAATGTAAACTAGATCTTTGAAATTCCCTTTGGTTATTTTTGAGAAACTTATTTCTGCAGAAGTGCCCTTTGATTGACAAGAGCTCAGTTTTATATTCACAATCTCACCCTGTCAAGATCTGATCTAAAATCACTCTCAGAGGATATTGTACAGTACTTCTAAAAATCTCCAATCCTCTCAATGTATGCATTTAATTTATTGTTTTTCTCTTTCAGAGCTTTCTTTTGTACATAACTAAGTCTCAATTTTGAGTGCTTATCGCACATCACTAAGCCATGTTGGAAGGCATGTAAAAAATGTAGAGCTTAAAAGGTCCCTAAGTTTACATTCAAGTCCCTGTCCTTTGGAAATTTATATAAAATTTCCCATCACCCCCAACCTCCTACTTTCTGCTTCATTTGGAAACAGTTAATTAATCTCATTTCTCAAAGATGTGTTGTTTCCTAATCCGGTCAGTCTTCCATTGGGTATTACTTTTTGCCAGCACTTTACACAAACTCATTTAGAAATAGCTCATTGTGGGACAGTTGTCTGGGTTTGAAGGGACAATTGCTTATGAAGTCAAGGTCTGCATGCATCACTCAGTTATTCAACAATCATTGATGAGTCCCTGCTATGGGCCTTGTACTGAGGATAGAAGGCCTGACCTTTGTGAATTCCTGCCCCCTTCCCCCATATAGCCCCTAGTGAATGAACTGGGTCATATCCTCACAGGCACTTTGGGGGATATTATACTGAAAGTAGAAAACATGAGAGCTGGTGAGCAAGACCAAGCCAGTGCCTTTTGTCAAGAGCTGAGAGACCAAGAGAATACACATGTCTGTCAAGCTACCAGGACTAGAAACAGGAGAAAGAACCGAGAGTCAATAACCAGACAAACAGCAGATTAGGAAGGAATTAGAGTGAGTTGGTTCCAGGATGACAACTGTGAGCTCTGTTGGGGTGTCCATCACTCAGACTTATGGTCCCAAAGGTCCATAGTGTGTGGATGTTTCTGGCCGGGTTAAAGGTATAGGATCTGGATGGGTCTGTCTCCCATCCCCCATCCCTCAGGCCTTCTATGCAATATGGGCTGGAACAGGGCAGCCCTCATTTCCCTCAGTGAAAGAACAGAGGTATATTTTGGGATATTACTGTGACTTCTCGATCACCTCCTTTGCATGGTTTCAGGTTTTGGAGCTGGAAAAGGTGTCTGTCATAATCTGGTATTTCTTTCATAGCCCTTTTTGGCTACCTGTCTTTGGTTAGGGTCTGGGATAAGGAGGTGTGGGAGAGAGCACAGCTGGATGCAGGTCAGGATAGCAGGGAGTGATGGTAGACAAGGTGTATGTGCATAGATGGTGGAACTTGGAGCAAAAGTCAGCATGGTCATTTTATATGACTTACGGTAAGTCTAAGGAATGTCTGTGCATTCTGGGGAGGGGCAGATGGCAAAGACTTCGAGATGTAGAGAATGAATGCATTGATGAAAGCAGACAGAGGCCAGTGTACAAGAAGTTTATCATTATGATGAGTTCACCCACTATGATCAGAATCACATTTTGGGAGTTGCATTATAAAATCTAAAATGATTTTTCAAGTTTTCAGGATGGAGAGTGAGGAAACTTGTTCCTAGGAGGTGCTATTTTGGTGAGAATTGTATTGGATTCAACATTTTTTATGGGCTTCAGAGAGCTCTGTGCTTTTGCTCACTCCTCCCTCCCCTTGCCACCTCGAAGCTCTGTTGTGTTAGGCTACACACATGGCACATGGAGCCAGATGTTTGGGATAGAGTTGGGTCGTTTGGAAGAAGAGACCCTCTCATACTCAGTCTATATTAGAGGATATTCAAACTGTCTCAAGCCATGTCAGAGATGTCCGGGCTTGGGAAACCTGTCTTTCAAACTAAATGACCTTAATTAATTCCCCCTGCAGTTGGACTGAGGTACAGCTTTCTGGGAGAGAAGTCCTTGGAGCAGATGTCTTGCTGTTGCCTTATAGGATGAGAAATCTGCTCAGTAGTTTAAATGTAAAGCATGAAAAATAACTCCATCTCATCTGAAGGTGCAGAAGTAAAAAAATGTTTACATTCTGACATAGGTCAATATGGGGCACAGATGACATGGTCATAAATGATAGATGAAAGATGAGGTGCTTTACAAGTAGAATGTGGCAGAAATGACAGTGCTGGGCCCAAGCTTTAAAAAGGTGAAGTAATTTCCCCTTTTGTACTTTGGGGAGTCCTGAGTTGCCATGTAATAACAGAGAGGAAAAGCACAGCAACTGGGACTTAGATCTCTGCATGTTCCAGGTGAATCCTTCTGGTCAACCCTGCCAAGGTGCCTGACAGGTGAGTGAATGTTCCAGCACAGTTGATACCTCATATGCCTACAGATGCAGCCAACATCACATGAAGCAGAAGAAACACCCATCTAAACCCAATCAATACACAGAATCATGAAAGCTAATAAAATAATTGCTGTTTTAAACCACTAAGATTCAGATGTTTGTTGTGCAGCCATAGTTAACCAAAATAAGAGACATATTCTTTACAGTTTTATTTATTACAGAAATCAGAAGATTATAACTCATTGACCAAATCTGGCCCACGGCCTATTTTTGTAAATACATTTTTTATTGGAATAGAGCCATGTCCTTTTGTCTAAGTATTTATTGTCCATGGTTGATTTTGCACTATTAGTGGCAGAGTTGAATAGTTGCATCAGAGACCATAGAGCCTGCAAAGCCAAAAATATTTACTTTTACATCCTTTATAGACAGTGCTTGGTTTGCTGGCCCATGAGCTGTTACACTAATCTACAAAAAGGTGAAAGTTAAGCAGACTGATCTCTTTTAAAACAATGTGCTGAAACCAGTGGTGTATGGGAATGGCTGACACCCATGGTGTTTGGGAAATGGCTTGTCTCAGTAAAGAAATAGTTTCTAATATTCCCTGAGCTGTAATAGTGATGGGCTTTTTCTACAACACATCTTTCTACTACTGTGAAGTGCCATTAGTAGTTCTGTCTGTGGCAGGTTATGTTATGGTTAGCAAAATTTCACTCTCCCCTCCCCTGCTCCATGGGAGGAATGTATACTTCCTACCTCTCTGATGTACTTGGCTAAGAAGCTTGCTTTGGTCAATGGAAGGTGAGTGAATGTGACAAGATCAGAGGTTTTAAATTCACTTCTTTGGTTTGGCTTAACTCTTGAGCACATGCTGTCTGCCACGAGAAAAAGCATGCTCTAGGTAGCTGTAGCTGATTTTGCCTGAGTCTCAGAATGAATGACACATAGATCAGAACTAAACCTGACCTGCAGCCTTGATAGTAAACTGGTCCAAATACAGCTGAGTCCAGCAGAGCACAGCAAACCTTACAGAGCCATGAAAAAATAAATAAATGCTTTTCTTTCCTTTTTCTCTGTGATCTACAATAGCAGCTCTATTGTTGTCCAGTCACTGAAATATTTTGAGTTGTTTGTTACATAGCATCTTTAGGTATGGCTAATACCAAGCCCAAGAAGCACAGAAGGAAAGGAAATTTTCTTTACATTGGGATGCTGCTAACCCATACAATGCCTTTCTCAAGATACTTTATTCTCCACTTGTCAGAAAATTGCCATATATTGATTGTTATAACCAGACACCTGGTTGATAACATCAGACATAGTTATACTAGATAAATGAAGCTACAAGGACTGCAATGAGGTCACCCAACCAGATGTGTTACCTGTGTGCAGTGCACAACATACACAACCAAGAATGACAACTACATTGTGACATATCTCAATGAATTGGGTCCTCCTGAATTAATCCTGGTCACGTGAGAGGCAGATCTAAAGATGGGTATCATTCAAAATATTAGCATGCTACATAATATTATTTCTCAGTGGCAGGAGTTGTAAATTATTTTGCATATATCTTTGTATTCCTTCATGGATAAATGCTAATCTCCCTCCTTGCAGATGGTTATAAATGTGGACCAGAGCAAATGTAGTATACTCAGAAAGGGAGAAAAGCTCACTAAAAATCTGAAAATATTACCATGATTACACTTGCTGGTTCTTCCTTCTGGGCAAATGCAAGAACAAAGCTTTCCCTTTATCCTCTTTCTTTCCTCCCGGCCCTCCCCTCTCCCCTCCCGCCTCAGGCCCCTCCATCCCCCACCCCGCCTTTAGGATAAGGAGGGATAAATTGACCTACTTTACTGGCCAGCCAGAGCTGAACTGGGTATGATTGGATTAATTTTTCCAAGTGATTTGTCTAAGTTAGTTCAGTCTGAGGTGTGTGTAACTTTCCACACTGCTTCTCTTATCTAACTTGAATCTGTTCATGCTAAAGCCCTGGTGGCCACACATATACTGTAAAGAAAAACCCAAGTTATATGATTTTAAAAAAAAGAAAAAAAGATGTGCTTTGAATTCCGGCCCCTCAATTTATTAGTGACCTGAGTTTCAGTTTTCTCATTTATAAAATGGTGAATTATGAGGTGGTTATGAGGATTAGATGAGGTAATATAAGTGAAAGTGCAACTATCCCGGTGTGGTAATTTTTCATCTCTTCCTTTAATACATATTTATTGATTGTTCCATGTCTGTGTGTCTGAATTTTGTAACTGTGAGTAGAAATGGTGATATTGTTGGAGATTTTAGTTGGACAGCAAAGATTCCAAATGTTACTCTTCAAGCTTCTGGACCAGTTGAAGATATCCTGGAAAACAGATAGAAGTATAAGTTGTACACTAGTGCTGGTATGAGGCTGCAGCGAAGCTCTAAAAACATCTTCTTTTAAAATTTTATGTCACTCAAAACTAACTTTCAAAAATCTTATTGAGTGAATTTCCAATAAATAAATGTTATATAAATTTGAATTTATAAAATGCAGTACTAACAATGTTTGGCTTTTATTTGTTTTGTATGTATATTGCAGGTCCTGGTAAGATTTAATTTGAGAAAACAGCACAACAACTGAGAAAATTACTCTAGAAAATTATTGTGTGCTGCATGTGACATTGCACTCAATCCATTGGGCCTGGAAAAAGAAGTGAGAGGTTTTGTTTTTTTGCTTCCTCTTAATTCCTTTTCTTTTTTTTAAAAAAATTATTTTACTTCTTTAAAAAGTATTTTTATTGATTTTAGAGAGGAAGGAAGGAGAGAAACATCAATGATGAGAGAGATAATCATGATCGGCTGCCTCCTGCACGCCCTCTGTTGGGGATTGAGCCCGCAAATCAGACCTGGGACCCTTCAGTCTGCAGGCTGATGCTCTATCCACTGAGCCAAACCAGCCAGGGGTCTTAATTCCTTTTCTGAAAGGGAGTGCTTTTGTCTCTACCCCTTACTGTAAAGAAAACTAACTTCAGAGAACAGAATAGCTCTTTTTTTTATAGTGTAGTTGAGTTCTTCCATTCTTAATGGTTTGCCTCTTTTTAAAGTAACAACAAAAAAGCAATGATGAATTTCTTAACGTACAGCAGTTTGTAGCTCCATTTGAAAAACAACTCCAATTGAAAAATTTGCCAGGATTGTATAAATAAAAATGCTTTTAATTTGATATAACAGACTAATTTTAAGGGCAAGCTAATGTACGAAAAGTGTGCTTTTATGTCTCTAAATCAAATGGTTCTAGATTTGTAAAAAGTCTGAATAACAACTATTACATATATAATTTTCTTAAACATTTAAAATTTTCTGTTTATTTAAAACAAACAAACATACAAAACAAACAGAAAACAAGCCCTTTCAAACCCAATAATCAATTATTATTCTACTCATGGCAACTTATGATAATTCTTTTCTCTTCTCTCTCTCTCTCTCTCTCTCTCTCTCTCTCTCTCTCTCTCTCTCTTTCTTTCCCTCACATAATCCATCTTTTTTAT
>NW_006290306.1:3021654-3025368 GCF_000327345.1 Myotis davidii
TTTCATTTGTGTGGATTGAGAACAAAATCAATTTCTGAGGTTCATGGTAAAATTGAAAGAAGCAGGCTGGAATCAGATTCATGGATTTGATTTTTCCCTCTATCATTCATACCAGCTGTGTGATAAGACTTTGAGCAAATTTGAAGCTCTATGAAACTTATTTGTCCTTTTGCAGCATGTGAATGATCAGGCTTGTTATGACAACTAAATGAGGTACTAGCACTCCAAATAGGGCCTGGCAGATGGGCATAACAATCATATAATAAGAGCTAACCTTTATCGAGAGATTATCACCATGTACTAGTGTGTATTGATCTAAACACACTGTATATCAGAGGTTCTCAACCTATGGGTCGTGACCCCTTTGGCGGTCGAACGACCCTTTCACAGGGGTCGCCTAAGACCATCCTGCATATCAGATATTTACATTACGATTCATAACAGTAGCAACATTACAGTTATGAAGTAGCAACGAAAATAATTTTATGGTTGGGTCACAACATGAGGAACTGTATTTAAAGGGCTAGAAGGTTGAGAACCACTGATCTATATGAATTAACTAAATACAATGGCTTCATCAGAGAGGTGCTATAATTATTCCCAGAAGTCCAGTAATGTACTCAAGATTACACAGCTAGAAGAAGCCAGGATTTGAACCTTGGCAGTAGCTGCTTAATAAATTCCCCCTTCCTCCTTTTCTTCTGCTTCTCAGCTTTAGACACGCCAATTGTAAATACTGGGTCTGTGATGCATACAAGTAACAAAGGAGAGAGAGCTGGTGGGTGGAGCACATTGTGAAGAGCACCTAGGGTTGGAGGGCGCGGGAAGCTACATTCACTCATATCAGACTCAAACTCCATTATGATGACCACTTTGAATTTAATAAACCTTTAAAAATCAATTTTCAGGGACTCACTAACAAAACTTGCTCAAAGCTGAGTAGTTATTTAGAATAAGAGAAGACATCATCTTTCAAAAGCTGATAAATTTCACAAGCACTAAAAAACCCAGGAAAAAATGTCTTCATATGAAAATGGTTTTATAATATCATTTTCCATAATGCGAATATAAAGATAATTCAGTTTGTTGGCATTTAAATAAATTATAAATAGTTTAGGAACGTTCTTTTGAACTTCATAATTTGTTCTCGGTAATGTCATTTACATTCAGGGTGGCTGACAGATCTGAGAAAACCACTAGTGAGTTTCACTTATAATTGAGCTGTTACAGATGATATACTCAGTTTGTGGTAGTGCCATGGGTTTTTCCCAGTAGATCCAGGAATTCTGATAAATTTATATCACATGTTTCTCATAAAAAAATAACCCCCAATAGTGCATTTATTAATGGTATATCATGCATTATTGAGTATATTTCCTCAATAAGAAAGAACTTCTGTTCTTATTAAGCCTTAATGTGAACCAAATCTTTTACTTACAATTTTAAATCTCTGATGATTGAAAGAATTTTCCACAGACAGGCTTCTGGTTCAACACAGCTCAAATTGTGTTTCTCCTCCAGTATCCACATGCTTCCACTCTGGGTGCCTGACATAAGACCTGTGAACATTTCTTTCTTTCTTTTTAAAAAATATATATTTTTTATTGATTTCAGAGAGGAAGGGAGAGGGAAAGATAGAAACCTCAGTGATGAGAGAGAATCATTGATTGGCTGCCTCCTGCACGCCCTCTACTGGGGATTGAGCCCACAACTCGGGTATGAATGTCAGACCCTTCAGTCTGCAGGCTGATGCTCTATCCACTGAGCAAACCGGCTACGGTGTGCACATTCCTATATAACCTCTGGCTCTGATCCTGGTGCCAGGTGACTTGGCACAGTGGGTGGTAGGGATGTTCCTAAAAGCTGTTTCTACATTGGGACAGCTAACAATATTACTATGCACAGAAGTGACTGTGAGCCACCAAAATGTATCCCACTGAACTCACACTCAATGTGCCCCAACTCAGCTCTTCCTTAGCTAGATCTCTAAAATGCCTATGGCCACTCCAGAAACACCTGGAATATGGAAAAGGCTCATGGAGAATAAGTTAGAACAGTTAAAATATCTTACTTTACAAATTTTGCAAAAATGTTTGTTCTTATGAACCGTTGGTAAGAATCCTCAACTGAGCTTTGTGGTAACCTCACCAGATAATTAGGAAAAGCTCATATCACTGACTGGTAGAGAACAGCTTGAGGAAGATACATTATCTTAAAATGACTGTGATCAGTGCTAGCTAATTACCTAATTCAATAGGTTAAAAAAAAAGGAGGCAAAAATTTTAACACAGTATAATAATTAATCCTGATGTTATGGTCTCATAATTACAAGCATTGAATGTCACTATAGGCAAGACTTGTAAAGACAATTTGAAAAAGCAACAGGGAATTTATATTAAGATAATTGCAATGAATGAAAACAAAACAAAACAAAGCAAAACCCATTCTACTAGTATGAGCCTGGGTACTTGTGTACACTGTTAGTGCAAAATTGAACAGTTTAATTTCTTGCACAGCTTAGGATGGAAGTGAAGGTGATGTGCTCTGGAAAACTATGCACACGGTGATATTTCTGTGTGAGTCATTTGTGAATGTCGTTTGTAAACATTTAATGCATGTTTCAAGGAGTCTGAAAATGGAAGAGGCACCGTGTTTCTGTATTATTTTATGTAATATAAGTCTTAAAGTATATGCATAACTGAATAATATGTTAAATATTATAACCAAACCTGATGTAAAAATCTCAGTGGAATACACAGTGAGCATGTATTTATCACTTCACATGTGCAGGCCACCCGAGGTTGGGCTGAACTAGTCCAAGCTCTGTGGGCTGGGCTTCAGGGTTTGACCTTTGTTCAGGTTAGCACCCAGGGCTCTAATTTTTCTGAGACAAGCAGACTAGCAGACTGCCCAGAGCATGTTCTTCACTAATAATGGAAGAAACAAAAGCAAAAGAAGACAAGGCCAACTATGCAAGCGTTTCTCAAGTCTCTGATTACATCATACCCACTATGTGCCATTGGCCAAAACAAGTCACATGGCTGACCCCAAAGTCAAGGGGCAGAAATGCACTTTCCATTCATCTTGAGGTGCCAGCAAGCCCTGCATCAATGAGCAGTGCCATATTCCCATCTCACTGAAGTGAAGGGGAAGAGGTGAATATGTATTGAATTAGTTTCCTGTGCCTGCTGTAACAAATGGCCATAACCTTGGTGGCTTAAAACAACAGGAATTTATACTCTCACAGTTATGGAGGCCAGAAGCTCAAAATCAGTACCACTGAGAGGAGCTGCTAGGGCTGTACTCTATCCAGGGCCTCTAAGGAGAATCCATTCTTCCAGCTGCTGGCATTCCTTGGCTTATGGCTACATCACTCCAATCTTCAAGGCCAGCATCTTCAAATCTTTCTGGGCTCCTTCATCACGGGTCCTTCTCCTCTGCGTGTGTGTCAAATCTCCCTCAGACTCTCTGTTATAAGACACTTTTGAGGGCATTTAGGGTTCACCCAGATAATTCAGATAATCACCCCTATTTCAAGATTCTTAATTTAACCAAAGCTGTAAAATCTTCACGGAATAAAGTAATATTTACAGTTTTTAGCTATTTGAACCTGATATCATTGGTGGCCATGATTCTGCGTATTATAACCACAATTCCTAAAAATGTATATATTCATGTTGACCAAAATTTAAAGACATCTTTTATTGGGAAAGA
>NW_006290306.1:3025390-3037791 GCF_000327345.1 Myotis davidii
GTAAAGAGTGAAGTTATATATTTCGAGTGACTTTATATTTGGTAATTTAATTGGTTATGTAGGACTAGAAAGATGGGGAATTAGGGTTAACACTTTTATTGAGTTCCTAAGTCTAAAATCTGCTGTTTTAGTCAGCTCAGGCTGCTATAACAAAATACCATAGACTGGGTGCCTTAAACAACAGAAATTAATCTCTCAAAATTTTGGAGGCTGGGAAGTCCAAGATCAAGATGCCAGCCAATTGGGTTCTTGGTGAGAAAGTGCGCTCTGGTCTCTTTATTTATAAAGGCACTAATTCTAAAATGGGAATTCCTCACTCATGACCTCATCTAAATCGAATTACCTCCCAAAGACCCCACCGTTAAATACTATCACATTGGGAATAAGGGCTTAACATGAATTTGAGGGGGACATTTAGTCAATTGTACCTGGACAGCCTCACTAACAGACACCCCCCAGTTGCATTTAAGTCCCTTGCTCCCTTTACCTTTGACATTCCCTTTCTGAAAAGATATAGAAAAAGGGTAACAAGAGACCGATTTTAAAATAGTTTCTCGGGGCTACCAGGGATAGACAGCGAGGCAATATAATCTGTATTGTATTGGTGTTCAGGCCAGAATCCTCCTAGGGCATCTCTGGGAGGAGGAGACTGACTGACACACTGGGCATGGCAAACACACTGGTAGTTTTCTAAGAGGAGACCCTAGAGCTAGAGTCCAGGCGCCTCTCTTCAGGACTCAATGCTACATAAAGAAGGCATGGGGATGTCCCCAAAGGAAATAGGCTTTTGTGGCTGATTTCATAAAGATTTTAGAGTACTGCTTTGGAGGAGAGGAAATTGTGTAGCTTAGAGATTGTGGTTCATGGCAGCTGAAGGAGTGCTGTGTGATGGCGAACCTTTTGAGCTTGGCGCGTCAGCATTTTGAAAAACCCTAACTTAACTCTGGTGCCGTGTCACATATAGAAATTTTTTGATATTTGCAACCATAGTAAAACAAAGACTTATATTTTTGATATTTATTTTATATATTTAAATGCCATTTAACCAAGAAAAATCAACCAAAAAAATGAGTTCACGTGTCACCTCTGACATGCGTGTCATAGGTTCACCATCACTGGGAGAATGAAACTCTACTTCTTTAAATATACAGTAATCTTAAGGGTGTAAAGAATAGGGAAATATAATCTAGTTGCTTAATTTTATAAATGAAGTAACTGAAGCCCCAATTGATTAAGTTTTACCAAGTTATATAAATAGCATCAGAGCAGGGACTAGAACCCAGGTCTTTTAGGGCCAGGCTCAGTGGTTTTCTCACTAAAATAACACAGTAGATGCTCCTTAGTTGGGCTTCTGGGCATACAAAGATTTGCCTTTCTCTCCAGCCAGCTTGGGATTCATGGGCATTGTCCTCCTACAGGCTATGATTGTACAGCATGGCCCTGCCTCCCTGACCATGAGTGTTGGGAACAGTCTCCCTCCCATGAATGTGAAATCTGAACGAGTGACACATGGAGAATGGCAGTTCACAGAGCTAAGTCACCTTGAGACCTTGCTCTAGAAAAAATCCAGCACATTAGAGTAGTGTGGAGTCTTGGCTCTAACACGTACTAGTTCTGTAACTTTAGGCAAATTACTTAATTTCTCTTTCCCCAGTTTCCTCATCTTTAAAATGGAGATAGCCCAGTCAGTGTGGCTCAGTGGTTAAGCATCAACCTATGAAACAGAAAGTCATGGTTTGATTCCGGTCAGAGCACATGCCTGGGTTGCAGGCTCCATCCCCAGTGTGGGGCCTGCAAGAGGCAGCTGATCAGTGATTCTCTCTCATCATTGATGTTTCTATCTCTCTCCCTTTCTGAAATCAATAATAAAAACATGTTTAAAAAATGGAGATAGTACATTGATAGCCTCATGACATTGTTTGGAGGAATAAATAAGAAAATAACCTTAAATGCATAGATCAGTGCCAGACACAAATAAATATTTGATATACATCCGTTATTTATCTCCTCCTGAGGGTCAGGGCATACCTGGGATCCTTTGCTCTCTGAGTCCTGGTCATTCAAGTTGATTCTGGTCATAACCTGAGATCCTGTCAATGAGGATTCTACCCTTAAGTCAAATTCAGCTTCTGTTTCTTGGAACAAAAATAATTTAAAAATATTCACATTATGCATAACGGCTCTTATATATTAGGGAAATTGCATATAGTGTGATGGCTTTCAGATGCGCGTGCGTGCGTGTGTGTGTGTGTGTGTGTGTGTGTGTGTGTGTTTTGGTAGCATAAAATGAGAGCACATGTTTTCTTTGACATAAGAATTAAAAATCAATATTTGAGGGAAGTGGTACTAAAATGTAATGTGTACTGACAGTACTTTACATCTGTGAATGGAGGTTGAGCCAGTTAGTTCTATGTAAAGAGAGGATACACAAATTGATCCAGACCATGATGTACAGTGAAATGGATCATCATTAATATATTCAAGAGCTGATTATCAATGTTAAAATTACCAAAATATTGAATTATGTAACTTTATCTGCCAATACTTGTGAATAAATTGTTGTATTCCACCATATTTATTGGCTTAGACAGATCTTAATATATATATTATACAACTATAAACAAAATCCAACTATTACATTTAGGAGAGAAAGATCATTTTAATAGCCTATATTCTATAACATTAAGAGGAGTGGTTCCTTACATTATGCACTAAATACACTTTTGTTTAACAACTTGCTGTCTTTGAACTTGACATAAATTAGATACATGGCAGCGGGTTCAATTAACTCTAAAAATAGCGATTTCTAAAAGCAACTTCAGGACATTTCTGTGTGATTCTATAAGATGCTTTATGCCATTCAATGAATATAATAAAGATGCTGGTAAAAATAGCATTTGCATTGAATTTGGAGTGGAAAATAGAATCAGTGGGGAAATTAGTAAGTACTAAATCTCTAAATGAATTGCTAAGTCCATTAAAAGTTTTAATGCTGCATTTGAAGCTCATAACTCCAGGCGATTCCTTGTCTAACTTACAATGGCAAGTGTTTATTTTGAGAAATGCTCAGTCATCTGTTTTACAAGCTGATTCTCTTTACACCTGAAACTTTCCACAAGTTGGCATGAAAATCAACTCCATTTTTAGGAAGGGTTAGGAATTTACCAGTGAAGAATTTTGACTATTTGTACTACAGGGAACCTTACAGGACATAATTTCTAGTCTTTCATTTAAAACCATAAATTGAGGTCCAGAGTGGTGAGGTACTTGTGTAAGATCACACAGGAATTTGGCAGGGTCAGGGTCATGCCCAGTCCCAGCCTAAGACTCTACCACATCCATGTTTACAGTCATTTTACACAGGAAGAGGCTAAACCTGGAATAGGTTAAGTGACTTACTAAGAAGGTGAAATGGCTAGTTAATAGCTGATGGTGACCAGCAGGCCTCTTGATGCTTGTCTGCTGGCGAAGGGGAGAGAGGAACTATACACCAAAAGGCCTCAGGACCTAGTCAACATGTACCAGCAGGAGCTGGGAGAGGGTGCCTGGAACTGGATCCTGAGGGATGGGTGGAATGTGATTTTACCAATATGCAACTCAGTGATACATAATTTAACATACTGGCAAGGATTCCAGGCAATGGTACTAATATGTAGCTCAACTCTCTGAAGGTTTGCAAAAGTAAAGTTCCATCTGCTAAGTGAAGTAGATGATTTTGAAAGGAATTCTAGGGAAAAATAGGCAGGTTTAAGGAATAAAGAGTCCATGGGGGAGGGATGCATATATGAAGAACAAGGAATCTCTGGTCTGAGCAATTCAAGCATTTATAAGTTAGATCAAAAGGAGCCCTGACTTGAGCAGCTTGGAGATGCCAAAATGCTTATCTTATACAAAGGATAGAAAAATGCCACAGGAAAAGGAGGGAGGAAGACATACAGTCACAGGGGCTAAAGGAAAGTCACAGGATAATGGAAAGAAGGAAACACATTTTCACAGAGAATAGAGGAATGTTTTAAGATAAGGAGAAAGAAGGGGCACCATATGGGGTTTGGCCTTTGAAACTGATGCTATGTAACAAAATAACCAATGAGGGGAGTATGGGGGCCCTAAATTAATGAAAGGTCCAATTAGAAAAGGTCAGGTTCAAACAAAGAACTGCAGCATATATAAACCGGAGACAAAGGGACACGAGAGAGGACTTTTTTTAAAAAAAAATTTCCCATTAGAGAGAGAGAGAGAGAGAGAGTGAGCGAGCGCAGGCTTTTCCCATTTGGGGGCCTCTCTTCAGGGTTAACTCTTTGGGGTTGCCTCTGCCCAAGTGGAGTTTGTATATGCTTCCAATAAACATTTTTATTAAAGAAATATGTTAGTCTGTGAATTTATTCTTCATCTCCATTGGACAAGAACCTACAAGAAAATGTCTCTACCCCGAATTCCACGTTTCAATATGATGATGGAAGAAGAAATAAAAAGGGTCAGAGAAGTGGACACATTATAGTGGATATTCTATATAAGACTGGAAAACTCATCAGCTAACTAGGTTCCATAGGAGATCCCAGAGGGGCAGCAGAATTGATAAGAATCCCAGTGGGTAATGGCTCTTGCAGGTAAGGAATGATGGTAGAAAATGCTTTTGTAGAACAAGCCTTGGTCAGAGGCTTGGAAGAAGGAAGATAGATCAGGGACCAGGAGTTCTAGATGGAAATATAGGAATGAGCATGAATTTTGATTGCATGTAAATGATTATAAGAGTATCTACTTTAGAAGAGGCACAAAACAACAAAGTAAAATGACTCAGCCAGATAACATCAGCTCATCTCTGTCCTGGATCATATTAGTGCTGGCAAAATGGGTGAATAACAGAGTAATCACAGTGTCAGGATCAAAGTGATTCATGGACCCCACAGCATGGGCGCCCAGCCATCAAGGCTGATCTAACTACTTCCACTGCCAAATGTCCAAGAGGCTAGCAACAGAGACCACTGCAGAGACCTTAATATGGTACTATTAAGGTGACCAACCATTCCCTTTGTGACAAGTTGACTACACTGGATGCTTTCACCTGATGAGGCAATAAATCACCTTGTCTAAAGTTGACACCTACTCCAGTTATGAGTTTGTCTTTCCTGCTTGCAGACCTGCAGCAAGCATCAATACCTGATCATTTATGGAACGTTTAATCTACTGACATGTGACCTTATATAGCATCGCGGACAAAGGGACCCACTTTACAGCAAAAGGAGATGTGGCAGTGGGCTCATGGCCATTGGTCTTATGATTTACTGTATGAGCCAGAAGATACAAAAATAATATAGTAGTGGAATGGTCTATTGTAGAGATCACTTAGATGTCAGCTTAAAGATGATATACTACAAAGATGGGACAACATCTTCCATTTAAGGCGTGTGCCTTAAGTCAATGGTATTCTTTGCTCTTCTTTAATAGGTAGAACACATGGATTTGCAGAGCTAGAAGTAGGAGTGGCCCCTGACCATATTTTTCAGTAACTCACTTGGTGAATTGTTACTTCCCTTCCCTACAACTCTGGGCTCAGTGGGAACAGTCTAAAGGTCTTTGTTCCCATAGGAAGAATGCATCTGCAAGGGGGCACAGTCAGTGTCCCATTGAATTAGGGCTGCCACCTTGTCACACTTTGTGTTTCTTGTTCCAAGACCAACAGCCAAGGAAAGGAGTTACATGTTGCTATAAATAATTGACCTTCATTATTAGGAAGATGTACTAGTAAGGCTACTGCTACACAAAGACTCCTGGGTGATTACTGGGACAACTTACCTAGTTTTAATGGAAAATAGGAAAGTGCAACAGACCCTTCCTGAAACTATTATAGTCTCAGAAGCTCAGAGCCCTCAGAGGTGGTCTGGGTTATCCTATTAGATGTGCCATTTAGACCAGCAGATGTTCTAGACAAGAGTGAAGGTGTAACCCAGGGGTCCTCAAACTTTTTAAACAGGGGGCCAGTTCATTGTCCCTCAGACTGTTGGAGGGCCGGGCTATAGTTTAAAAAAAAAACTATGAACAAATTCCTATGCACACAGCACATATCTTATTTTGAAGTAAAAAACTAAACGGGAACAAATACAATATTTGTATTTACATGTGGCCTGCGGGCCGTAGTTTGAGGACCCCTGGTGTAACCGGACAATCAATGAGTCCAGCTTGCCTATCACTACTTGAGCCAATTTTTAAAAATATATTTTTATTAATTACAGAGAGGAAAAGAGAGAGGAGAGAGAATAGAAACATCAATTATGAGCAAATATCATTGATTACCTGCCTCCTGCATGCCCCCTACTGGGGATCAAGCCAGCAACCCTGCCATGTGCCCTTGACTGGAATCAAACCTGGGACCCTTCAGTCTACAGGCTGATGCTCTGCCCATGGAGTAAAACCAGCTAGGGCAAGGTAATTAAGCAGAAAGGATGAATCATATATGGGTGTTCATTCCAATAATGTCGGGATTATGGGAGAGCAGCAGGTCATCCAGGAAAATCTGCTCTGCACCCCACCATAAACCAGCTGCTTATATAGGGTAGAAGGACAAAGATTATATGGGGAAGTAGGCAAAAAGGATAAGAATGGATATGCAAAATGGGCAATTTATAGACAATGTGGGCTGGGGTATGCAAAGTCCTGGGGGTATATAAACGGCTGGGGTCTCTGTTTCTGCAACAAGGTTGTTAATCTTTCTGTGATTAGGCAGCTCCTGGATGTGGAGGATGGGCCGAATTTCCAAGTGCGCTCTCAGGTCCTGAATGCAACTCCCAGCCAGTTGGAATGTGCTTTCTTTAATCAGAACAAAACAATCATGGTTAATAGAGCATGATTAATCTATAATAATAAAAGTGTAATATGCTAATTATACTGGATGTCCTTCTGGATGACCTTCCGGATGAAGCCGTGGTGGGTGGGGGCAAGGCAGCCTCCGCAGTGGTGGGGGCCGAGCCCATTGCATGCATTTCGTGCATCGGGCCTCTAGTTTCTAAATAAAATGCCATCCTAATATATAAAAAGCCAGGGGCCCTCATGACATAAATGACCAGACAGATGACCAAAGAGCAAGTTGCATGGGGCCACCAGGCCAGCAGGGGGTGCAGTGAGGGGCAACCAGGCTGGTGGGGGGGAGGGGAAATTGGGGATGACCAGGCTGGCAGGGGGGGCAGTGAGGGGCGACCAGGCTGGTGGGGGGCAATTGGGGATGACCAGGCCAGCAGGGGGGGGCAGGTAGGGGAAATATCGACCAGGCTGGTGGGGGGCAATTGGGGATGACCAGGCCAGCAGGGGGGGGCAGTTAGGATAAATTTGATGGGTCTTGGCATGGTAGAGGGAGCTTGGGGCCCCGGCTGGGGTGCAGCGACTGGAGGGAGCTCTGGGCCCCAGCCGGGGTGTGGCAGAACTCTGGGTCTCATGCAATCGGAGGCATGGCCGGCCTTCAAACCGGACCCTGACAGAAGGGAGGAGGGAGCCCCATTCTTCACAGAATCAGCCATTGGTCAGCTTGCTGTCAGCGGCCTGCCAACCAGGAATCCCATTCCCCTGCACCCCAGACCCTAAAATATTTCCTCTAATTCCCTTTTAATGTGCACGAGTTTTGTGTACCAGGCCACTAGTATTTCTTATAATTATAGCTAGTCCCCAACATTCTGTGTTTTCTCCTAACAATGAAAACTTAGAATAAATGTGGTAAAAGGGTTATTATCAGCTTTAGCCTTGAGATAACTGTAGCAGCAAGAATTATTCTTTGTACAAGTCTTTGTCTTGTAAGTTTCTCCTGGAAACAACGTTAACCAGAATCACGGGAAAGCTGTTCCTTTGATGGGGCAGACTTATTATAAAAAACAAGTGCCTAATGTATATTGCTGTGCTGCAACCAGATACTTCTTCCAAACCGATGCAACCGTCTCTAGCTCCTGGGAATATTAGTTGCTAATGGCTCACACCGCTTTCCCTCAACGGATATTGCTCTCAGCCACAGAGAACTGCCTCACCTAAGGCATGCACCCCCTCCTAGAGGACAACCTAAGGCCAATAACTGCCTGATAAATGAATGGATTAAAAGTCCTGGCCTCTTGTCTCAATTTGGGGCAAATCTTACTAGTATAGGCCAATCTAGCCCCTTCAGATTGCCTGGAGTCTCCTTGCAACCACTTTGTGTGTCTGCCCAATCCTGCTGGCCCCAGTAAACCTTCAGCAGGCAACTTCCCATCTTAGAGTCTGTTTCCAAGATTCTCAGTTTAAGACACATAGAAGTGAAAACATACACTCAAACCAGTTCTTTGGTGCTTGTACCAGTTTATGTAGCCAAGGCTTATAACATTAATTGGATGGAATGCATCTGTCCTCCTGGACCATTTTAACCATTTTGCTCTGAGCTCTTTGCATCTGGAGCACAGGCCTCTGTTGGGGGTTTAAATTTGTGATCAATCATTATTATATGCCTAAGGGAGGTAGAGTTGGGGGGGATGTGAAGAGAACTTAGACTGTGCCTTCTTGTATGGGAAGTACAATTTGTAACACATGGGACATGGTGTAAAGAACTCAGAATAAAAGAGAGGGAGAAAGAAGAAGAGGGGTAGCTCTGTCAAAGATATCTTTGAAAATGATAAATAGACTGCCTCTATTTTAGGTCTTATCTTGAACAAGAATTTCACCCTATTATGGGAGGTAGCTGAACTGTCGTTGCCAAAGTACAACTGGGGGCAAGGAGGCTTTCTGAATCTGAGAAATCATATTCCTTTCCTTCTGAGCTATAAGGTGTGGCTGCTCCACTTTCTGCCAGTTCTGATGGGAGGGTAACCTTTCTCACCTCATTCACCAGACTCTCCTGACTGCGGTCAAGTAGGATAAACAAAGACCTCTGGGGATGGGAAGTATGGGGAGCTCAGGGAAACCTTATTAAGCTCACTTTTGAGCTCTTGGTAGGGGAAGGGGACTTGTGGGTGTGGAGGGGCCTTCCACTGGCTCCACTTCTTGGCAGGCTATTGGTGGCCAGATGCCATGGCCCAGGGCTGTTGCTGGGTACTCTTATGTGCTTCCTTCCAGCCCTCCTGGGCGATATACTCTGCCCCTAAGGCCATTGGGACCAGTCTGTCTTGTGCAAAAATGGGTTCTTTGCTCAGGTCTGTAGATGGATTGCTGGGCAGAAAAATGTGATCAGCAGGCTCTGCCAGCTGCAGCTTGTGGTTAGGGGTGGGGTGGAAGGGAGGCTTGTTAGATAGGCAGAGGCTGTCATTTTTAGACCATTACTAATAAGAAATATGGATTTTCTCAGCTGTAAAAACTCTTTCCACTCTTCCTTTTCCCTCCCCACAAGGTAATTGCAAAAACCTAGAGCTCTGGAGTTATTTTATGCCCTTTTTTGATGGCCTAAAATGAATTAGAAGCTGGAAGATGTTGGACTTGGGAACCACTTTATGTGTATTGTGTACTACATCTTAAGCTAAATGTTATATGAGAACAAATGATTTAAAGGAGTTTGAGTACACAAAAGAGGTTGGCAATCATTTTGAACCCAACATTTGGCACAAATTAGCAATTTTCAAATATTCATATTCATGTTTATATTCAAATATGAAGATTTCTTATTTCAAACCAATTGCTGCTGATTTGTAGCAGAATCTCAATGTGTTACAGGAATGGGGTGAAGTGTAAAATGGGAACTTTGAACTTGAAATTAGAAGACCTTAGTTCTCAACTCTTTCATTTACTACCTGGGTGACCTTGGGTAACTTATTTAACTTCTCTCTCCCTCAGTTTTCTCATCAATAAAATGAAAATAGTAAATTTTACCTCATAGGGATATGGGAGAATCAAGAGAGATAAGAAAAGTTAAAGTGTTTTGAAAACCATAAATTCTACACAAATGTTTATTATTAATGGGAATGGGAGGTGAATCCAGAGCTTACTAGGATTCAGGTGGCTTTCAAAAAGGGTCAGATATGAGTCACAAACAAAAATATATATAGCTCTAAGGAGCATTGCTGTTATTAAATCCAATTCCTAGTTCCACTGAGTATTTTTCCATGAGTCCTAATCCCAAGAAAATGACATTCTCACCTCCCCCTGACACACATTCTACAATTTTTCTGTAGTTATTCCTAGCTTTAAATAAAATATACTTTGATTCCATGGTCTACTTCCCTTGGAATTAGTACTGTAGCTTCTTGGTTTATCTCTTAAGACTTTTTCAGCTTCTGAGTCTTCAAGCTATGCCAATAAAAAAAAAAAATCACACAGTGAGTGGGGGAGGTGGGGAATGAACCCAGATCTGTGATTCTCCAAAGCATTGAGCAATCCAGGCACCATGCCACTCTTCCTGAGCCAGGAGGTAAAACAAGCAATCACGTGATTCTTTACAACCTCATTCTATGGTGATTTCAAGGATAGTGGATGATGGTTACATAAATTGGTCTCATACAATTTAAGGATTCTCACATAACCCCACAAATGGCTCATAATTTGATATATTTTCATATGAGACTATAATGTTCCTACCACTTTAAGACATAAGCATTTCTGCATGGGAAATATTGTTTCTCTCCATGCCTTGTGGCTGAGGGAAAGTCAATCAACATATCCTAAATTCTATTTAAAGTAGTGATTAGATTCGACCCCATACAGAACAAAAGGAAGTGAATTTAGAATTAGGATTGATGGGTACCATATGGCCTGGAAAAAAAAGTAACTTTAAGCAGGAGAAAGTTAAACCTGAGTATCATTCCAAGTTGTACAAACCAAAATTTTAGTCTTGACCACTGCTCTCATGTAGAGTTCTCTCTTCCTCCTACCCTGTAATTAATTAGGGTTTGGGCTAAGAGAACAAGGAGGGAAATATCCAGAGAGTAGAATGGATGAAAAGTTGAGTGGAGGCCTCGCTGAGGTTTGAGTGAAAATTTGGCTCCATGATTCTCTACATCATTTGTGTTTTGTTTCAGACTTCATGGTCCTGTGTTAAAAATATGTATGTGTGTGGTGTTAATGTGTTTAACAGCATGATTGATTTAACAGACACTCAGTGAGACCGACCAGAGGACCACACTCTCAATAGCGCAACGTCACACTTGAGAAGCTCCTTTTATTTCTAGCAGTGTGAGTAAGACAAGTTCTGAGGCCCTGTTCCTGCCCGAGCCCTGGCTTTGCTGATGAGCTGTGCCTGATGCCTGGTGATGGCGCCATTACTTACAAGAGAGGTGGCTAGGGAAACAGCAGTGCCATTACATGTATCACTCTAAACTGAAGTATTGGAAATATAAATAAAAGACTGTCATGGCTTTCTGGGTTTGGGAAGAAAAAAGCTTTTCAACAGCAATGTTATTCAATTCAGCTCCTGCTTTCTTTGCCAGCAGCTCCTTGAGGAGACTGGAACTTGAAAAGGGGGAGGGGTGGAAGTGGGCAGACAATGAAGTCTCATTAGTCAGCAACTTGAGTCATCTGGGGTCAATATGTGAAGTCCCTGTACCATGTCTCCATTGCAACAGAAATACTTGAGTCCCCCAAACACATACCAAACCCTCAGCTATATCTAGAAGTAGAATCAATATTCAAAGCACAGAAAAAGCCTCTTCTCTTCTAAGTTATTGGAAAGGTGTTGGGGGCAAGTTCCTCAGCCAGGGACTTGACCCCTTTGGGTACAGGAAATTGGAAGAACACAGGAGTGACAGTTGGTAGGTAGGACATACTTTATTACGAACAAAGCAGCCGAAAACTGGCTGGTCAATGGCACCTTATATATACGCTCAAACAAAAGAGGCCTTGCGCCAATTAGTGCCGCTCGTGCTACATTAACATAAACAGGTTATATAAGAGTGCGCTTGCGCTGTAAGTATAGTGCTACTGCTGAGTCATTGCCCTGGCGCATGCTAGGGCAAAGGGGCCTTTATCTTAGTAATACTACTGTGTGCTTGCCTGCACCATGCGTATGGCGAGTGGGCCTTGAACCTCCGGTGGACTCTGTTCAGGACCCCCACAGAAGGTAATGTTCCTTTGGTTCAGGAGGAGTCACAGCTATAGCTTTCCATTTTGGAAGTGAGATGATCAGAATCATTCAGCTAAATCTCCTGAAATCTAAAATATATTTCAAGAGGCAGAGGCTGGGAGGATCAATCCCCGATCCTGTAGTGCAGTGGTTCTCAACCTTGGCTGCACATTAGAATCACCTGGGAATCTTTTTAAAATCCTGATTTCTGGGCCTCACCCTCCGGAAATTCTGTTTCTTTGTTATGGGGTGAGGCCCCAACATTAGTAACAAAGAAACAGAATTTCCGGAGGAGGAGGCCCAGAAATCAGGATTTTAAAAAGATTCCCAGGTGATTCTAATGTGCAGCCCAGTTTGGGAACCGCTGCTCTAACTGGACCCAACTGCGGAGCAGAGAGAGAGCACAACA
>NW_006290306.1:3038810-3043787 GCF_000327345.1 Myotis davidii
TTGCTCCCTGGTTGCCGCTGCTCTCGGCCGCGAGCGCAGGTGCTCTCAGTGGACAGGGCCCACCAGGCAGGGGAGGGGCTGAGAAGCCTCTGAGGCAGCGGTTCCCAACCTGGGCTGCACCTTAGAATCCCCTGGGAATCTTTTTAAAAACCTGATTTCTGGGCCTCACCCTCCGGAAATTCTGTTTCTTTGTTATGGGGTGAGGCCCCAACATTAGTAACAAAGAAACAGAATTTCCGGAGGAGGAGGCCCAGAAATCAGGATTTTAAAAAGATTCCCAGGTGATTCTAATGTGCAGCCAAGGTTGAGAACCACTGCAGTGTAGTGCACTCAACAAGCACTTGGCTTCCTCTCCACCTGTGGCTGAAGTGTCTGGGCAGTGTGGTGGGGAGCTGGGCTGGGAGGGAGTTTAGCATCGGATTAGGTGTTGCAGGAAGAGCTTATGCTCCCAGTGGCATGAGTCCGTCTCTGGATCATCAGCTGGTGGGGAACCTGCATCATCATCATCATCATCTGTGCTTTTAGCAGAGCTCACTAGTAAATCTTGGGATGCGAAAGCTCGAGAGGGCTTTGGAGATTAGATCATTCTTGTCATTTTATAGTCAGGGAAGCAGTCCCAGGGAGAAGAGTGACAGGTCTAACACCACAGAGCCCTTGGTACATAAGGGACTGGCATCTGCTCTCCTGGCCTCAGTCTCTTGGCCTGGTCCATGGCTCCACTCCTTCTGGTCTCCTGTGGGCTTCTCTAGGAGTGCTGACTGGGACCACTCCCCAGGACATGGGGAGTCCTGGTTGTGCCCCAACAGGGACTGACGGAGTGCAGGGGGTCCTCAGGAAGCAGCTGCCTTCGAAGGATCTCCCTTTGAGTAGTGGACAAACTTCTTTAGCACCTTCCAGGAGGTAAAAGAGAATGGAGCCAATTACTTGTCCAGAATACTGGAACCTTCTTTTTCACACTCAATTCTCTGGTCCCCCATGGTGTATGAGTTGCTTGTTAAATTAATGTTTGCCTGTCTGGAGTGCCAGAGGAATAGACATTATAGGCCAATTAGAGATAAAAATCAAACCGACCAGAGTTGTCCTTTTAAAAATTAAAAGTCCGTTTTATGTGCTGTGGAGGTGTCAGCATTATCATAAAGACTAATTAGGACATTTTACAACATCCTGGTAACGAAGGAAACAATATTGTTGGTAACGTTAAAGATTATTAAGCATCTTTAGCACTTCAGGTCAGATATTTAAGACACTTTCTGTGCTCACCTGCTGTTGCTGCAGGAAGCATTTTATTGTCTCATAAGAAGAAATGAGCATTTTGAACGCATACATGCATGGCTGTAAAGGACGGTCCTTCACCCCTAAAACAGGGTCTCCAGGAAGATCTGGCTGTGACTCAAGATGAGATTTGTCACATCGTGTTCATCAGCCTGCATGAAAGGCAGTTTTCATCTTGGCCACCTGCAAAAAAGAAATCTTGAAGGCAGACATTACTAGAAGGGTTTGTTCTCACATTAGCAGCAGGAACAAGGAAGCCAGACAGTTCATGTTCCTATTAAAAAAGCTTTCCACCTACGGGCAGATGTTCCTCCGACATTCTAGCCTGCAGGTTAGAAAGCACTGAAGGAAACAAGATGGGGTCTGTGAAGCATTGTGGGGAGGGGAAGGAGAGATCTTGTTTTTGATTTGCCAGTTCCTCATAGAAATCACTGTGAATTGGAACACATTCTTTGGAACTTGATTGAATACAAAAGGCCTGTGGCAGTTGCAAGTTCAGATGCTTAACTTTAAAGAATTGCATATTGTCTTGAAAGTCACATGTCCTTTAACAAAAAGGGAGATTGTATCAAGTTCAGACAAAGCAGAAGGGTAAATTTAAGTGTCATGAAAGTATGCGAAGCTCTGAAGATCTATGTGCAGCAATAACCAGAAAGGTAAGGTAAGGAAATCTTAAAGAGTTCAAAGGCTGTGTTTTTAAAGTGTTATTTATCTGTGAGAGTGTTAGGAAGGCCTTCACATTTTCAGTAATTTTAATTGAGATTAACACTACACAATTAGGCTTCACTTAGTTGCCAGTAAGAACAGTAGCTATTTACTTTATAGCAAGTGTAAAGAAAACCCGGGGCAGATTAAAACTTAATTCTCAGGTTTGTTCCTCTACCAATTTTGCCACATGAATTACTTGCGTTAATCAGGATTTTTATAGTAAAATTTCAGAATATGGTTCTTCCCCATTTCCCGCCGACTGCTCTGCCAAACGTTTTCTCTTTCAAAAGATTATTTCTCACTGTAAATGTATTGCAATTTTTGAGAAAGGAATCTGACAAAAATCACCGACATATACTACCCACACAAACATGGTTCAGGTCTTCTTGTATTTCTTTTCACCTTTCCCCCCTTATGAATTGGTGTATTTAAGATTTATGGAATTGTAACCACCGTATTTACACAATTTTATATCCTGCCCTTTTCACCTAATGTATCGTAACCTCTATCCATGTTATTTTATGGTATTTGTAAACATAATGTTTAATGGCCTCATAATCTGTTATTAAGTGAATATGTTATAGTTTGCTTAACCAGTTCCGTCTTTTAGACCTAGAGGTTGTTTGCAGTTTTTTGGAGAGGTTAATTACACAGCTAGCAAGAGGAGAAATTTGGTTTGAAACTCTTATCAAATTTATGTTTCTCTGCAATTCCAGACTATACATATGCAGTATATGAAAGTGTTTTATATGCTCTAGCCAGCCCAGGCCTTGTTTTATATTTGAAAACCCTTGGCTAATTTTATAGATCAGAATAATATTTTGCATTAATCTTACATATCTTTTGATTACTACTCAGACTCTTTTTTCCATATTTTGCTAACTAGTTGCACTTCCTTAATTGTGCAAATTTATTTTTCAGTTTATCTCTTAATTCAGTTATTTTATCTTACTGTGTACAGAGGCTTACAATTTTTAGGCAGTGAAATCTGTGTTGCTTCTCTTTCTGGCTTTTTCTAAGCATTTAAGTTTTGAAATTTCCCTTTGCTCCAGAGGATTGACAAATATTCAATTCAGTTGCCTTTCAGTTTGTTTGTGTGGCTTCTTCCTTTATATTTTACTCTTTATGCATTTGGTATTTATTTTGGTGTACGGTGTGAGACATGGATATACATTTTTTCTTGTTTCCAAATTGTGAACCTATTTGGTTGGCTGAATTCCTCTCTTTTTATTTTTATTTGTGACGTCTTATCACATCAAATTTTTTATTGCAGATTTTTAGGTAATTTTCAAAGGAAATACATCAAAAACCGTTGAGCCATTCTCCTTTATGTATTTACTTTTGCATTGTTGCAGTTTATTTTGATTAGACAGTTATGTGACTTGCTTTGGAGGCAAAGAAATGGGGTAAATGTACACAGTAGACTGTGTTAGGTGGGGAGCATCGTAAAGGTCCAGAAAGAACTAGAATACCTGTAAGAACTAGGGGTGCTTATCAGAAAAACCTATGGAACTTAAAAGTGGATACTACCGTGGCTCCACCACCAGATATTTTCACTTTGTCGGTCTGAGGTGAGAGCTGAGCACCTGTTGTTAAAAAGCTGCACAGGTGATTCCAATGTGCACTCCCAGTGGAGAACCATGGCCTAGAGCAGGGGGTCAGCAAATTGGAGGTCACACACCAAATCCAGCGGACCACTGGTCTTTGTATGGATTATGACCTAAGAATAGTTTTTACATTTTAAATCGTTCAAAAATATTTCTAATAATGTTTTGTGGCATGTGAAAATAATACAAAATTCAAATTACAGTATTTAAGGATAAAGTTTATTGGAATCCACCGGTGCTTATGCATTTATGTATTGTCTATGGCTGTTTTCTTGCTGTATTAGAGGAGTTGAATAGTTGTGACAGATACTGTGTGGCCTGCAAAGCCAAAAATATTTAACATCTGGCAGGTTACGGGGAAAGTTTGTGACCCCTGACCTAGAGTACTGAAATAAGAATTAGAGATACTTGGTACTAGGATATTACAGAAATGCTGTCCCAGAATGTTTAATTGTTGTTCATCACAGAAACAAAATTACTATAGTTATATCAAGGTCCTTAGGGGAAGAAACAGTGCAAAAGAGATGATAACTGGCGGATCTCCCATTTCTTGCAATAAATCTGACCTCCTGAAATCCTGCGGCAACAAGGCCAAAATGCTGCCGGAAGTAGAAATAAACCACTCTTTAAATGCATGGTTGAACTGGAAAGAAAGGGAAGGTAACTTTCAGAGGCATCAAACAAGGTAGGAAAACAAACCCAGAGAGCTAAGCGTGTGCTGAAACTGGCAGATGCCCTCAGCAATCTTCTGGTCGCTGGTGACTACTTGGGGAAAGTGGCTAAAGTATGGACTTGAATTGTACCTTCTCCTGACTCCCTCCCCAAACACCAGCACTCTTCGAGTACAAGAAACTTCCCTAGGAAAGAAAAGGCACACAAAGGGAAAAAGAAACTTGACGTCTCAGTCTTTGTTTCAGGGTAAGGACAAAGTTCTCCCTGAGAATTCTCCTTGAGAATATAACACAAATCTAGCTCTCGTGTGGATTTGGGGCCTGGACTCACAATGTACAAGGTGTAATGATGCTGAGAATTTAATTTCAAGCAGTTTCAAGTTGGTGGTGACCCCAGGTACCTGGCAGCCGCAAATCTATATCCTCTCTGGAGGAATAAACTATTCAACACATGCTTCATATAATTCCCACATATAAAGTTCCAATGGACATGCACTTGCACAATTACAGTGGGGCCTTGACTTACGAGTTTAATTCGTTCCAAGACCGAGCTCGTTAATGAGCTCCTTAACTCAAATTACTCTATCAACTCAATGCAAAAAATTAGCCAAGAGACATCTGGTATCTCAAAAAACTCGTTAGTCGAGACACTTGTAAGTCAAGGCCCCACTGTATTGATATACAAGTAACAAAACGGAGCTCATATAATTAAGATTCAG
>NW_006290306.1:3043961-3048002 GCF_000327345.1 Myotis davidii
AAAAAGACACGATAATTTTGCAATATTGGGGGACCAGGCGGCAAGTCCTGAAGGACTTCCTCCCGTGCTCAGGCCTCACCAAGCTTTTATTGATTCTGGGATGCACCCATAGCATAGCCCTTAGGCAGGTGACCCCTGGCAACAGGCAGACTAGCCCATCAACAAGGATTTACATAATAATAAATGGGGAATTAGTTTCAGCTACCACTGTCTGAACAAACCAAGGTGGCGCCTAGCTCCAACCTTTGCTAGGGCTTCAAAGGAACCCAGCCTTGGGGTGGGGGGTGGGGGGGCGGTTCTCTGTCTATGCTTATCAAATAGTGAAGACAATAAACTGTTTCCCACAGCTTTGTACCTTCTGAAAGGACTCAAGAACCTTAAATATCACAACTAAATTCCAGGGTGAAAATAAGGGCAATGTGGGACAAGTGGCAAGTACAGTTTTATCTCCAAAATGACAAACAAATTAATGTATATATTATTGGTGCAAGCATGGCCACTGAGAGGCAGGAAAAGAAAAAGCAAAAACCCAAGAGACACTATGGATGGGCTACGATAGTAGAGAAGTTTTGTAGGCAAATGGGGATTGTGGCAGAGTGAATAGGGAGGTAAGTTAATAATGGATGAAGGTGAAGGTGGGAGGGAAAATAGGAGTGAATGCTTAGAAAGGTAAGTGATTGCTGATTGGACTTCAAAACACTTAATATCAGCACCAGTGAGTTACCAATAAACCAGATCCCAGCACATACATGGCTGGGAGAGGGAATTTTCTCTCATTCACTCTCTTCCTTCTGACTATCAAAGCCTTGATTTTATGATCATTCCTAAATTCCTTTATTAGTATTATTTCTCTAGCATTTTGTCATTTTGTCCCTCATGAACTGCTTTTATATCTTACCTAGAGGCCCGGTGCATGAATTCATGCACGGGTGGGGTCCCTTGGCCTGGCTGGCAATCAGGGCCTATTGGGGCCATTTGCCCAGTCCAAATTGGGGCAGATGGGGGCCAGCCAACCAGACAGGGGGAGGGGCCATGAGAGGTTGGCTGACCATGGGAGGTTGGCTGTGGGAGCGCACTCCCGCGTTGAGCAACTGCCCTTCCTGGTCAGCATGTGTGATAGCTTTCGGCTGGTCGTCCAATTGTAACAGTTGCTTAGGCTTTTATATATATAGATTGCTCTAATTGTTGTTACTATTTTGGCACTGCAATTACCCTAACCCAACACCCTGTCTCTACCTTCTGAAGCCTAATTTTTTTGAAAATTTGTATAGCCTGCTCCAAAGAGATTCTCTGATTCTGCTTACCTTATAGGTTTGGTGCCTAATCTTCATAAGGTTAATTTCATTGTGAGGCATGCCATTAATGCAATTTCTTATGTTAATGAGCATACAAGTTATTATTTAATAATTATGTTAGCGATGAAAACAGTTATAGGTTCATTGTTAGAATTACTATTAAAATAAAGAGTTGAAGGTTCAATTTATACAGTTCAATTAAAAAGAAATTTCAACATAGAATTGTGAGCAGATGTCTGGTATATAGGAGACAAAGAATGTGTTTATACATGTAAAAGTTAACAGCTATCAACCTCATGAGTAAATGTGGTGCAGTAAAGACTAACACAAAGAGACCTTGAGCAGAGTAATCTGAGGCATCTTTTAAAAAAAAGCAAGACTGCAAGAAAAACACCCCAGTTTGAAGGGACACCAATGGGTAAGATATTGGGACATTATAATTGAATCAGATGTCAAGCTCAAGGAAGTATCAACATAGAACAAAAGCAACAACCAATCAGGTGACTTGTTTTCTTGCTCACTAAATATCCATTGACTTTTGGCCATTCATTTTAGCCTTTTAGTATTTCAATTTCCTCAGCCTTTAAAATTCTATGAAAATGAAGATTTATAGGGTATTGACTCCCACACATCGAAGCAACCAAGGCAACCTTCACTAGGGTTGGTCTTTCCAAGTGTCAATGAATGTGTATGTGTGTATTTGCACATAGACACACGCAGACATGAAACTGTCAATGCATTGAAAGAAGCATTTGTTGTTAATGGCAAATCAGACGATGAGGGCATGTCTGACTTGGGGGAAGGCGTGTCATGATCAATAAGCCATGTCTGCCTTGATCAGTCCTTTACAGTCGCTGACTTTTCTCATTTTCTTTATTATTATTAAATTTGGTCTTTTTTTTTTTACATATCCATTTTACTTTTATTAGTTTTTTTGTTGATGTTGTTTGGCTTAGATTCATAGACTCTTGAGCTGGAAGAGAGTCTAGAGCTCATCTATTCCAATCCTCTTGTTTTACAGATAAGAAAACTGAGCCCCAGAGAGGGGAAGTCATTTGTCCAAATATACAGGGTTGATTTGTAGCAGATCTGAAACTAGAATTCCAACCTGACTCCTTGCTGGATGCTTTCTCTGCTTTATGCTTCCTAGGACTTGTCATATGTCATAAATAATGCATGATTTTATATTAGTAAACATTGTGCAATCATCAAAACCCTTTCATATATATTGTCTCACTGGACCCTATAACACCCAATAAAATAGACTTATGCATTTTTGTCTATACTTTAGCTAAATGCAAATCCTGAAATTCATTTGTCCAAGGTTACATGATTAACAAGTGATAGAAATTTATGAGAAGCCAGTCTTTCCATTTCTGGCTAACTGCTCTTGCATTGCTCTATGAATATGGGAAATATGGGATGAGATAATAGTGATTTATTTAAAAAACTCAAAAGCAACTTTAAATTTACCTTGTAAATTTTTTTTAGAATATCAATCCATCACAGCTGAAGAATTTCCTTTTGGCATATTTTGCACTGACCCTTACAAACTCTATGGCAGCCAGGGGAAGCAGACTAATACTTGAATGGTGAACAGCATGCCTCTGTAAGACTGGTTTCATGCACTGTTTAGGGATCAGAAATCTTAGCCTTATGATGCTAAGCAGTGCCACTAATGAAGCTCTAAGCCCTAAGCCCTACACCCTATACAGGTATTAAAAGAAGAGTACAAAAACGCTAAGAACTTAGAGAATCAGAATGGAGAAAGTGACCTAGGAGACAGAGGTAAAAGTAGAGGACTCAAGGTAGGGATAGGTGTTGTGACACTAGACATTACCTTAGGGCTCAGGGTGGGTGGGAAGTAACCAGTGCTGGTGCCAGAGGCTTAAAGTTGGCATTTTAGAATTACCCCTTTCCCCAGCTCTTTATTGACCTCCTAGAGGCCTGGTGCACAAAAATTTGAGCACTCAGGGGGGTCCCTCAGCCTGGCCTAGGCCCTCTCACAGTCTGGGACCCCTCGGGGGATGTCTACCTGCTGGCTTAGGCCCACTCCCCAGGGGATCAGGCCTCAGTTGGCAGACATCCCTCTGGCAGCCCGGGAGCCTTCGGGGGCTGTCCACTTGCCAGTGGGGAGCAGGCCTAAGCTGCAGTCGGACATCGTTAGCTCTGCTGAGGAGGCGGGAGAGGCTCCTGCAAGCACTGCTGTGCTGGCAGCCATCAGCATGGCTTGTGGCTGAGCAGAGTTCCCCCTATGGGAGCGCACTAACCACCAGGGGGCATCTCCTGCATTGAGTGTCTGCCCCCTGGTGATCAGTGTGTGTCATAGTGACCAATCATTCCCAGTTGTTCTGCTATTAGGGTCAATTTGCATATTACCCTTTTATTATATAGGATAGAGGCCTGGTGCATGGTGGGGGCTGGCTGGTTTGCCCTGAAGGGTGTCCGAATCGGGGTGGGGGTCCCGCTTGGGTGCCTGGCCAGCCTGGGTGAGGGGCTGAGGGCTGTTTGCAGGCTGGCCAAGGCCATGGGCTGGAAGCTGGTATCTGGGATTTATTTAACTTCTATAATTGAAACTTTGTAGCCTGGTCCGGCTTGCTCAAAGCCTTGGTTGCCCCTGGCAACCCATGTTCCCAGCTCCTCCTTGAGCGGAGGCCAGGCCAGCTGGAAGTCCTTGAGCAGAGCCCAGGGCTGGCTGGAAGCCTGATTGCCCCCAGCGATCCAAGCTCCCAGCCACTCCTTGCGT
>NW_006290306.1:3048885-3050537 GCF_000327345.1 Myotis davidii
TATAAAACATAATAGGGATCATGAATTCAATTAAAGCAGAGCGATAGGATTAAAATCAAGCCAAAATCATCCACTTAGAACATGTAGGATTTCCTTTGTTGTCCCAAGATTATTTGCCACTTTGCAGATTACAAATCTCTGATGATGCTGACTACTGTTTGAACCTATCTAGCTGCCTGGTTCTGTAGGGGGGCAACCGAAGACGAAATATTCTTATTCAATTCCATAAAGCATTTCCTGATTAAAAACCAACCAAGCCAAACAACGCAGTAATCCAACATTTAAAGAATCTGAGCACCTCTATCAGTAAAATCCCAAATTGTGGGGAGCATGTGTTTGGAACTAGGTGTTTTTTAAATCTCAAAGGAGGAGAAGGTGTGAATGTTATCTGAAAAATCCAGGGCATTATTAGCTGCGAATATTAAAAACGTTTAATAGGTTTACTTCCCCCTTTGAGTACAGCAAGGCATAAAGGACGAGGAGGCCCCCTCCCTCAGGGCCCTGTTTATGAGTGATTTCAGCAAAGAAGGTGCTCCTGGCCGCCAGTGCCTAATGGGCTGCCAGGGACGGGGGTTGCTTGCTGCTTTCAAGTCAGCCCGACACAGCTGGAGGTGGCTCACACTTGGGGCAGGGTCTCCACTCACTCCTGGCTCTTCCTTTGATGTGACCCCTTTGGGAAGTGCTAATAAGAGCTGTTACAACCACTGAGGTGAGATGAGGGGCATGGAGGGGGATGTGACATTTTAGGAACCATGTGGCAGCTCGGTGCTTAAAATGAAAGGGAAACATAACTGATCCTGGACAAGGACCAGTAGTTGTGACAGTTGGGACTGCAGACTTGAATATGTTTGTTTGGATGAAGTTCTCTGCCCATGCTCAAGGTGGATGTCACCATCAGGGGGCAGGAAAGAGTCAGCAGGCTAGACTGCTTGTCACATGGTACATTTTCCCAGGAGGACTGTGGAACCAAGTGTCCTAGGGCGATTACAGTTTGGAGAGTGTGCACAGAGGGATGGGCACTGAAATGGCTCTGTCTGCTCTGACAAGGATAAAGCATAAGGCCTGGGCTGATGCTGTGTTTGGTTTAACCTGGGAGCACTTGAGGTTCCTAGGCATTCCCCAAACGGAAGCTCATGGATGGTGAGTGTCTTGGTGATGGAAGTTTGAATGAGTCTGGCAGAGGGAGAAACAGAGTCTCTGCATCTGGTTCTGGGCCAGGCAGCCTCCTCGCTGCCTCCTCTGGACCCCTGCCTGTGGAGTACAGAAACTCATATCTGTACATGGATGTGGCCTCTTCTCACCATTTGTAATGTTGCAAATAGTTTCTCCATTTTAGCTCTGCTTATTTCAGTGTGGGGGTGGGGGAGCCTTAAGCAAATAGAGTAACTAAATCTACTAAATTTTTTGAAATTTCATGTCAACCAAGGTGTTATATGATGGCTAAACTGTAAACAAATCACATTAAAAAAATCTAATGAATTAATTTGAGTCAGAACTAAAGTAGTACTGATTTTAACTTTTTATTTTGACTTAATTTAACACATTGCAAAGTTGTAAGAATAGTTCAAAGTCTTCTCAGACACCTATTATCTAGATTTCACAAATATTAATATTTTACTACTTTTCTTTTATCTCTTCTGCTCTCTCTCTTT
>NW_006290306.1:3050584-3051940 GCF_000327345.1 Myotis davidii
TCTCTATCTATCTAACTGTTTAAGAAAAAATTGCAGACATGTGTCTCATCCTGTGAATTCTTCAGTGTGTTGCCTAAGAATAAGGATATTCCCTTATGTAACCAAAGTAGAGTTATCAAAATCAGAAAATTAACATAATACCATTATGTATTTGATCTATAAACCTTACTCAGATTTCACCAATTGCCTTAATAATGTCCTTTATAGCAAAATAAAATTCCAAATCATGCACTGCACTCAGTTGCCATGTCTTCTTAGCCTCCTTTGCTCTGGAATAGTTTTCTAGTTTTTCTTTAAAGTGATCCATATTTAAGAGCATCTAGAGTAGATTAAAGGCGAGAATCTAAATATTGTGGAGAGCGCCAAATTCCCTTTAATCTTTGTAATATAATTATATAGTAATAGAAAGACTGCATTTCCCAGATGACCTTTAAATGTAACCATGTGACTGCAATCATGGGCAATGGGAGATGAATAGA
This sequence comes from Myotis davidii, assembly GCF_000327345.1. NCBI lineage: Eukaryota > Metazoa > Chordata > Mammalia > Chiroptera > Vespertilionidae > Myotis > Myotis davidii. The sequence continues at coordinate 3,051,064 of NW_006290306.1, forward strand.
AGTAATGTGTACAATTTCTCGATCAAACCCTTATATGGAAAGAATGTGTTTTTCTCCCTCCTCCCCTTTTTTTGCAATGTGGGACAAAGATATGACAGTGATAGCAGGAGTGCTCTCATAGACCATGAGACTGATCAACAAGATATCTCTGATAATTGTGATGCAGCCATACCAGCCCTTGGCTAGCTACCTGATCACTCCCACTCCCCTCAGTCCTCTAAAAAATTGAAGGATGTAAAAATACCCACATACTGTTATTATACCTAAGAAAATTAACAATAATTACTTAATATTGTCACATATCTGTACCGTGGTGTTTTATTTGAGAAAAAAAATTCTAACTAATATGAATCATTATTATTTTGGATTTCTTTCTTACAGCAGCTGTACCAGTAACCTGACCAATGCAATTGTCTCAGTCACTATTTAAGGAATTGTTCAAATCTCTGGAAATATCTCTGCCAAAGGAGAAAAAAGGCACAAAATCTTACACTGTAACAGTATAGCAATGAGGTGAACTTGTGCAGAAATATTTTATTGGTTATTTCATCAAGACTGAAAAACTTTGTTTCCTTTATGCTTTTATTTAGGTTTTTTTCTTTTAAGTTATTACATTTTCTCCTTTGCATCAGTGTCAACCAAAGCTGCATTCTTTGCTGGGGGTCCAGCCCCAGCAGGTCCAGGGGTCCCCAAAGGTGTGGATGGAGTTGGCGAAGAAGGAATGACACAGAGACAGCGTTCAGTTGATCAGCAGCCTAGCCAGGATCTCTAGCCAAGTTCTGGTCAGGATCTCCAGCGAAGTTCTGGTCAGAATCTCCAGCCAGGTTCTGTGTCCATGTTCTCTTGCTAGGTTCTCTAGCCAGGCTCTGTCCAGGTT
>NW_006290306.1:3052032-3083903 GCF_000327345.1 Myotis davidii
TCTTATCTCTATTCCAAAGGTTAGGGCGTTTCTTATCTCCATTCCAGGGAGTAAAGATTATGTAGCTTAAGCATGATTGTTCGTAGTTAAAGTGATTAATTACCCACCTGGCACTTAGTTAAGGGGTTTTATTCCCTCCCTAACTTCAGGGGAAAATCCCTACCTGAGGAAACAAGGTCACAAAGAGGTGACCTTGGTTAAAACACATAGTGCCAAGAAGATGAGCAAACATATTAAGAGCAGTATGCCATATATGCCAGGTCCCTTGAAACAGCAAGGATGGACTGGCTCCCGGCAATTCTTTGTGAAAGTACAAAGTTTTCTTTGTTATGCAAATTTAAGTCTGCTTCAAAAAATTTTGGGTTGAAAGATCTGTGCCTGCAATTTCCAGATATTGGCATCAGGTGGCAGTAGAGTTATTTCTATAAGTTCTGAGCAGCCTGGAGTAACAGGCTTTCACTGATGACAGCATGAGTACCTGAGCTAAAACATTAGACAAAAATATTGATCTGTTTACTTAAACAAAAGAACAAAAAAGCTATGCAAGTTGAAGAAAATTAACTTTATAGGAAATACAAACAGAAATCTCACATACATTTTTCATGTGTTCTTTAGCATAACCAAGCTAAAAACATGGTCTTGATATTGAACCTACAAAAGACTTATTTCCCACTTTCTATTTCTCACAGGACCATTCTTACTAACACCCCTTCCTCTTAATTGGTTTCTTCAGCTAACAAAGTTCTCTCCTTCTCATAATCTAGACAAGAGGGTCACCTTTCTGATCAACTAAAATAACCTAAATTGAAACTTTTCTTTTTAACTTCTTGCTAAAATTCCTCTTATTCTTAAGTATTTAGGAAGAAGAAGTTGTAAGTGGTAACTCTTTATGCCTATTAAAATCTTGTATTTATAATGGATTAAACTACATATGGTATTTTGCCACTTATAATTTTTTTCCAAATATTCCCCTTCCAAGTTAATACAGCATGGGAACATACTTGACCTAATCTGCACAGAGTAGTTTTAAAACCTAATTAAGTCTTGTTTAGTACCTGGGTTATCAAGGATAGCACCCAGAAGAAAGACAGAAAATTGAACCAAAGTGAGCAAGATTTGAATTAGTTTATGTTTCCAGGCAAAGATGTGAAGAAGCCAGGAGTGTATTGGTTGTAAAGGGAGGATGCCATGTGTCGTGATTTCTGCTTGTGGACATTAGGTCATTGTAGATGGGATTAGGGACATTTGCTCCCTGATGCATTTTATTTGAAACTAGAGTCCTGATGCATGAAATTTGTGCAAGGTGCTCAGCCCTTACAGGCCCGGCCGGCCCTCACAGCCCCAGCTTCATCCAGAAGATGATCCAGAAGGTAGTTCAGCTGTTTGGTCTAATTAGCATATTTGTTCTTTATTATATAGGACTAGTGGCCCAGTGCATGAAATTTGTGCACTCGGTGGGGGAGAGGGTCCCTCAGCCTGGCCTGCACCCTCCCACAGTCCATGAGCCCTCGGGGGATGTCCAACTGAAGAGGTGGGAGAAGCTCCTGCCACCACTGCTGCACTCGCCAGCCGTGACCCCACTGATGCACTTTTAGGGCCAGGGAGGGATGTGGGAGGTTGGCCAGCTGGGGAAGGCTCCAGGGCATGTCTGGCCCATGTCGCTCAGTCTGAATCTGCCCAACCCCAGCAGCAAGCTAACCTACTGGTCAGAGTGTCTGCCCCTAGTGGTCAGTGCACGTTATAGCGACTGGTCAACCAGTCAACTGTCTGCCTCCTGGGGGTCAGTGCATGCCATAGCAAGTGGTACAAGATCCTGGCCTGCCATGTGCGGGAAGGGGCAGGCGGGGCAGGTGGGGCAGGCCGCAGCATGATTTGAGCAGCCGCTTGCCCCAGAGCTGGATCCGGGCCTGCATGTTTTGGGCGGGGCAGGCAGCGGGGGAGGTGGCAGTGTGATCCGAGCTGCTGTCTGCCCCAGTGTGGGATCCGGGCCTGCAGTGTCTTGGGCGGGTAGGCGGGGCGGGCAGGGCAAGCAGCAGCGTGATCCCTGAGAGGGCACACGTTGGGCTGAGGAACCCCTCTCCCCTGCCAGTGCACAAATTTTTGTGCACGGGCCTTCTAGTTAGAAAATAAAGTGTGCAGCTCTTTGTCCTACCCAGGGACAAAAATGTCCCCGGAAAACTGCCTCCAATTATATGTGGATTTGGGCCCACTCCTCTGTCCATAGCCTCCATTATGGTTCCTTTTGAGCCTTTTTTCCCCTTTCTATTCAGACTTCACTAAAATGGAGAGGAATTACACACACATGCATGCATGCACACACGTGTATATATGAATTAATGTTATTCGTGATTTTATTTATGTCAAGGAAATATATAAATAATGTGACCAAAAATAAGATGAGCTATTCAATTCATGAAACATTCATTGGGAACTTATGATGTGTCTGATACTGTATTAGGTGATGTGTCATCAAAGATAAAGAAGATATAGTTTCTGCCTTGGCCAATGTGGCTCGTCCCATAAACTTAAAAAGGTTATGGATTCAATTCCCAGTCAGGGCACAGATAGGGTGAGGATTTAAAAATATCAAGATATGTTTTCTACTTCCACAGGCCTCACAGTGTCCTCCTGCAATACCTATTTAAAAGTATAGAAAAAAGCCTAATGAGAGACTCAAAATATTATGGAGGCTGTCAGTTTTCCCTGTAATTCTGATTTTTGAAAGGTATGAATCACTGAGCTATGTAACGCCTGCCTAGTCTTTGTTAGACTTTTTCTTTAACACAAAAAAGGTAACGGGAAAACTTTTAAAGCATGGGACTAAGACTCGGCTACAATGTGGCTCAGACCCTCAAATGGGCAACTTTCTGGGGATGGCAAATCCACTTTTTTTAGGAAGCAATTTTCCTGGGACATTTTTGCCCCTGGGCAAGACAAATTTGACAGAATTTCCTCATTCTCAGCCCCCAACCCTGATTTTTCCCATATATTAATACATTTAGATCTCACAACAATGCTAACGAGTATTTCTATCCTCATTTTATGGATGAGAAAACTGGTGCAAAGTGTGGATTAGTAGCTTGTCTCAAGGTTACACCCCCAGTAAGTGCCAGCCAGGATCCAAACACAGACAGCGGGGCTCCAGGATCTGCCCTTTTAACCACTTCTCTATACATTTATGGTCTTAAATGAGAGAAGGGGCATGGGGATCCATGACAAGAAACACCCTCCATTTTGGAATTTTACTTCAATTCAACTAACAGTTGAGAAATCAGCACAGCCAGGCAGTGGTTTAGGCACCAGACTCAGAATTCTCATGCATTACTATGGAGCAAGGGACACGGACATCTGCAGAGAGCTATGTTGCGAGACAGAAAGGAGCCAGTGCTGTGAGAAGCTGAGACCATGCTCGGTCAAAACAAACGACGAAGCAAGAGAGATTTTGTCCTGATTTTAGTGACTGAAAAATCTTACCGAAGATAATTATTGGTTCTGCGTTAAGTAGAACTTTTCTTGTCCCTGTTATTTAGGATGGGCAATTCTTGGTTCTATCTTTGTGTGTGTGTGTGTGTGTGTGTGTGCCTGTATTTTTGGGGGCCAATGTTAATCAATAATCAGCAAATTCATAGATTTGTGCTTAGGTTGACATTTTCAACCTAATGGCTACTACTTTATGCAACTAGCTTCATTTGACTCAGAGAGATACAGGGCACTCATCTCATTGTTGGGTACCCGGTGAACTGGCTTATATGACTTACCCCCTGAGCTTGAGCTCTTTTTGGGTAGAGGGAGAGCCTTTCAGAAGGAGGCCCCAGACCAAGCCTGAGCCCAGGCACTTGCATAGTGGGTAATAAAAAAAACAATGTTTATGGAATGAATGAAATGCAAAAAATTAACTCTGGGAATGAGGAAGAAGTCCCTCCACTTGTTTATCATGTTGCCCAGTCCAAGTCACTTTTGACATCCTGTCCTATTAGTGAGGACTGAAGCTGTTCATTAAATAAATTAACCATTACGTGGAGAACACGAATGTCAATATAGATTCAGGCTGTTATTTTGCCAGTCACTGATGCATCCAGTGCCTGGAGGACCCCAGACACCAGGCAGCAGGTGATTGGAACATGTCTGGGAGAGACTAGGCTTACAAATTGATAGAATTGTCCAAAATGTGATACTCCGCCCCTTAAAAAAACATATGCTCCCTGGCATCAAAATGTGAGACGATCTAAGTGGTTAGGCCTATCTGGTCCCCTCTGACTGCCTTATTTCCATTGTAAAATAGATGGTAGTATTTTTTACTTGTAATTTGGCCTAATGTTGTCTTGAAATAAGAGGGTGATAAAGAAAGAGAGTAGAAATCTTTGATCATTTGTCATAGTGTGGAAAATCTGACAGTGGCTTTAATTAACAGATGGAACCCCAGAGAATTTCTCAGCTTGATCTTCCCCAGTGCTCTGTCTAATTGAATGGAGGAAAACAGCCTTAGCAGGGACCTGGACAGCTGCCGAATGAAGCCATCGCCATTTCAGTGAGGCTAAAATCTCTGCCACGTTCTGGCTTTTTTCTGCATGCTGCTCTTGCAGGCTGCTGAAGAACAGCACTCAGAGGACGATGGCATCAGTGAGATGCAGTGGAAAAAGAACTGGCATGGAACCCAGAGACTCAAGGTCCAGCTGGTTCTGCTGCCACCAGCCTTGAGACCTTGAAGAGCTCCGCCCCCTCTCTGGGCCTCAGTTTCCATGTTTGTAACATGAATGGGTCGCAGAGGATGATCTCTTGGGTCCTGCTCAGTTCTGACATTTAGTAAGTCCTTTTGCCACAGAAAAGGGAGAAAAGGAGTTAGAGGGTAGATTTAGAAAATGCTTGCTTGGGACATGCCCAACTGTTATCCTAGAAATGAAAGTTTTAAATGTGTGTTTGGCAAATATGAAGGCAAGGTGAGATCGATGGGGCTGGGGATAGAATATGAGGATGTCTTTGGAAATGCATTAGGGAAACTCTTCATCTTCCTTCCCCCCTCCGATGACTATCCATTCCCCACACAATTGTTAAAGGGATCCACCTAAAACACCAATTCATTAATGCACTCTTTTCTACTGAACCATAAGCAGAGCAAGGGCAGGGATATGTTTCTAGCTCCATTCCAGCACAACACTTTCCAGCATAGATGCTCCATTAATATCATGGAATGATTAAATGTATGTATCTATACTTAAGATTTTTCAATTGTTAATCATAGATTTCAGTTTCTAAGACGTGCCTAGCAGTAGATGAGTGGATAAAAAAAGCTGTGGTACATTTACACCATGGAATACTATGCAGCAGTAAAAAAGAAGGATCTCTTACCCTTTGAGACAGCATGGAGGGACCTGGAGAGTATTATGCTAAGTGAAATAAGCCAGTCAGAGAAAGACAAGTATCACATGATCTCACTCATGTGGAATCTAATGAATAAAATAAATTGTTGAACAAAATAGATTCAGAGACATGGAAGCATGGAACAGACTGTCGAATCTCAGAGGGAAGGTGGGGGTGGGTAGGTACAAAGTGATCAACCCAAGAACTTGTATGCATATGTATATGACCCATGGACACAGACAATAGGGTGGTGAAGGCCTGGGGTAGGAGTGGGAGGTGGGCTATAAGGGGTCAATGGGAGAAAAAAAGGGACATGTAATACTTTCAACAATAAAGATTTTAAAAAGGTTAATACTGTCATCTACGAATAACTTAATGGTTTTGCCCCCAGTTACCTCTTTATTTTATACAACCCTCCTGGATATAGTTTTCCTTCCAGGTAGACTGTATTATCTGCGTTTTTCCCAGGACCCCTTAATGATAAACATTTCTGTGGCTTTTTCCATGTTACATTTGCCACAGATAAGCTTTTCTCCTAGTGCTCATCTCATTAACTAGTTCATCAAAACTCACATCAAATCCCAATTACTCCAGAAAGCCTTTCTGGTCTCCCTTCTCCATTATGATTTAAATGTCTCTTTACTAGGTTCCCATGGCTTTAAGTGCATACCTCTCCCTGACTATTTATCATACTATTTTGGAGTTATTACCATCCCTAGCACACTATCTAGATAGAATATAGTAGATGCTCATTTAATGTGTGCTTAGTGATTGATTCAGAGTTAAGCTCTCAGCCCCCATTTCAGGCTCATTTTGCTTCTATACTTTCTCCTTTTCTTTCTTGCATGAGGCCCCAGAGCCTCAGCCTGCTTTCTTGTCTTAGGATTCTTCCACTGATCAAAAGTTCGCTCTGGAGTAGAACTCTCGTTCCCTCAGTTCAGTCTTTTTGTTGTCTCAGCAAAGAGTCTACAGGCCCTTTTTGTTTTATGTTTTGATCACTTCATAGAAATAGAAGAAGAAGAAGAAAAAAGCTGGTGGTAGAAGCTTATAGAGGTCTCACAGTGACCTTCTCCCATCACCTTCTCCATCCTTTTCTGTGAAACTGGAATCTCAACCAGACTTCTGCCCTCTGGTTTACACTCAGAGTTGAGTTACACCCAATCTTTTTCATTCCTTTGTCCTCAACCTTTAGATATCCTATGAATCCCATTCTTTATAATTGGTTCCTCTTGGATTTGAGTTACTGGTTAAGGCCATTTTTTGCGGCCTAGTGAATTAACCCAAAGCTTAGCAGCCTAAAATAACAACCATTTATTATCTCATACAGTTTCTAAGGGGGATGAATTCAGAAGTGCATTTGTTATGTGGTTTTGGCTCAGGTGTCTCATGAGCTGTCAGGCTGTTGGCTGGGGATGTGGTCTCAGCTGAAGGGTCCTCTTCAAACTTGCTCACGCAGTTGTCGGTCCTCGTTTCCTCACTGGCTGTTTGCTGGAGACCTTCCTCAGCACTCGCCAAGTGGGGCTCTCCACAGGGCAGCTCACCACACAGCAGCTAGCTCCCTCAGAAGTGACACATTATCACTTCTGCCATATGCTGTTGGCTATACAGACCCAGCCCTGGTACAGTGGGGAGGGGACTACACAAGGGTGTGAATACCAGGGGGTGGGGGGCATTGGGAACCGTCTCCGAGGCTTGCTGCCACAGGCAGAATTGGAGCATTTTGTCTCCGTGGAAAATAGCATTTTTGAGAACTTCCCAGATGGGTGTTGCTCAGTTCATATGGCCTCTGGTGTATTTGAGAATTATTTTCTCTGTGTATTTCTTTATTGATGTTATGGAATTTAAATCCAAACACTTTTTACAATTTTACATACATCATTTCAGCGGATGCAGCTCTTGACTCTTTGGAAGAAAGATGAGCATTCCATACAATTAGAAGTATCGAATGCACTCTTGGCTTTATGCCATCATCTCTCCTAGACTCCAAATGGCAAATTAGAATCAAAGTTGCTAATTCTTGCCTTATAGGCATGGCATGACTTTCAGCACACTAATAGGTAGATGCCAGGAGGGCAGAGAGGTGCCTAAGGATGCCAAAATGATAGATTTAGAAAAAAATCACCTGCTGTGTGGTTACTTCCACTGCTTAAATGATACTTGTGTATTATTCACATAAGTGACTCTCTAATTAGTTAGAATTCATCAAGGAAGGACCGTCAATGCTGTTGCTCCTCAGAACCTAGCAGATTAATCAACATGACAGAAACATTTCCAAGAGAATATATTTTGGGGTCAGAGGGTCAGAATACACTGTCATGAGGCAGATCAGCATATGAGCTGGAGAGGTCTTCTGGTTCATGTAGTTCTCTTTTCTCAGCTCAGCTCCTGGATGGTGGTTTTAAGGTTAACACTTGTAAGAATCCTAGGTGGAGGCTGGGGTAGAGAGAGATGGTGATGGTTAAGGCTGGCTCTGCCTGAGGGAGGTTCCAGCCCTCCTACCCTTTCTGCAAGCAGAGTACAACTACAATTTTTAACATATTGGATGCCGTATAATTATAGTTTCATTTTAAGAAAAGACTTAGCAGTTTCAAAGAGAAAGGAAGCTGAAAACCTCCATTCTGGGAGCCTGTAATTGAAGCATCTCGGGAGCCCATATCTGAGCACATGAGACTTTTCTGGGAACCGAAAGAGATGAAATGGGTGGTTTCTCTTCAAAATTCTCCTTTGGGGAGACCAAATATATTTTTTAATGATGTTGCATTTGTTCAAAATGCTGTTAACTGTTACAATTAAAGCCAAAAGGCTTAGGATAGTCTTCCTAATAACTCTTCAGTCTTCTAAGGGAAGCTTCAGCCTTCTGAAGTCACTTGCAGTGTGATTAGGTGCAGGTTTCTCAATCACGGCACTATTGACATTTTGGGCTGCATCGTTGTCTGTTGTGGGGAATTGCCACATGCATAGGAGGGTGCCTAGCAACCCTGGCCTCTACCCACAAGATTCCAGTGGAACTCTACCCCCTTACCCCCAGTTGTGACAATCAATGTCTTCAGACATTGGCTAAGGTTCCCCAGGGACAAAATGACACCTGGTTGGAACCACTGGCCTCATGACTCCAATAATGACCAAGGTGACTGCTATTTTGGGGCCCCCAAATTGTGGTTGAGCATGAAGCCCTGTGTGCTTCTTTGCCTGTGCCTGGCTCAGAAGCTGACTACTCCAGCATTATCCTTCTCCAAAAAGAAGTGCCAGGACTTCTTGAAGAAAGTCCTGACATTGTTGGGATGAGTGTTTCATCTCCCAACAGAGATCCCCGGGAGGCAGCCGACGGATGTAGTTGTACCGGTTCTAGCATGCTTGTTATAAACCAGGCTCAGTTCATTGCAGACGTGTGTGTCTTGTTCCCCACCACGGTGTCTTCCTGTGGAACCGAAGCGGAAACTGAAGTGGGAAAAAGGGGCTATCTGCCCGGGAGTTCTTTTAGTAAAATTTGGGAGGGATAAACTCCATGTGAAGTCTGGCATTCAAGACCACGTTTGTGATTAGCATAGATTTCTACCTCAGCTTCCTCCTGGAAATTCCCTGGATGTCTCACACTTCCTAGATCTAAATGCAATCTCCTATTGCCATTTAATTGTAAAACATACTTTGTCTGCCTACCTGACACTTTTAATAAGCTTGCATTGCGCCCTCTGTATGTCTCCAGGCATAATAAAAGCAACAGCAGAAGAAAAGCTTTCTTTGAAAAGAATTTGTCCCTAATTGTTTGCAGCTGCAACAGACGACACCACCAATTAAAATGCCCCGGCCCTGGCTCTGCTCAAATGAAGAGGCCACGTGCTGACCTTATGATCAGTCACCTTAGGGGCACAGAGGGTCGAGGGGCATCTGTTTGAAATTTCCTGTCGCAACAGTGCCATTTGCAGAGACGGCCAGGGAGCAGAGCGGGATGGTGTGAGTTTCCTTCATCAGGAGTCTCCTTGGGCAGAGTTTTGGAGAGGGATCCGGGAACAGAGGTGGTTGATTGGTGCTGAACATGGGGATTCTACTGGGAATGAAGACCCCAAATAGCAAGTGGTCCTGGAGGTGGGCTGTTCTTGGAGGAGAGGTCTGTGTTTCCTCAGTGGGCACCAGAGGCAGAACAGAAACCCCATCAGCAGAAAAATGCTGGTCAAGAGACCTACTGGGAGCCCCCACTTGTCAATGGCAGCAAAGGAGGCTTTGTATAGGTTAGATACTTCCAGTGGAAAAGGCTGTGTAAATGTCTAGAGGAATAAACTGAATGTATTTTCAGGTTATTTTGTGATGGGCTAAGATCCTCAGGGAGGGGGTTGAAAATGATACTTGCTTGGTAGAAAACAGAAGGACATAACCTATGGGATTAACTGAACTTGGCACCTGATAAATGGTGGGTATAATTATAAAAATAATGATCATCATTATCATTAATTGCACGGAGGCTATTCCATATCCCTGAATGTATACCCAAAGTTAAGGTAAATAAGGAGATGATTTAGGGCTTCAAGCTAATTGTGGCCTCAGTTACATATTTTAGAAAAGCTTTTAATTATTTGAATAATTCCCTCTGCCCTTGTCAATTTCTTTCTTTCTTTCTTTCTTTCTTTCTTTCTTTCTTTCTTTCTTTCTTTCTTTCTTTCTTTCTTCCTTCCTGCTGCTGTAGCAAAGTACATCAAACTAGGTGGCTTAAAACAACAGAAATTTATTCTCTCACAGTTCTGGAGGCTGGAAGTCCAATGTTTTGGCAGGGACCAGCTCCCTTCTCCACCCCCCCCCCCCCCCGAGAAAATCCTGTTGAAATGGCCTATGTCCTCAAGGACAGACAAAAGTGTGCTGCGAGGCAGTGAAGGCTGGAGCTAGGGTGGCAATACAGGGCAAGATATTCCAACCACAGCGTTACCTTGTACTTACGAGGCTTACAAAACCTTTCCCTGTGGAAGAGAGGGGCGAATTGAGAGGCTGTGAGTGGAGATGACAGGCTTGGTCACAGGTTGCAAATAGGGGCTGAAGGCCAGAGAGGGGCTGGCGGCCAGAGAGGGGCTGATGATGACGGATTTCTTGCTTGAGACACCAGTGGTGTTATTGACAGATGTGAGGAAACTAGGAAGGTGACCCTGCTGGGAAGACAGCTGGTGAATTTGCTTTGCTTATAAAGGTGGATTCTGGCCTCATTAAAGTGTAGAAAGCCCTTCCCTTATCCATAGAGTCACCATGACTTACCACCATCAAGACCAATTTTCCATTCTGGCTTTGCTATTACCTCAGTTGTGTGTTTGAAGGGAGGCCGGGTCATGTGCCAGAGTCTCACGTCTCTAGGATGTCAGCAGTTGGAAAAAAAAGCTCCTCGAAGCCTCTGGTTTTGGTAGGTCTGCAGAGCTATTTCTACCAACTATTTAGAATGAGGTGTGGAGCTTTGGAATGATTTATTATTTTCAAAGCTAGGAAAATATACAACTTCTTATGCTTAGTCAATAATTACTGAATAACAAACTCCACCAAAGAACTTCTGTAATTTTTCAAGTACCAAATGTTTTAGTTCTCAGATGTCTGTTTTTCTCAGTCATTGACTGCTAGTCAACCATTTAACTGGTTAATATGAGCACCCAAGATAAATAAATGGAGACCTTTTAACCTGGAGGCTTTGAGTGACAGCTTGGACTAAACCATCAGTCTTCTTCCAGAGGAAAACACAAAAGCAGTCCTTAACGAAGTTAGACGCAGGCATGTTTTGAAGGTCAGGTAATTTATTTTTTGAGGGAAAGGAAGGCTAAAGAATTACATTTTATTAATTACATGTATATTTTCAGTTCCATTTGGTTTTTCAATACTGAAGGACTGCATCATATGACCCAAATTATTATAAATTACAGAAGAAGTTTAGACATTGTGAGTTTTCTAAATTAAAGGTGTTTCTCTCCACCTCTGGGGTCTTTGTGTTTTGTGACAAAAATGCTTTTTTTCTACGATGATTCTATACAATTTGAGAATTCCCAATCATATGTAAATACCTGAAAAAATATATTATTCTTTTTCATTCTATCAACATAATTTAGCCTTGATATAGAAACCCTGGCATAAGAATTCATGGTTTGCACAGTCCAGGAAAATTGAAATTGAAATATCCTAGTTGAAGATCAGTTTTGCAAGCTACAATTCAGATGCACAGATGAACACATGTACACATGCAGTATACACATGGCACATATATGCTATCTGAGAAAAAGCAAGTCCAGCAGGAAGGCTGAAGAGTGGAAATAGAATAAAAACAACAGACGTATTGAAGAAAGCTCCCTGAGGCAGGTTGCCTCATCTGTAAAACACTTGTCATTTTCTCAGTTCAATATTGAATTGCTTTAGTGTTCTCATGAGATTGTGTATTAATTTAATAGACACTTGTGTTGGAAATATTTGTTGCCCAATCATGCAGAGTTTCTTTCTTTCTGCCTTATCATTCTTCCTTTTCCAAAGTGAGTCATTAGAAACATGGAATGTGATTCCAGGCAGGAGAAAGGAGGGCGGGGGGTGGATTTAAATGAGGGGGAGTTTCTGGCTTGCCAGTTTGCTCCCTGGCATTACCTCAAAAGAGGATATCACTCAGAAGAGCCCAATTAAGGGGCAGGCCTGCTGGGCAATAGCTCAGAGGCGTTAAGACATCACTGGAAAAGTTGGAAATAGCATTCCAGTTAATTCAGGTTATTACAAGTAACCAGAGAAGTATCTAGCAGCCCCAAGTGGAACTTTGAAAATAAAACCTATCTTTCCAATACCTCTTCTACCCTCTCGAATATCAGTCTGCAGGGATGTCAGACTCTTGGGCTGCCTGGTATGCCCACATGTCTAGATGCCACCTTGACCAGGGCCACTCAGTATGTTCACGTGCTTCTCTGATCACTTCCTGTCACAGACCACGGCAGCCCAAGTGTGCCCAGGGCAGGAGACGTGGCAGGGAAGCACTTCTCAGTTGTGTCCATATTGAGCTTCTGGCCCTCCCCCCACTTCCCAGAAATGCCAGTCCAAACTATTTTAAATTATTTTTCCATTAATTAGCAATGGCTAATATCATTATTTTCTTCAAATCGGTTTCATTGTTACTGCCTGGTAAAACTGACCATAATTTCCTGCTTTACCCATCATGTTCTGTGTTCATGATGCTGGCCTTACCCTTAGCTCCTCTCGATTCATCTCTATTAACTCAGCCTCCCATCCTGGGCCCAGACTTCCTACTGCTAAAATAAAAGTGGTAGTTGTAAAATTTTGTCTCTAGTGCTGTTGAACTCTATGGGATTTTACATAAAGTACAGACAAATATTTCATAAATGATACTTAAAAAAGAATAACTCCAAATTGGTCCTAGTAAGAAAAAAAAGATGTATTTATATGATGATGAAGCCCATAGTAAATTACAGGGAAGTGTGACCTGCTCTGGAAACCTGAAAGGTCCTGCTGTCCACTGAGTGGGGAGGTGTCTCTGTTCCAGGATCTCTACCTCTCTCAGCTTCAAGTTAGTTTTCAAAGCAAGCATCATATCCGAGATCAGAGTGATTTAAAGTTGTAAATGGTCTGATCTCCCTCCATAATGTTGCCAGATAAGCTTATGGAGTTTGTCCCATCTGTATATTTAACTATTCCTTGCAGGTGTGTAGCAGACCCATGAATGGAAAGGAATGAACCATTATTGAGCTATTGTGAATCAGGAGTTTTATATGTATACTAGAGGCCTGGTGCACTAAGCCGGCAGGGGGACCCCCAAGGGGTCCTTAGTGCTGCTGTGGAGGCAAGAGAGGCCCCTGCTACCGCTGCTGTGCTCACCACCCACGAGCCTGGCTTCAGGCTGAGTGACGCTCTGCCTGTGGGAGTATACTAACCACCCGGGGGGCAGCTTCTGCATTGAGCGTCAGCCCCCTGGTGGTCAGTGAACATCATAGGACCGATCATTCAGTCGTTTGGTCAATTTGCATATTGGCCTTATATTTTATAGGAGGATTACTTCATCTTTATCAAAAGCCTATACAGATGCTCCTTGACTTAAGATGGGGTTACATCCTAATAAGTCTATCATAAGTTTTGAGAATATCTTAAGTTGAAAATGCATTTAATACACCTAATCAACCAAAGATCATGGCTTAGCCTAGCCTACCTTAAATGTGCTCAGAACCATTGCATTAGCCTACGATGGCCATAATAATCTCACTGCTACTTCCCAGAAGCTCGAGGGAGTATCATATTGCATATTGTTATCCTGGGAAAAGGTCAAAATTCATGTATGGTTTTTACCAAATGTGTATATTTTCACAACATCATAAAGTCGAAAAATTGTAAGTCACCATTGTTGAGTCAGGGACAGTCTGCATATATGGACAAGTATTAGTCAGGATTAGTGTTAAACAACTATAACAAACCCACAAATTTAAGTGACTTAGTGCAGTAGATTATTTTTTCCTTTACAAAAACAGCCCAGTTTGGTTTCAGGACAGTAGTGTCAAGGCTGGGGGTGAACGGAAGGGAAGGACCTCTGCTCCACGCAGAGATTCAGGGATCCAGGCTGGCGGAAGCTCTGCCTTCTACAACATGTGGCTTTCCAGTTTAACCCCAAGCCCCCAACTTTGCCTTTAATGCCAACCTCTAGAAGGAGGGAGTGAGAAGGACATGAAGAAATCAGTGTGGGAGGTTTTATGATTCTGGTTTAAAAGTTACACATGATCATTTCTCTACCAACTTCATTGACTAGAACTGAGTCTCATGAACATCCTTGACTTCAAGGATGGCTGGCAAATGTAGCTTAGTAGAGGATTCAGAAAGAAAAGGAAATGGAATGTTTGATGAATAGCTAGTTGACTTTGTTGCAGGCACAAAGCTAGAAATCATTATTCCCATTTTACAGGTAAGGAAGCTACAACTTATCCCAGATAACTCAGCTAGTAAATGACTGAGAAAAAAAATTCTGATTAAAGTATTACAGTAATTGTAATTGACATTTATTGTGCCTTTCATTTCACAATGATACTAAGACATAGTTTTTATTATCCTTCAAGTGCCTGGCAGGGGAATTGAAGCTCAGGGTTGTTCTGTAACATATCCAACTGCAATGAGGTAGGACTTGGATGCAAATTCCTTTCTTTCAGACTCCATACATACCTCTGGCTATACCTCTACAATGCTGCCTACCCCAACCCCTTAGAGATTCAGCCCTGTATTCATAATGGCAACTGGATGGAAGCTGGGAGAGGTTTGGGTCAAGTAAGTTAGCTATAACTTTCCTTGAGTAGATTCTGTCCTTTATTAAGCACAACATTGTTCTACTCCTGCTGTTTTAAAATTTAATCATCCCATCTATTTATGCAGTTTTGATTAGAAATCTCAATGGCAAAACAGGCCTTTACATTGAAGAATATTATAGTACTACTTTCTCCCACATAGTCACAGACATTATTCTGCAAAAAGAGAAGGGATGGGGATTATCACCATAAACAAATGCTTATTGAGTACCTTATTACAGAGGATCTCATGATGCCAGGAAATGAGGAAGTATACCTCAGGGTCCCTGTCCTCCTTGGGCTTACAGCTGGGTTAGGGAGATGGAACATGGCTATAAAAAAAGATAAATGACAACACAGGGTGGAGACTGCTGGGAGCCAAAGGACCAGTGCCAATAATAAGTGTTACAGGATGGCTAGGTGATGGTTTCTGAGCAGTCACTAATGTGCTGGCCTCAGTCCTAGGTGATTTCATATGTTATCGCATTAATCCTACAGGAATTCAATGGTGGGAGTAATTTCTGGGGACTGGATGGTCAGACGTCTTGAGAGAGGAGGTGAGACTTGAGCTGGGTTGAATTATATGGTGATATTTCTCAACAATAATGAAAGCTGGCTGAGCTGAAAACCAGAGCATAATTTCTCATTGGCTGGCTGCTCTAGGTAGTAATAGCTTCGGTGCCCTTCAGAATGGAATTTTTCTGAGCCTGGGAAGATGTGTGAGGTGTGCCCAGCAGGTAAGCGTTCTTCCATGTGCCTTCTACCCATTGCCTTAATTAAATACACTTTTCTTCTCTTGGTTAGTTCTTCCAAGTCTCCAGAAGTTCTGGAACATTGCTGCAGCAAATGGCAGTTTACAGAATGGAAATTATGCAGAGAGGGGAAAATATATTCTAAGCCCTTTTTCTCATTGGTTGGGGGTTGGAGGCAAGGGGAGAGTGGGGTCTGACTGAAGGCAAAGGGAAAGGATGATTCTAGAGAAGATTCCTCTTATATCTGAGTCACTTTTCTGATGTGATTTCTTCCACTTACATAGATGGAGGAGGCTCCCAAATGTACACTTTTCCTTTAGGGATTTGGAAATAATAGTTAACACAGCTAACATATATTGAGGGCTTATTTTGGTCACTTGTTGGCACTAAGAATATCCATGCAACTGAGCAAAACTGGTAAAACCATTTAGAAACTATTTTCTTAATGAGAAAACTGAAGTCTGAGTTTGAAAGTGTTGATGTAATCCCTCCATATGTATTACCTTATTGAATCCTTACAATAATGCACGTCCATTTCACAGATGAGGAAACTGGGGCTTAGGGGCTTAAACAAATTGTTCAAGATTACACCATTAGTAAGTGGCAGACAGATGGCCTGGAACCTTTGATCTCTTTTTGTAAAACTATTTTTATGTAACAGGTTTATTAAGATAAATTATATACCTTTTAATTCATTCATTTAAAGGGTACAGTTCAGTGGTTTTTATTCAGATGTGCAACCATCACTATAATCAATTTGAAAACATTTTCATCTCCTGAAAAAGAAGTCCCATATTCATTAGCCGTCACTTCCTACTTCTCCCCAATGCCTCTCTGCCCTTTAGCACTAGGCAACCACTAATCTACTTTCTGCCTTGTCTATTTCAGATTAACTGAATCATACAACATGTAATCTTTTGTGACTGGCTTCTTTCACTCAGCATAATGTATTCAAGGTTCATCTCTGTTGTAGCATGTATCAGTACTTCATTCATTTTTATGGCTGAACTAGTGACCCAGTGCTTGGATTCATGCACATTGAAAGGAAATTAATTAAAAGGTGGCCAGTGGGGCGGGACTGGGTGAGAGGGGCTGGACACATCTGGAGTCAACCTCCCATGGTCCTTCCCCAACTGACTGCACCTGGGTGGCACCGTGGCTCAAAGGGTGTCTGCGGAGTGAGCAGGGTTCCAGAGAGCAAGAGGGTACTCTGCAAAGTTGTTGTCATACAGGGTTTGGAATGCAAATGCAAGTGTGCAGTAAACCAGATTCAGGACTGACAGTGCCCCAGCAACAACATAACCTACGGCCGAAGGTGGAATTGCATGGCCTCACGAGGAATCTGGCTCTCTCCTCTATGGTTTCAGGGTGTGTCACCCGAGAACCACTGCTGCCAAGTCACTGCAGCTCAGCAGCTCCTGCACTGAGCGTCTGCCTCTTGGTAGTCAGTGCACATCATAGCTACCAGTCAGATGGACACTTAGCATATTAGCCTTTTATATATATAGGTAATGTTCTATTGTAAGGATATACCACATTTTATTTATTGATTCATCAGTTGATGGACATTTGCGTTGTTTCTATTTTTTAGCTGTTATGAATAATGCTGCTGTGAATACTTAAGTATACATTTTTGTGTGGGCACGTGTTTTCATTTCTCTTGGCTGTAGACCTGGGAAAGGAATTGCTGGGTCACATGGTAACTCTCTGGTTAACCTTTTGAGGAACTGCTAGACTGTTTTCCGAAGCGACTGCACTATTTTGCATTTCCATAAGAGCTAATCACTAACAAGATAATTTATACCATGGCCACTTGTTGGCACTAAAAATATGTGTGCAACTTGGTAAAACCAATTAGCAACTGAGAATTTCCTTAATGAGCAATCTTAAGGTGAATTTTGAGTTTGGAAGTGTTGGCATTTTTAGAGTTAAGGCCGTCACTTGGGTGGAAGAGGCAAATGATGAGAACTGCCACATTTGTATTTCCCTTTATTCCCTGGGGCAATAGGGGATTTTCTGTTTATTTCTAAGACTGAGTGGTTTCTAGTAGTACCCATGCAGATGCTGCTATAGCCCAGGATCATCTATTATTCTGAAAAGCCACTGCCATTTGCTGAAAGACAGTACAGCAAAGGAGACATGCACAATATCTAAGCATATGCCATGCTGGTCTCTTGAAAAGTTAAGTATTTCAGGCATCACATTCATTACCCCTTGATTGCAAGTGACGTAAACCTCAAGGCCATTAAAAAACGAAATAAAAAAGAAAAAGGAACATGGCAATTTCTTTTTTCTCCTTGCAGCAGGATTTTAAATGGGCCCAAAGGTGATTTTCAACAGGCCTACCTGAGTGAGCCTTGGGGCTTGCTGTCTGGATGAGCTTTCGGAGTGCACTCTGTGGGCACTGGGCGGGCGGCATGAGTAGAACAGAAGCCATAGTCTATGATCTCTGGGAGTTTCTCTCCTGCATGATTAGGGAATAACTCAAGGCTAAACCGTGACCGTAAGTGCTACAGGGGTGGAGAGCAGGAGAGGTGGAGTGGCACCTAAGAAAGCATGTGCAGGAATTGGCAGTGGCCTTAAAGCCAAGGACTTAAATGAAATGAACGGCATAGCTATTCCAAGTGGCAGCACTAACATGACAAAAGCCAGAATATTTCGGTATCATTGGGCAGAGGGATCCAGCTGGAGAAAAAGGTATCTATGAAAGTCGGAGTGAGAAAAGGTTAGAAAGCAGCAGAGCATCATGGGAAGAGCATTGGGTATCTGGTCATGTGGAGTCTGTATTTAGTTCTGCCATGGACTAGATTTTCATGTATGCTCTGTGATCTAGATACTCAGGGCTTCTGTTTCTTAATAGTGACGATTAAAGTTAGACTAGTCCTGGCTTCACATTACTATCCCTTGAATGTTTATTTAAAATACAGATTCCTGGATCCCACCCCTGGGGATCATGTTTCCGTAGGTGTGAGGTGTGACCCAAGCATAGTGGTTCTCTTGGCTGTGTGTTGGATTCACTGGGGAGCTTTTAAAACTGGCGATGCCTTGGTTCCCATCTCTAGAGACTCTGATTCAGTTAGTCTTGGGTGTAGATAGGCATTGGCAGTTTTCAAGGCTCCCCAGGTGATTGTAATGGGCAGCCAAGAGAGCCACCGCGTCTGGTGGATTCTGACATAATGGAGGGCTGGCTAGAGACTCCATTGGAGTGAGAGAACAGTGCCTCTCCTTATCAAAAACCACAGGGTCTCTCTTTCCTAACTCTGAGGGACTTTGATTCTGTAAAAGTATGTTAGGATCAGGTGGAAGAGGCCTTAAGTGCTGGACTAAGGAATTTGTACTGTGTTTTATAGGTGGCAGGAGTCAGGTAAGGTGTCTGAGCAGAGGGATGATTTAAGACCTCTGGCCGTGTACATTTCATTGCTTTGGAGCATGATAGCATCACCAGGGAAAGAAAGGACAAGGATAACCTACCTCTATATCCATGCTTCTGGCTGGAAAGGGGTGACCACTGGCAATTCCATTGTGTGACAGGGTTTAGTGTGTCTCTGCACAGCACAAGCAGGAATAACCAAGGGGGAGACATGAAATCGTGGACTGGGACAGGAGGGCAGTGGAATCTGCTCAACCACAGTGTAGGTATCCGTAACCAAAGAATGGGCCCCACTGGTGGGCGTGAGACAGCAGCAGGTGGGATGGCCTTTATATTACATTTTAAATTATACTTCCTTTTCAATTTTCCCTTAAATCCTAAGATGAATCAGGACAAGTCTCAGTTGACCAGTGGTATGGCTCTATCATCTCCCTGACACTTGCCAGTCTCACCTTTCCACAAGCAGAGAGCAGGCCCCAGGCTGAGAGCCCCAGGCAGTGGGTGGTTTAGCAGTGTCTCTCCTGATCTAAAACCACAGGGTGTCTAAGTTTCATGAAATTCAGACGGGGAGGTTTGAGATCTTTTTCTAACAATTGATCTTTCACTTACAGTACTGACTCAAATTTGCTTCTTATAAATTTAAGCAAAAACATGAGTTGATTTAAAGAGAAATGTTAATATAGCAATAGCACAGAGAGAAAGCTGAGGCAGAAAGGAAATACTATTTTGAAGGAGTAGACAAATAAATGACTTTTAAGAAACACTGGTGGGTTCTTTCCAGAACCTGGACTAGGAGTCAGGGTTCTCAGTTCTGGCAGGTCTCCCCATGTCTCCAGTCTATAACAGTTGTGGTTTCCACTGAATAATCTTTACATTTTTTCCAGGTCTGAAATTCTATGTTTCCATATTTTGAAAATATAGTCCCTTCACCAGGAGACTATATTTGCAAGTAATTATACCTGTTTACTCACCAGGGGTCATGGCACCAGCCTATCTCCCATTAGATGCTGGGGGCTTGTGGGTGGCTCCCTGGACAAACCCACCAGTCTTCAGGTAGGAAATTTCAGGGCAAAAACATTTTAAGGACTATGAGTCCTGCAGGCTAAAACATCAAAATCTTTTAAGGGGAAAAACCCAAAACAGAATGAACAAACAAAACACAAAGCAAACGGAAACCAGAATAAATTGAGTAGTCTTATAGCTACCAACTGAATTTCCCCCACTTTCAAATGTTTTGGGGGGAACAGATGAAGCCTTTTTCAAATGTGACTGTTGCCACTACATCTGTGCTTCATTGGGCCAACCTGGAAAAGTTCCTCTTCAATCTTTTCCTAACCTCCTCCCAAAATTAGTGCCACTCTGTACTCCCCCCTTTATTTTTACTCAGGCTTTAAATGAATATTAAGGGCACCCCTGATGTGATCAATATCTCAACAATGGGGAAAGATAATGTAATGGTTTGTGGGTGTAAGTTGGGTAGTTCAAAAGTTTGCCTTCAAATCTTTTTTATTTTTTTATTTCATTATTATTATTATTTTTTTTTACATTTGTGAGCTTGGGCTGGCTACTAACTCTCTAGTCTCAATTTCCTCATCATTAAAATGGGAATCATGACAGGATTAATTGAGTTAACCCACATAAAGCCCCTGTATGAGGTGAGCATTCAGTGAAGGTTAGCTGTTATTCATATGGTAGGAATTGGGAGAAAATAAAGGAAAATGGATCAGAAGGGAAGGATATGGAAGGTGTTGTGAAAGTGGGGCTTGGATCCTAAGGGTTGCGTGTGAGAAAGGTGGAGTTCCTTCCAATTAGGGACATACATACATGTGAACGTCTCAATCTGTCCCATGCAAACTTCTGTGGCTCATGGGTGTGCTGAGCGGCAGCAAAAGTCAAATATAACGTGGGGATGAAGTCCAAAGCAGGAGAGAGAGCCATGCTGTCTCCAGAAATCCACACAGTGGGTCTCAGCTTGGCATTCACACCAGAGAGATCACTCAGTGTCAAGCTTTTGGGCATACAGAGTACTTGGTGACATCATGGAGGTCACAGCCAAATGCCCAGCTACAAGTGTCTCGGGCTGTTCTCCATTCAGCATCCCCTGGGCAGCCTCCAGCGCTGGGGTGTTGGCTAATGCCTCCTAGAACTGGGATGACTCAACAAACAAGGGGTAGTTGCTTCCAGAAAGCCAGCAGGGCTTTGTCAGCACATTGCACAGGGTTCTGACACATACTTTCTTGTTGTTTTTTAGATGCCTGCCAGTTATGCACAAATAGTTCAGGCATGCAGTAAGTGAAACAGATTCTCCTTATCCCATTGCTGTGTGCAAAAGTACTGTACCTTGACTTTGACAGAGAAGCCAAACTTTCCTCCCCAGGGTGTGCCCGAGTTTTAAAGTGTGAATTGAGCCTGCTTGAGTTCTTACAATGTCTTGTTTGAGTAGTAAAGTCTGCTGACTATGAAATATGGCTAAATCTAAAGAGGAAAATGAGAGGGGGGGGCGGGTTCATATACAGAGAACAGAAATTTCAAGTCAGCCAGTGTAGATGCTGCCAACTCTTGGGTGACCGAGAGGGGGAAGAAAGCTGGCTTTTCAAACTTGCTACCCCTCCCTCTTGCTGCATCCTTTTTCTTTTTCTTTTCCTCGCAACTACTCAGTACCAGGAAAGAAGGAGGAGGGAGGGAACAAATACATAAACCTCTGATCTTCATCACATTTGGTATTTCTAAAGTCACCTTTTAGTCTTGGAATCTGACTGTATGAATCTCCCAAATAGTAGGGAAATGATTATTCTGACTTCCTAAGTGGGATGTTAAATACCAATAATGATGGCTTTTATGTTGTTAAAATGTATGGAAAATCATCACCTTACAAAGCTGTGAGCCACACCTCCCTCTGCTACATTCTTTCCGGACCACCAGGATACACTCTTTGCTTGCCTGGTAGCAGCTCCAGCCACTTTCTCTCCCACGGTCGCCCAATATGAATCCAATAAGAGCCTCCTTCTGTGTAGCCAAACAAACGTGGACTCCTGATGCGGGGGAAGGATGCGGAGCCCTGACCCCAGCCAATAATAACAATGTTATAACATGTTCTAGATTTGCCTCGTAGGCGCTCGGCTTGCTTTCCCCACCTGCCTTTAATTTTTGCTCTTACCACAAGCCAGCAGAGATATGCATCAAAGACTTATCAGATGAGTGTGCTCAATAGAACTGAAACGGCCATTCTATCTAATTTAGCAAATTCTAAATAGCTACCTTCAACTAAGTTCAAAGAATAGCATTGTTCTTACGTTCCTTCTTTAACAAACAAACAAACAAAAAAAAAGACAGAAAAAAAAGAGAAATAAAATAAAAGCTCCTTTGGCTAACTGAATCAAGACAAGCCACTAAGAGAATGTTGCAAGGTATATAAGAAAATAGAAAACACAAAAATTGAAAGTTGACAGAACATTTTCAAGTAGTAATTTAAGTTTTCACAAAGGCCTGGGGGGTTTGGTCCATAGTCTGATGTCACTGAAATATCCTCGATTTAAACATAAGTACTTTAATAACTAGTTAGCAATAGAAGCCTGTCTGTTAGATTCCTTTGATTACAATAGTTCTTTGTTAACAGATTGTAACTTTGCCCCGGACTGGTGATAAGCTCTTAAAATGACAAGACCTGTCCTTCCCATAATGAGAAGCATTCACCTTGAAGATGGATTGAAAAGAAAATAAATGTCTAGCATTTAAAATTTACTCTTATTTGTCTTTAGGTGTCTCTTAGCCTGAGAAGTCTGACAAAATCAACATTAGTGTGGAAATAATGTACAGCCAAAGCACACCGAGTGGAAAAGATCATTTGCACTGTTGCCTGGAAACCCTTCTCAGATTCGAAAGGAGCCTCAGCTTTAGGTGTGACGCTGCTGCTCAAAGAAGAAGTTGGGCAACTATTGAATTCATTTGATTAAGAGTTATTTAGAGAAAAATATCTACTTTGGAAGGTCTCGATTATCTGGCCTGATTTTACAATGAGCAGTAAACAAGTAACCAATCAGAAATTCACTTGGAGGGCAGCTAAGAGGCTTTGAGTCTCACCTCGGAGTCACTTCATCAGCGAGTAGATGAATTATTTTGCAATACTATTATTATTGTCATTATTTTGTAATACTATTATTTTGTAATATCATTATTTTGTGGTGCTATTTCCAGCTACAGAAATTCTAGGGTTTCAAATTGAGAAGGAACTTGGGAGAGAGTTCTGTTTCTTCCAATTTTATAGTCAAACATATAGAGAGAGACTCAAGGTCACACACTTAGCTGGTCAGGATTAGAATCCAGAGCTACTAACTCCTAGGCCAGTGGATTGTCTCCTCCTATTGCCTTATTTGAGGAGGAAAGGAATGGAAAAGTACCGTAACTTGACTTTGTGCGTTCTACTCTTCCTCTTCTGGGTATCCACCCTCCTATCTGTGTGTCCTTCCAATTCATTGACTATATTGGTCAAGAGGAGAAAAGCACAGATGAAAGAACACAGAATGAATTGACACAGAAAGAGATGGATTTAGAAAGGTTTAGACACAAAAGCTCAGGGAAATGGCCAAGTCAGATGGGTGGGTTCCACTCTACCTAAACCAGGGAAGGAGGAGCCCAGCTTCCCCTCCCCCACCCCCACCTGCACACCAGCACTGCTTGCTAAGCATTTCTTCCACACTTCATCTCCATTTCCCCTTACAGTGGATGTGTTTTCATTCCTGTTATGCCTGAGAAAGTTCCAAAAATACACAGAGAAAGTCTGGTTATATGGTATTTAGAATTGGCCCCAGAACAGAAACTACTCTGAAAAGGGGCTTGTTTTCAGTGTATGTTTGTTTGCCAGGACTCAGCATCATGGTGTTGGGTGGGTGTTGGAAATAAGCACTTGTATATTTGTGCTTTGTGCCAGCCACTCTGAAGCATTTGAGTTTTTCTCAGTGCCCAGACCCGTGTTAATGATCAATTCTAGTTAGGAGCTCAGGACTTTTAATTGAATCCTGGCTGGACCTGTACTTAACCATGGGAACATTTCTTATTCAGTGTAGACCCCAGTTTTCTCACCTGCAATGGGAATAATAACATATACCTCCCAGGGTTAATGAGAACTGAAGAAAATAATATTACTAAAGGGACAACCATAGGGTGTGACATGGAGACAAAGCTCAGGAAGGGGTGATTGGCACCATCATTATCATCATTGAGTTGTAACCATGCCCCAGGGCTTGACATGTATCTGTGCTTAACAAAATGTTAACCAGAATCAGAGGTTTTCATAGAATAATCTAGAATGTTCTCTCCATTTTGTTGAGGGTATAGCTCTAAGTATTGGGTGAAGTTTAATTTCCCTTATATGCGTATTGTTGAAGATATGAGCAGAAACAGAGTTAGGGGAATGCCAGGGCTGTACCTGCTGGCTATGAATCTGAGAGGCAGGGTAGTAGGTATGGGAAGAGAGGTGTCAGTTACTCGGTTCATGTTGAGGATCTAAGATAGATTCTGGGTAAATCCAGAACCTAGAGGTCTACATGGAATCTGCTATGATTGGAAAGGGTGACCTTCTCACCTGTGATAGGAACACTCCAAGTGCAAAATGACTTCTGTCTGGGGAATCTTTAAAGGCGTGTTTCCTGACTCCCATCTAATATGATACATGCAGAGAATGTAATTTCCCAAGTGGTGTCATGAGGCATTTCTGGGAATGTCTACTTCACTATGCCTAGTAAGACCTGGGATTAAACCCTGTTTTGGGTTCAAATCCTAGTGCTACCACTAACTAGTTGTGGACCTTGTCCACAAGTTAAGCTCTTTGGGCTTAATTAGGAGTTGATTTATCAGGTTACTTGCCCATATGAGGGCTGGCTGAAGAGGTGAGTGGAGAAGCATAATCAGGTAGGTATCGATAATATTGGTGTTGGCATTGGGCAGGCAAGGGATCCAAAGACAGGAGAGGGACACAGCCAGGGGATTTGGCATAACCAGAGTTCCTAGAACCTCCAATTTTGCAAGAAAGCCAGAGCCAGGCAGACTAGTCTTTCAAAAGAGTGACAGTTGGGACTCACATACAGGTTGGACTATGTGTTTGTGTCTGTCAGTCATCATGACATGGGACAAATTCCTTGACTTCTCTGATCCTCAATTTTCTGTGTGTAAAATAGAGACAATGACTACTTCCCTGCTTACTCTGTGGTGTGTCCTGAGACTCAGTATCATTTGCATAAAGGTGCTTTGTAAAGTTGATATGCAATTAAAACTTCCATAATTTTCTTAACTAAAGGAGATGACTGAGTAATGCATATCTCACTTTCTTCTACTACCCTTTCTAATATTCTCTCTCCCATTCTCCTTATCTCCACTGCTTGAGGAGGGGTATTGTGCTCCTTAATTTGATATAAGAGAACCAGTTGAAATGATGTAATATTTAGGACTCATCAGCATGCAAGGGACAAGTGGTTCCTGTTTTAATTACATTAGACAAAAAGTAAATAAATGATCGAATTGAGTTTGACATTTGCAGTAAGAAGAAGGCTTTGCTTTTTCCTAATAACCTTAAAACAAAAGACTTGAAAAATTAGCTGATTTCATGGGTGAAAGGACAGATTTGTGGTTAGGGAGGGGGTTGATGGTGGAGACTTTGAGTTGAAAAATCAAGCAGAGAGATTAAAGTCTGGAAAATGCCTACAGAACCTATTCACTTCTACAAAGGAAATTTCCATATCAGAATAGCTCACTTTGCCATATGCATTATAGCTCTGCCTGAGCTGGTTTTAACTTTTATTAGGTTATTCCATCTGGCTCCTGGTCAGCATTAGAAAGTATTTTATGTGAGGAACCTGTGCAGTCTGAGGTTTTAGTTCACAGAGAATTTTGATATTTCCACTTATCTTTATTGGGCTGCTTGTAAAGAGATTGAAGGTCTTTACCCAAACACTGTCTCTAAGTCCATTTAGAAAAAAAGATGATGGGTAAGTGATTAAGCTTAATGGAGAAAATATAGGACCCATTAATGGTCAGAAGGAAGGCATCAGGGGGTACACTGAGCTAGTTGGCTGCTTGTCCGAGCTACTTAATAAGTGTGGGGTCTGCATGTGTGCACGCATGGGTGCGTTGGTGCACCCGCATGCACCACATCTGCTTGGGTAGAATTGCGATGAAAGCTAAGATAGTATTTCCTGTCATTCCTCCTCCTGCTTTTTTGGTG
This sequence comes from Myotis davidii, assembly GCF_000327345.1. Classification (NCBI taxonomy): domain Eukaryota; kingdom Metazoa; phylum Chordata; class Mammalia; order Chiroptera; family Vespertilionidae; genus Myotis; species Myotis davidii. Next base: position 3,077,998 of record NW_006290306.1, read on the forward strand.
TTTGTTCTCACTGTTTATCCCTCTTGGTCCAATACTCTATTCCTCTCCCTTTCCGCTTTAACCTTTCTCTTCAAAGTCTGCTGTGGGCTCTCTGCTTTCCTACATACCCAGGGTAATTGATCATTAACAGCTTAGAGTGGTATTAGTGGGGTTGTAGGAGGCATTTGCTATTTCAAGTTTTTGCTTCAAAGAAACTCCTGGGCTAAAGAGGATGGAAATGTTGACCAGGATACTGGGCAGGGTCTAGTGTTTGGAAAAGTCACTTCACCAAAGGAGCAGATGTTTCACCTGGAAGAGAGTTTGAGAAGGAAGTGAGAGCTGTCCTGGAAAGCAGTCGCAGCGACAGGGGGACCGGTGCTGGTTTAGGGCCTTTGCAGGGCCAGGGGTCAGAGAGAATCTCATCTCAGCTCCTGGGTTCTCGGGGGAGGATGCGGCATGTGAAAGAGCATGTTGAGCTCTGAGGCTCTGGCAGGGCTGAGGGCATTGCAGTGAGCAGGAGGCAGGGAGGGGACACACCAAGGCCCTCCAAACTCCAAGTACTATGATTCAGCCAGACTGGGCTCTGGGGGGAAGTTAGCCCTGCAGTCACAGTCACCAGAAAATGCGATTTTCCTGCTGCTGTGTCGTGGTGTGAAAGCAATATCAAGCTTTTTAAGAAAGTAAGCCTGTGCCCCCTTTTCCTGCCAAATGTTAGTTTTTGCTTCTTCCTCAGGGTTTTTATTTTATTTTATATTTTTCAAGGGTGCTTGCATAGTTTGACTTTGCTAATTTCAACTTCCACAATTTCCTGGAGACTGAATAAATTCCTGCCTTGCTGTTTTCAAGTGCAAGGTCATTCAGATGACACGCGATACAGTGGAAAAATGGCATCATTTTCGTTTTCAATCAACATCTCTGATTAGTATTCATTTGAGATATTAACAGCACCGAGAGCAAACACCAGGGTTTTATCCCTCCATCTAAATGGGCATTTGCTCAAGGTACGTTCCTTCGGTTTTGTCATGATTCATAAATCACCTGACTGTAAAAATCAAAGGCTGAGCATATTTGGTTACCCATGGCAATGATGGACTTTCTATCAATGACATTTGCCTTCCTGCCCTGGGTTCTTCCTAAGTACTGGAGCCTTTCTTCCCTCCACCTTTGACCTGATTTCCTGTCCCAGCATAAACGTCTCCTCTTTTTCTTTCTGACAGATGCCTGTAGAAGAGCAATGAAACATTATGAGATGTGGGTTTGTTTGTGTTTGTTTGGTTTCTCTGCAAAGTGGTCTGGCTGGATGTAATCAGTGCTGCTTTGTTCAATGGGCTTCGAGCAATGATGTGCAGATGCCAAAACATGACGTGTGTGGGCACAAGGTAGTTTAATTCTAGTCTTATTTGCACCACTGACTTGCTGTTAGTAGGGCCTTCTCTCCAAGAAGCCAGCTCACAGAGAGAACCAGCCCCTGCTCAGCCTACTGCCCATGTGAATGTACACTCTAACCAATGAACACAGACACTAGGGCAGTGATGGCCAGCCTTTTGAGCTTGGCTGGTACTAGGGGGATGTGGGTGGGGGAGCGGGGGGAGGGCAATGGGGGAAAAAGGAGACATGTGGACTATTGTTTGTAATACTTTAAACAATAAAAAAATAAAATAAAAAGGCTTAGCTATCGGTTCCAAGGAGGAGCATTTAAGAACTGAGCTAAATTGTAGCCTTTCTGCCCTTTATTTGTTTTTTATTTTCTTAGATGACAGTTATGATTCTGTCCCTCATTCACACCATTGAACGTCGAGAGTTCAGAAGGTTGGGCCATTTAAGGAGATCATTTCACGGGGTCTTAGAGTTGGGAGCTTGGACTGAAGCACATCCTGTAAATACCCTGTGAACATTCCCATCACGGAGTCTGATGGTGGGAGGTTGACAGGTTACTCCCTCAGGGACGGCCTGGCCTTAGGAGCAGTTACTCCAGAAAAGAGTCTTCCCTTGTCTTCAGATGAACCACAATGGAAACACATCTGATGGGACTGTTTGTAGTCACACATTTAACAGTTGTGCTATCATTTACATAATATAAAACTCACTATTTTAACCATTTTGTAAGTACACAATCTGTGGCATTAGGTACATTCTCATTGTTTGGTGACCATCACCATCTTCTGTCTCTAGAACATTTTCATCTCCCCAAACAAAACCTCTGAACCCATTAAACATTAACTCCCCATTTGCTCCTCCCTGCAGCCCCGGTGATCACTGTTTGGCCTCTATGAATCTGACTGTTCTAGGAACCTCATATAGTCAGGAGACCATGAACGCTTTCCTCTCCCCCCCCCCCCATGATCACCACTTCTGTCCATTGTCCTTACTGGGATGATCCTCCCAGTTTCCTTTCTATGTATTCACATGTTTACACACCTTTTATAGACATGTTTCTTTTAAAAAATGTCAAGGAATACACAATATTCTAACTGTCCTGCGATTTGCTCCTTTTCATGTACCAATATGTCTTGGAAATCATTTGTGGTTTAATTCTTTTTTTTTTAAATTGACTTCATAGTGTACCATAGAGTGTATATGTTATAATTTATACAAACTGCTCCCCAACTGGTGGGCATTTAAGTTGTTTCAGGTTTTTCACTCTCATCCGTGAGAAGTTGTGATAGAGATCTTTTAACATCCTCCTTCTGTGCATTTGAGCAAGGATTTTTAAATTTTTATTTATTTTTAAATATATTTTTACTGAGTTCAGAGAGGAAAGGAGAGGGAGGTAGAAACACAAATAATGAGAAAGAATCATTGATCAGCTGCCTCCTGTATGCTCTCTACTGGGGATCGAGCCCACAACCTGGGCATATACCCTCGACTAGAATTGAACCTGGGATCCTTCAGTCTGCAGGCCGGCACTCTGTCAACTGAGCCAAACCAGCTAGGGCAGCAAGGATTTTTTTAAAAAAGCATAATTCCTGAAAGTGGAATTGCTCAGTCAAAATGCATGTCCGCTTAAAATTTTGAAAACCATTTTGATTCTTTTCAAAAAAGGCATCACTAAGTTACACATTCCCCAAATGAATGATGATGCTACATTTTGGCATCTATTCCAGCATTTGATATTATTCGTCTTTTAAACTTCTGCCAAAAACATCTTAAAATTTGCTATTCACACTTATCTACTATGGTAATAGGAGGGAGCAGAGGGTCACAGGGGAACAGGGGAGGGAAGGTGAGAGGAATTGTTCTGGAATGTGCAGGGGCTGGATTCAGTCCACCAAGAACAGATGCTCCCAAAGACACTTGGCTGGCTCACTTCTGCTGCATTCACAAGCCATGTGGCCTTCTGCTGAGTGACCCAAGGCTGTCCACCCAACATGAGTTGGCTACAGTTGCCTCTGTCCACATCAGAGGCCAGCACGTTCTTTGTTTCAGAAGCATTAATGCTTTTAGCTGTCCTGAGGCTTATCTTGAAGCTGCTTCACCCAGTGCTCCCTCTGCCTGGAGTGCTCTTTCTCCCACTCATCTGTCCAATCTGTTCACCTTTAAGTCAAGTTGAATGTCACTTCCTCAGAAAGAACCCCCTGGAGGTCTCACTGGTCCAGTACTTGTCCTTCAATGCACTTGTAACATTTGTAGTTAAATGTTTGTGTGATATCGTCACTGAGAGTTGATAAAGTCTGTCTCTCCTTCTAGCTTAAGATCAATGAATGTTGGAAACCTGTATATTATAGTCAGCAGTGTATCCTTGTGGCTGTCTCAGAGGAGGCACTCAATAAGCATTTGTTGGATGAATTAAGGTACTGACAATGTAGAGCATTAACAATTTATAAATTTACAAATAAGAAAATTAAGGTCTAGAGAGGCTCAGACTCACACATAATGAATGATTCCTGTATGCCAGGCAGGGGTTCAGGCCTCTGCCTTCTGCTCAGAATAATGTCTGGTGCTGTTCAAGTCATTTTACCTTAAAGCAACCCTATGATGTAGTTATCTTTACCCCCATTTTACAGATGGAAACATCAAAACATAGCTCTTCATAGGAGTAAAATGAGGCCGATCTACTATACTGTAGCTAAGGTTGGCCCCTGACGACCTTGCAAGGAAGGGAAGGCCAGTTACACTTCTCCCTTCTCCTGGAAGAGTTTCCACACCCTGAACTTTCTTGCTCTGGTCTACTTCCTTAAGGACTGGTAGGTGATCAGTTACCTGCTCTCAAACAAACCAAATGAGCCAAGGTATTAATTGCCTAATTATTCTACCAGGCTCCTGTGCATTTTAAACGAGGGTTCCTAGGGTAGCAACTTAACCAAATTGAAGAGCTCTCCTGTGGTGGGGATTCCAGGGTCTGTTGCAGGCTGGAAAAGACCTTACCCTTCTGGACACGCATCAGAGACGGTTCAGTCCCCAGCTCTCTTAGGTGAAGCTTCGCCTTGCAAGCAGCTCTATTTGTATCACTCCTTGTCTGAACTGAACATGCTTAAGGGGAAATTGCTTCATGGAGACGGATGGAAGACCTTAAGATTTCTGTTTTCTCTCTCCTGAGCTCTGGAAGGCATTTAAGAATCACATTTCCAGTCTCAAAATAGAGGCAAAAACCTACTTTAATTCATTTAACTTACTTCTTTATATCCCAGAGTTTCCACAAAGGGAATCAGCCAGAACCCATTTCTTGACGGCTTTGAGGCAGCATGGAATAATGCAAAGAGCATGGGCTGTGAGCGCCAACGGGTGGGAGTGTGAACCTTGGCTTTGCAACTTTTTAATTTTTTAAGCTTTTTAAGCTGAAATGCTCCCTTTTGTAAAATGGGAGTGATGATACCTACTCCATGATAATCGGGAGGATTAGAATAATATTTGTCAAGCACCTATCAGCGAGCCTGGCAGATGTCAGGCAAACATCACATGGTAGCTACAATTTTCAGATTTAAAGGAATTTACAAAGTCCAGTTTTGGGGCCAGTAAATGTCTTAACCTCCACCTTTTTTAAATGTATTAGGTGTTGCAGGACTTTTAGAAGCACTGGTGTGTGTAATATGATAAATGTACTTTATTCTACTTCCTCTTAATTTAGTTTATATTACAATGTTCTGAAAATATGTGTGACTCATTTAATAGTCACATTAGTCCTGGGAATGGTTTTTAAAATTAGTATGTATCTTTCAATTATTTATATATCCTAAAATCCTTACCTGTCTTTTCTCTCTTTAGCTGCCCATGAAACCATAAAAGATTTAGTGAGAGATGTTTTCCTGGGACCAAAATCAGAATATATTTCTAAAAGCATGACAATTGCCTTTTCAACTTTTAATGATGTAGAAGGATTTTTATTTCTAACATTAAGATGATCAAATCATATATGTGTAATGAATATAAATAACAATGCTAAATAAATACCACATGGGTTGTAAAATCTCAGTGGTTGTTTATACCCAGGCCGAAGTGGAATGTAGATTGAATAAACTGGGAACAGAAACTATGATTCACTAAGAGAACTCAACCTGCAGACAAATTGGTATGACACTGACCTATCTTATTTATCTTTGTGTTCTCAGGATCTAGCGCACACTAGGTGCTGAATAAGTGTTTATTGCATGAATAAACATTTATGTACATGAATAGATAGGAATCATGTCCATAACTGCAAGTCACATAACTGGTGTGGTTACCATGACTCTTAAGGCCTTTGCTAGACTTCATTCATTTTGTAAACTTTTATTTAGTATCTACTTAATTCTAAGCAGTAGGCTTGGGATAAACTGATGAGCACAAACCAATTCTTCCTGACCTGGAAGTGTCCTGTAGGAAGACAACAGACCCTGGTGGGCATGTGGCTCATTTGCTGTGTTCTTGTTTGGCGTGGCCTTGTTTTTTCTACTCTAAGGGTATTTTTGGTTGAAATCACAGACAAATGATAGAAGGCCAGGGGTAGGGTG
>NW_006290306.1:3084645-3110506 GCF_000327345.1 Myotis davidii
AACTTTGAAGAAATTTGTATTGGAAAATGATCTAGTGGGCTTCAGGCTACCGTCAAAGGGGATATAACTTCACATTTGGTTCAGTTCTTTCTTTCTGCTTCCTGAAAGCAGACCTGGCAAGGGAAATACTGAATAAAAAAAAATCCTTGTGCAGCCCTCCTAACCTCTTCCAAATTATGTGTTTGTTTCAGCCCTGAAACAATATTACTGGGACCCTAAGAGCAATTTTGATGAAGAAAATCCCTAGAAAGTTTGGGAAACTGTTATAATCACTAGGCAGAATAAATAGACAACTGATGAGAGCATTTAAGTAATAGTTTTAAACACCAACCTTTTTTTTAAGCTTGCAATTCTGTGTGTTGGCAATTTGGGCTGGGCTCAGCTGGGTGGTTCTGTTGATCTACACATGGGGATTGGCTAGCTTGGCCTGAGGCTCAATTGTATTTGCAGTCAGCAGCTGGTTGCCTTGGTTCTACTTTATGTGGTCTCTCATATTTCAGCAGGGTAGCCCAGGCCAGAGGGCAAGCCCAGTGAGCATGCACCTCTCAAGTCTCTGCTTATGGCTTACTGGTGAATGACCCATTGGCCAAAGCAAACCCCATGGCAAGCCAGAATCAAGGGGTCAGAAATAGTCTCTAGTCTACACCTATGGGAATTACTGTAAGGACATGCTGTAAAGGGGTGTGGAAACAGGGAGGAGAAGAATTTGTGGCCAGTTTTATAGTAACCTCTTCCTTTAATTTTAGTCATTCTCTGTGTAATGCTTACAACATTTGCCATAGTCACATACCTTCCTTATTACCTTTTAAAAATTCAGCTTCAACTTAAAAAAAACACACAAAACAGCCCTAGCTGGTTTGGCTCAGTGGATAGAGCATTGGTCTATGGACTGAAGGGTTTGATTCTGGTCAAAGACACATGCCCGGGTTGATCCCCAGTTGGAGGCGCGCAGGAGGCACTGATAATGATTCTCTTTCATCATTGATGTTTCTATCTCTCCCTCTCCCTTCCTCTCTGAAATCAATAAAATATATATCGCACAGACCTATTTTAGCTTCCTCCTAAGCAATCTTATCTTTGAAATCACAGTTATTGTTGTGGATTTAATGGTGTCCCTCTAACATCCACATATTACATTTCCAGCCCTCAGTATTTCAGGGCTTATTTGGAAATAGATGTTTTGTGGATGTAATTAGTTAAGATGAGTCCATGCTGGAGTAGGGTGGGCCTCTAATCCATTATGACTGCTGTCTTTATAAGAAGGTGACCATGTGAAGACAGAGACAGTGGAGGAATAGCATGTTATGACAAGGAATGCCAGAGATTGCCAGCAAATGTCAGGATTTAGGAGGAAGTAGTCTTCTCCTGCAGGTGTCAGAGGGAGCCTGGCCCTGCTGAAACCTTAATGTCAAACTTCTAGCATCCAGAACTGTGAGACAATACATTTTCATTGTTTGAAGCTAACCTGTTTGTGGTATTTTGCTATGGCTGGGAAACTAATATTGTTATTTAAAAAAAAATACTAGCTTAAGCCATATGTAATGATCACCTTTGTATCTTTAAGATTCAAAATAGTCAAATAACAGCAATTTCACATTAAAATGAATACTTGGCTATTGCAAGAAGTGTGGACTACCTAAAATTATCTTGTATACTATCCTTACTAAATTGCTGCACTTTTGAAGTCATTAGTGTAAAATGTTCTTTTCCAAAATAAGGCACTTAGATTTACTGGGAAGTTCCGGCTCTGGGTAATGTTTCTCCCCACAATGTTTTCGCTCCTTGCTTTATATACTTGAGGAAGTATTAGAATAAAAAGCTGTGTAATTGATTTGAAAATGCTCTAAACCTGACTAAAAAGTTTCTTAGTATCAAGCTTGATTTTTTTTTTTTAAAAAAACAGGAATTTGGCTTTGACCTTGGGATATTAAAAAAAGTCAAGAAGTGCATTTTCTAGAACAAAATGTGTTATTTGGCTTCTAAATAAGATGTGTGAATTGAATCAAGCTTTCATCATTAAGACAGTCCACAGTAACTTGCAACAAACTGCTCATTAAAATTAAATTGCAGTTACTTTTGCATGGAAATAATAATAATAAAAAAAAGTAATGAAATCTAAAATTTCTGAATCTTGCAACTACTAGCTAATTAAGAGACTGTCATGATTATTTTGAGCAACTGATCGTTTCCATCAATCAACCAAGCAACCCTGATAAGCCAGTCATTTTTTAATCGATGTTGAGCCACTGAAAAGTTGCCATAGATACCAAATTCTACAGCCATCACAACAGCAAGTCAGGTTAGAATTGGAAGTGACAGGTGTATTCATCACATAGTTAACAAGCCTTTGAAGGGAAAGGGTATAAAAGATTGCAAAGAACACTCAAATTCCCAAAGAGCACTTCAAAAGCAGGGGGAAGGATCCGTTTTTCATTAGAAATGCAGGAAGATGTTTGCTTGAAATTCAAGCTTTAAGTAACAAGTTCCTTGAAGTTCTGCTTGGCTGTCATTTAGCAGGGGTCACCAGTAAGTTATCTTAAGAGCAGAGAGTTTCCGGTTTAAAGCCCCCCTCCCCCTTTCCGCATCAGAAGTAATAGGGATGGTGGGGAGCATGGGGCAATGATTACTGTAAAAAGCAGTCCTGATTGCACTGTTTATAAATGTGGAAATTTGAAGGTTTATACATTTACTTATGTGCGTATACTTATTGACCAGTTGTCAATACTGTCAGAATGAAAGAGTAGAACCAAGAAATATGTTTTGAAAGTCATTGCGCATAACCAGTATCTATCAGTAAAAGTATTGGATGTTCAGAACTTTTGAGACTAGGTGATAAGACCAGAGGGTTTCAAGTAAAAAACAAACAAACAAAAACAAACCCCAAACCCAAAATGAATATATTTCAAAGGTATATCACACACCTCCCAGTCTCTTGTTTTACCTCTTGATGAGCTGGTCCTCATCGCCCACATCAGTAGGTAGACTGTGTGGAAACACAGTCACATCCTCAAGCCCCAGGCATGAGCACTGGAAAGGGAGTCAGGATAAAAGGAGAACAGAGTCTGACCCCGGCTCTGCCATTTACTCTGTGTGACACAAGGCTCTCCAGGACTGTGCAGCCCAGGAGGGAAGAGGGTCTGCCTGGATTGCTGGCTCTAAGGTTCTAGGAGTCTCGGGGGTTACTTGTGTCTGTGCCATGCAGCCAGCGGTGGCTAATGGGGACTTGTGTCTGACTTGTCCACCCTGGCTAATTGTCAGCTGTCCTCTGCTTCTGGTGTGTGTCACAGGAGTCTAGGCCACCACTCTGGTATCATGCTCCTCAATTGCTAGCTTTGGGAGTCATATAAACTAGCAGGTGAGATGGTTTGATAAGTAAAGGAAAGGAGGTGTGTGGAAGCTCCTAAAAGCTCAGAACCAAGGGAGGGAACTGTGTGTAACCACACAGGAGAGATGCAGTTCGTTCCCTGGACTGTTCTCTCTGGGCAGCAGGGTCTTGATTTTAGAGTCCAATTAGTCCAACTGTTTTCATCTCTCTCTCCTTTATAGGACCTGAAGGGGGAGCTTTATCACAACAACCTAAAGGTCAGTGAAGAAAACTGAATCCCCATCAGGGAATAAACAATTTACTAAACAGTTCATTGATATGGATATTTATTTATAGACTAAACATGTATATCCATATCAATAAAAATAATAACCCACTGTGGCTCTAGTAGCAGATACCTTTAATTTCTCCTGTTCTTTTTTTCCTGCATCTTAATCAATGGCTGATTGTAATTGTCTTTTGGTGGCTTCTTGCTCGTTTGCTTACTTGAATGTATGCAGTTCCTTCTATTCTATGTTGTTTCTCTGCTTGGAATGCCCTTCCCCTCCTAGTCTACTTGGACAATTCCTTCCCCATTTTTCAGGATTTAGGTCAAGAGTTCTCTCCTCTCTGATTGCTCTCTTCCCACTCCTGGGAGCCATCTGTAATGTGATATCACATTGTTTTATAATTATTTATTTACATGTTTCTCTCACTGGATGCCCAGCTCCTTGTGGTCAGGGACTCTGTCTTATTTATTTGTATCTCTAGGACGTGGCACAACAAAGTGGTCCACAACTATTTATAGATAAAATAGTTTACGTATAACCATGAGGCAGAGGTAGGAAATTAGACCTGGCAATAGGGTTCCCCACACTCATCTCAGGAATAAAGACGCGAGGTGAGCTCTGGGATAAAGAGTATGGTGATGGCTCAGGATGGGCTGGGCTCTGACTGGTCAGGCATATGTTTATTAATTCTTATAGGGTGAACCATAAGGTTTGTGTAAGGGGAGTTAAGAGAAAAAAGCCTGGAAAATCAGGCTAAGGTTTTAAATGCCAGATTAGCACTTTTACTACTCTCTCTGCAATAGGGAATGTTATTTGAACTTGGAAATTACACAATTCAAAAGGCACTTGGAAATGCCACCGTCCAGAAGGTGCTTTGGAACACTAATTGGCCTGTTGTGGTTGGGCTGATGTGGAGAGAGTACAGCCAGAGAGACCAATCTAAGAATAACTGGAATAGACTGGGTACGAGCTGGTAGGAAAGTGTAGAAGTGTCAGGTGGAATGGAAGACAAGACCCCACAAAGCTTGTCCTGGCTATTAGGCTATATTTAGGCTGTCCCCCTGCATTGAGTCTGTTTTTTCTATTGTGGCTAATAAGAATTTCATGGGTATTGCTGACCCTCTGAGAGAGCCCATGCCTGACCTCATATCATTAGTTGTGATACCTGTTACACCCCCCCTGCCCCTTTCCACATCATTAGCACCCATTTTTTATGGTCTATCACTCCCTTCTTGCTCCTCTGTCCGGAAAATCCTCTACTCCCCACCACCTTGAGTCTCTAGTGGTAGCGATAAGACAGATACAAAGGTCTTTATGCCCTCCACTACTCTCCAAAATATGTTTGCTTCTCACTTTTCCATACTTGGTTCCTGGCTGCCAGTTGAATATCTGTTTAAGAAAAATTCCCCAGACAGTTCCAAGCAGAAAGTGAAAAGGAATATGGATCCACATCTGCAAGAGCTAAGATGCAATCTCTGTGGACATGTCTCAGAAGAAGTCTAACTCCTTTGTATACCAGTCTGGCACCTTTCATAGTCCCTCCTCCCCACCCTTCCTCCCCCCTGCCAATTCCCCACCTGATAGATAAGCATCCAGGAATGGTTAATCTCATTAGCTCAGAGAAGAGCTCTAGTTCTGACCTCCCATCCTCTGCTCCAAACCCAGATCCATCCTGCCAACTTGTGCCTGGAATTCATCCCCTTCCCAGTCCAGCCTCTCTTAATGGTGACTCATTCAATGAGTGGTACTCTCACTGGCAGAAATTCAGTTTGGAGCCTCATTCCATAGCTACTTGGTTAGAAACTCTGGGGTGAGATCTAGCAATCATGGCCTCCTCCAGGTGGTCCTGATGCAAGGTCACATTTGAGAACCCACGGTTGAGGGACCAGAGCAGTGATTCTCATGTTTAGGAATCTAAATACTCAGAACTATTAGATCAAAATCTCTGAAGTTGGGATCGAGGCATCAGTATTTCTTTACAGCTTTGTACGTGATTCCAGTGTGCAGCAAGGTTGAGAATCACTGGTCTAGGCCTGAGGGAAAAGGCACGTTAATAAGCTGAAAGTGTCTACACCTGAGCATGTCCTTCCCTCTTCCTCTCCCATCTCTCCAGACTCAAGGACTACTTAAAGAACTTTAAAATGCCCCACTGTTGAATAATGTATTTCTTATGTATCTGTTTTATCACAGCCTAAATAAGCATATGTTAATCACATGTCATAATTTCTCCTTTCTGAAAGTGTGTTCCCTGCTGGTAGACACAGTCTGGCTGGGGCCTTTCTCGGCCAGCGTTGGCCTGGCTCTTAGCAGCTGAGCCCCTCACAGGGGGCCCTGGATCAGGTACCTCCGTCCGGCAAACTAAGGAATTCCTAAAATCCTCTCCAAGGCAGCTGGCAAGTTTTCTGAAAAATATCTTTGGACTTCATCTGAGATGGTCTTGGGAGTTACTTTATAAAATGGGGTTCTGCTCAAGAGCATGTTAGGTGGCTGTTTTTTTTTGATCCCTCACAATTCTGTAACAGCGTATACAAAGAAATGGAGAATTTAAAATGGTTTTTGTTTCTAAATTTGAAAATGACTAGATTCTAAGTACATATTCTAAAGAGGTTTTCCCCTGAGGAAGCTTTTAAAATCATAACCTGTCAGCGCACGAAGGGGCCTTGAAAACATCCTTTCAAATTCCTTCATTTCAGGGCAACCAAGGCCCACAGAGGGTTAATATTAGTCCCAAATCACAGAGCAAATTAGTGGCAGAATTAATACCAGAAACCAGATCTGTTAACTCCCAGTTGGGTATCCCCACCCTGCTACACCATTCTGCCTATTATATTTAAATTTCTTTTTGCCAACACAAGCTTCCTTCCATGCCCCGCTCACCCCAAGGATTTTATTAAGGAAATATCTGCTTTATTTTTAAGTGGCTGATGGAACTCACCAATTAGGTCATTGAGATGGTTCTGAGGATGCATTAAGTCATTTTTATATACGCTGGAAAATGAATCTGTAAGAGTATAATGCAGGGTAATGAGATGTCAAAAGTCATTGAGATGAGAGGATCTGAGTACAATTGTAGAAACTCTGAAATAGGCTTTGGAATTTTCCAGGTTCCCTTTCATTGTTTATATTTTATTGGTTATAAGGTAATTGATGTGAAAAACCCAAATAGCCACATTTTTCCATTTGGGCCTATGACTCAGAACACCGAAGATCTTTTTAGAGCATTTCAACCATTTACCACACCTTTAATGGGGAGAAAAAGGTTCAAAAATTCCTTTATTTACTTTTTCACATGTTTTATATTTTCTGGATTTCTTAGTGGCAGCTGTAAAAAGGGCTTTTCATGTGATCATTTCATTCAGTAATTTGTCTAAAGCGAGGCCTTTTCCCTTTTTTCTAATGCCTTCCCAGCTGTCACTGTTGCCTGCTAAAGTGATTTTTCTCTATTATGTTGTCACTTTACACTCCCACAGGGTCCAATCCTGCAGGCCTTACATGCATGGAACTCACATTAAAGTCATTGGAAGCTTTAACATGTAAGAATGTGGGTTTGGGGCCCAGAGGAAGGGCCTATTTTGAGACCTCGGGCTCTGGAGTGCCAATCCACACTGCAGTAAAAATGTCCGGATTCTGCAGAATCTCCTATCGCACTAGATGGTTAATACAGCAGGTCCTTGAATAACATCGTTTTGTTATAACATGGATGAGATGCCTGAGGCACTTAAGTCTTATTTATATTCATTAGCACATGGTAAAATTGGTTTTGTGATGCATTCTTTTGCTTATAGTCGCAGGACCTGTACTCAATTGGCTGATAAGGCCAGTTGTTAGGGTGGAATCTGCACCCATTTAAAAAGTGAGCTTTCTAGCTTTGGCCAGGTCACTCAGTTGGTTAGAGTGTCATCCTAACACTCTAACAGGTTCGGTCCCCTGTCAGGGCACATACAGGTATCAACCACTGAATGCATAAATACGTTGAACAGCAAATTGATGTTTCTTCCTCTCTCTCAAATCAATAAATTAAAACAAACACACACACACACTCAAAAGAATGGGCTTTCTAGAGTTTTATATGCTGAGGCACCTTTCCTCCACCCTAACTCTACCATTCAAGCTTGGTATCAAAAGCAGGGAACTGGGTAGACAGGAGAGATGAGAACATATGATATCAGAATTAGTATTTAATTTGGTGTTTTCTGAGAGGGAGTGGTCTTGGATTCAACAACTCTGAGGGGAAATGGAATTGTACTTAGAGAAAATTGCCATGGATGAGGTAAGCTGGTCAGTCTGGGGAGGGTCCAGTTCTTCTGAATTAGATGTCTTGGTTCCGCCTGCTCACATGTGAGATGGCCTTAGGGTATGAGTTGAATTGATCTCCTGTGAACAGATCAGGATCAAGTGATTCTTGGGTCAGAAATGTTCTATTTTATCTTTTTGTCTGAGTCTTACATTTTTTTTAAGAATCAAAAGTACTACCTCCACCAGGAAGCCCTCTAGGAATGCTCCAGGCTTCCTTGTCTTGTCTTTCTCTCAGAGAATCATGCTGAAGAGTAGTTTCACCTGACCCACTTCTGGCTATAGATCTAGTGGGCCAGTGACCCTTGCATGTGTCCATTGGTGTTATTACTAGGGGCCCAGTGTACGAATTCGTGCACCTTGAAAGGAACTGTGGGCCGCAAAGCTGTGGTGGGCACAGGGAAGGGAGGGTCTTGGTCCATCCTCCATGCCCCTACCCAGCCCCTTCCTTCGCGGCACCCAGTCCCCTGTCTGCTGGCAGCTCCACTCCTGCCACCACTGCTCCCATGCACTGACAGCGCTGGCCCTGCTCGCACCCACTGATGGTGTGGAGCGATTGGGACTGGCACCTGCAGCGGATGTGAGCAGGGCCTGTGCTGTCAGGGGGTGTGAGTGGTGGCTGCTGCCCCGATTGCCCCTCAGAAGCAGGGGGAGGTGGAGAAGTCCTGAGGGGCTATTGGGGCCAGCAGCCGCCACTGGCACCCGCTGACAGCGCCGAGTGATCCAGTCTGGCGCCGGGCACTGGCAGCTGGTGCAAGCGATGGCTCTGGCGCTGGCAGCAGGTACAAGCAGGTGCAAGCACTGGGTGGGGCCACAGTGCGCAGGAGCAAAGAATTTTCAGTAACGACCAGAGGCTCACCCTCATGATAGTGACAGACGCCCTGCCTTGGTCTGGCACCCACCCCCCCACCTACTCCACCATCCTACCATGGCCAATGCCCAACATGTTCCGCGTGTGCCCCCTGGTGGTCGGTGCACATCATAGTAACTGGTTGTTCGGTTGTTCTGCCGTTTGGTCTACTTGCATATTAGGGTTTTACTAGTATATAGATAGATTAGGACATGCAGACATTAGTCTGAAAGGGGAGGGAGGCATTTTCTCATAGAGAGGTAGTTCTCTGAGAGATGAGGAGAACACTGACTATCTCTCTGAGTTTAGGGCTGAAAGAGCTGGGGTCATGAAGACTTTGTAGGATTCAGGGCACACACAGGGTCAATTTAGGGCCCAGGTGAGAGAGGAACACAGAATTGGGGAGAGGGGCTCCTTTCTCCCAACTCCTCACAGGTCTCCATGGAGCTCTGCCACTGAGGGTCCCCATGTGGGTCCCTGGAGAGGTCAATGAGTCAAGCAGAACCTCACTGGGGGTGCTGGGCCACAGGCTGTGGTCTGGATCCTGCCTGGGGTGCTGGGAAAGAAGAAACTCTGCTGACTTGTTCTGGAGCATGGGGGACACTCCAGGGGTCTCCCTGACATACTGACGGAGGTGTTGAGGGGAGGCTGCAGTGCTCTGAGAGCAGATGTAGGCTCAGAGCCACACTCATTGCACAATAATGCTAACGTAGACAACATTTGTGTTCACACTCCCCTTAGAGAGAGGGCCACAGGGACTCTTCTTCTTTAAAAAAAAAAACACACAAAAACAGTTCTGGGTGTAGTAAGTGGGAGGACTGGGTCTGTATGAGGGGCCCAAAAATACACCCGTCAAACACATTTACCTCCTCTCATATACTCCTTCACACTTCTAACCACTCTTGATGCTAAGCACCTTCCCATAGGGAAAATTCCTCTGTTGTTTTAAATATTTATCCATGTTTCCAGGGCTATTGACCCTGAACTTCCTGCTCCTGAGGGGTCTATACCAATTCAGGGTTTGCTTCCATGCTATTTTATTATAGACATTTGCCCCATTGACACCATGGGACAAGCACCACCCATGCACTTAGGCACACATGCCTTATTTGGAGGAGTCACAGTTATTGTTTTGGGCTAGTGCATGAAAAAATACAGAATCATGGGAATGAGCGCTGGTCTTGAAATCACAAAACTAAGATGAGAGGCTCTGCCATTCTGGCTGGCAAGTCACTTGAACTAAATCTCAGTTTCATCCATCTGTGTGTGAAAGTCAAGTATTTTGCAAATGTATTTTACATGCAAATCTATAGTATAAATGCATATTATATGTGTTACATATTACTTTATATCAATGTGAATAGTTACATATTATATGGTAAATCATATATATATATATATATATATATACACGTTGGGAAACTCTAAAGCACTGAACTACATGTGTATTTGGATTATAATTGTTGAAATGATGTGGTGCTCATAGTCCCTGTTATGTTTAGTGAGGCTGGAGTATCATTCAGTGACATTTGAATTGTGAACAGGAAGCCCGGTGATATACCAGCTCCGTTGTTTTCAATGGACTGTCCCTTCTCCCTTGGAAAACAAAAGTAACCAAGAGAATCATCTAGTATGCTGCTCTGTCTCCACCTTCAATTTACTATGTAGGTCCAGGAACAGAGAGCAAGGGAAGTCTATCAGCTGTAAAGGGAACGGTGACCTTCATTCATTTTTATTCTCTCTCTCTTTCTTGTGACTGAGGAACAATAATAATAAATTCTCTTCCCTTGCCTATTTCAAGACAGAGAGATTTTAAGGGTGTTTTATGACCTCAGCTTGTCTCAGGCCAATCCGCTCTACCAGCGATGATGAAATAACCCTTGACGTCCATTAGCATAAGTGAATGTTACTTTGTTAACTCCAATGGGGTCCAAATCAGTGTTGATTCTCCCTTTGGCACTGCCTTTTGGAGGATGCGGCCAGGTGTTCTCCCAGATGTGAATGGGAGAGAGTCCTGCCTCCCTCCCTCCCAGCCCCCAGCCCAGAGCCTTCAGCTGCACACGTTCATGCCTGACTGGGAACTGCTCAA
The DNA here is from genome assembly GCF_000327345.1 of Myotis davidii. NCBI lineage: Eukaryota > Metazoa > Chordata > Mammalia > Chiroptera > Vespertilionidae > Myotis > Myotis davidii. The sequence goes on from NW_006290306.1 coordinate 3,095,472, forward strand.
GTGTTCCTTGAGCCATGCACCCTGCTGCATCTAATAAAACATCCCCCCTCCTCCTAGCCTGCTCTAGGAAAACAGACACAACAGTGACTGGGAGAGCCTGACTATGGACCCGGGTGTGCAGAAGATGCTGGCGAATGTGCCTCTGGTATTTCCACTGAGAGGGAGAACTGAGCCTGCAGCCTGGATCTATCACCATTGACCAAGCTCCAGCATGCATACTCGGTGATTCAGTCCTCTTCTTTTTCCACAGAGGGGGTCCTTGCACTGTGTAGCTCAGCCTTTTTCCTGGCAGGGTGTGGGCTGGGGAACCAGTGTGCCAGCATGACTGTGTATGTGGAGTGGGGAGAGGAAGAAGGAGAAAGAAAGCCATAAGATGCTAAGCCACAGAGAGATAAAAACTATCCTGGTTTGGCCCTGGCCGGTGTGGCTCAGTTGGTTGAGCATCATCCCATACACTATGAGGTTACTGGTTTGATTCCCGTCAGGGAACATGCCCGAGTTGAGGGCTCCATCCCCAGTAGGAGGTGTGCAGGAGGTAGATGATAGATGCTTCTCCCTCAACATTGATGTTTTTCTCTCTCCCTCTTCCTTTCTCTCTCTCTAAAATCAACAAAAACATGTTTTAAAACAAAACAAACAAATAAACAAAACTACCCTGGTTTGGCACTGGGGCAGAAAGGCGGTATCCAGGAATCAGAAGACCCGAGATTCAGCTCTAACTGGAGTGTCCCCTAGAAATTACTAACCTTCCTATCTCTCAGAGCCTTGACCTGCAGAATGTAAAGCGATGCTTGTCCTACATCTTCACCAGAGTTGTTGGAAGTTTTCAATGGCAGCTCGCCTTTGTACGGAATTGCTTCATTGTTTACAAAATGCACATAAAAGTAGCAAGGTGAGCTGTAGTATCTTCCAAAGCTTGTGCCGCTGATCCCCTGAATCAGAATTCACCACGAGGCTCCTCTCATGGACACTCAGGCTTGGCCACATGTCCCATAGTAAGACAAGAAGATGCTCTGTCCTGGGGATTTGCACTGGTTCATGAGCCATGTGCGGGCAGATTGCAGGAGAGCTCGGTCACCTGTGGACCTGCCCCGAAGAGACTGTCTCTGAGCTCCTATTCTTCCTGAGGCCTGGGGTTCCATCTTCCTCTGTTTCTGTAAGTCTCTCAGTATTATTTGAATGAATTTTGTTTTTAACATAAGTGAGCCCCAAATCTTGGCTGAGGGAACTTCCAAGCTTTCTCAGCTAGAAAGATTTTACCCTTGTGACTTAGCCTGCGTGGGGGAAGTTTTTCCTGTGACCCCGGGTTTGGTCTCAGTTTGGGCTTAATAGGAATGATATCCTACACCTTGAGCAAAGGAGATGATACCTAGTGGGGGCCTCTCGAGAAGTCCTCAGTATCAGCTTGTAATGTTTCTGGGATGTTGAGCAAATTACCACTGTGCGGCTCAGCCATGTTGGAGCTTCCGAACCTGCAGGACAGACACGATTGAGATTTCAGGTTTCGGAACCAGTTGACCTGGCTTCCCATGCTCTGCGACTTACAACCTGTGTGACCTCTCGGTCTCAGGCCACAGTGTCTTCGTTTCTTTGTAAAATGGGGACAATCATAATCCTATGTCACAGGCTGTTATAAAGGTGGACGAGTGAAGACGCATGTTCAGAGTGGTGCTTGGCACAAAGCACGTGCCCAGTAAATGCTAGCTATTATTGTTATTATCCTGATACTGATCCCTCCTCCATTACTACTGAGGAAGCAAACCCAGAGAACACCCAAAGCTGGCCTTACAAAAACACAGAAACATTTTTAAAAACTGAAGAATGAAAAGAAGAAACTGCTACGTGCAGGTGCCTAGGGAGATGTGCCCACGGCAGAGTGCTCTTTGCTGGAGGAAAGATTTCTTCATAATGTTGACTCCAACCCGGGCTGTTCGGTCCACCAGTGGAGAAGTTTCTAGTCAAGCTTTCCCTCACTGTCAGGGAGACAGCCACACTAGAGCTGATATGCTGCATGCAGAGATTGTGTCCCCTGGGTTCTGCCGAGCAGGCTGTGAGCACACAGGGCTCTCCTGTTTGTGAGAGCACCAAGCTACGGTAAGGGCTTCTGGACACCTTAGAGGGCATGGGGATCGGTGACAGATGGCGTGCGTGCCCCACAACACCCATGTACAACATGTCTGCTTGCCCAACAATGACAAACTGCTCACCTTGGCAAAACAAGCATGATATTCATTGGGAGCCTTGCTTCTAAGAAAGATAAATCCCTCTGTCACTGCACACAGAGATAAGAGAGACCGGATGACAGGTTTTCATTGATAAAAGATTCTCTCTGTATTTTAAAAGAATTTACTCTCTTCCCCTCTACTGATCCTCGCATGAGTTAAGGCGGAGATACACTATCTTTCAAGTTTGTGTCAGAATGTGTTATTACTGCGGGTGGCAGTGACTCAATTGCTTCATTTAATGATTTGACTCAAGTGGAATGTCGCCTGCACACGAGCTGCAGGACCCAAACGAAGTACGACCCCGGAATTGAGAATCAAGACCGGAAGCATTCCTGGTTGGAAGGGAAACTGACAAGCAACCTAAAATGGGAGAGATGAGCTCTTATGTGAAAATCTTCCTAGAAATTCACCTTCCTTAAGAGAGGTTTTAAAATTTGCTGCCGGCTAGAGTTTCTCTGAAAATCTCACTGGGGAGACACCATTGTACAATAATTAATATAAGATAAACAGTAATCTACTTAATTACCACATGAGGTGAATTGCAACAACAAAGTTGAAAAAAAAAAGGAGGGAAAAGATAAAGAATGAGAGAGTAGTCATTTGTCAATGTCCTGTCTACAGCGCAGTGGCAAAGATAAAAGTTCTGTTCCTCTTGGTGGGTCTATATCTGAGTGAGCAGGCGCAGTCCTTACAGATTATCCTATGCAAAGAAACTTCTGATCTTAATTTGGGTTCCAGTCGACTGTTATATTGGGGAGAAACTGTATTGACCAGCTGAGGTGAATGTTTCAGTCTGCGTATCGCTTTTAATTATTAACAATATGTTAATCCTCCTAACAACCCAAAGAGATAGGGACTTTTATGAAGTTTAGGAAACTAAGGCCCCGGTATGTTAACTTATCTTTACAGCCTTCTGGAGCGGAAGACTTTATTGTTTCTGTTCGATAGATGAAAACACTGCAGCTCAGCACACGGTAGATAAGACCTGGGCTCTGGCCTCACAGTCTTGAATCCCAAGCTCCTTTGTCGTCTGCTGAGGTGGCTGCAAGAAGGTCCTGGTGGCAGATTGTATTGTTCCACAATAGCCACAGCAGCATTTCTGGTCCCACGTGCTCTGGTAGAATCCCGCCGTTCCCTCCTCTTGAACCTGGGAAAGACTTTAGGTCTGACTCTAGGGATTCCATGTGCCGAAAGTGAGGCTGGGTGACTTCTGAGGGTAGGCTGTGAAGATGATACAACTCTCACCAGGTCCTCCCTCCCTGGGGAACTTCCCCCGGGGAGCCCAGCCACCACGCTGTGTAGAGGCCTTCACAGAGCAAGCACATGGAGAGGCCCCTTGGAGGGGGACAGAGGCTCCCAGCTGACTGCCAGCACCAAATGCCAGACGTGGGCGTGAACGAGGTTTCAGATGATCCCAGCCCGCAGCCTTTGAGTCATCCGGGGGAGACCCAGCCAGCCGTTGTGGAGCAGAGATGGATGGTCCTTGCTGTGCTCTCTGCGTCTCTGAGCAAAGGATCTACAGGCTTCTTTCCATTGCACATCTGGGGGAACTTCCTATAGAGCCAGAGTAATTGGAAAAGCACTGTAACCCTGCAAATGTCATTTTTCTTATCTACAAAATGGGAATAATAGCAGTGCCTATCTCATGGGTGGCTGTGAATTGCTCGGCACACTTCCTGGGGTATAATAATGAAAGCTTACAAGGCACTTACTGGGGGCCAGCATGGTCCTCGGAACTTACACATGTTAACTTTAAATCCTTCCCACAACCTTATGATGTGGGTGGTACTTAATTTCTTTTAATTGTGGGGAAATGGACATGGCATGAAATGAACCATTTTAAAGTGAACAAGTCAGTGGCATTTAGTACGCTTGCAATGTTGTCCAACCACCACCTCTACCTAATTCCAAGGCATTTTCAACACCCCGAATGGAAACACGGGTCCTACTTTTAAATCCATTTTGCATATAGGGAAACTCAGGTGGTCAGACGGAGAGTAATGGCAGGTTTGGGACTCGGACACACTTGGACTTCTGGTATCTGTGGTCTTTGCCACCACTCGACACTGACCCCACTCATAAATGTTAACTGCTTGAAGGAAGTGACTTGCCCATCGTGGCACAGCTATCACGTGGTTCATCCCAGATCGCTCTGTTCCCCAAACTTGTGCTTTTTCTGCTGAGATAAAACTCAACATCAAGTTTATTAATCCAGTTTCACAAATTGCTGCCATACAGACACATCGAGTCAAAGTTCAGGGCCTGAGCGCCCGAGGAACTCACCCTGCTGAGGGTCAGACCTGGAGCCCGAACAACACCCACCCTCCCCCAAAGGTGCAGACACCCATTGAGGCCGCACTTGAAATGGCCCGCTCTGCTAAGCATCCTAATTGCAACATTGATCTATCTGGAGTGGAAAGTATGTGCTACCACCCTGCGGTGAGACGGCTGTTTGGCAGAGAAAGGAACCTCCGGCCCTAAACTCATAATTCTTTTATTCTGTGGTCTACCAAAATATTTGGATAATCACTCTAGCAAGGGCCATCCAATCGGAGGCGTCCCAACCCACAGTGGTTTTTCTGTAGCTGCTTAGGCCCTGCATGCATATAGAGAGATTTACAGTCCTTGGCCCAGGAAACTGAAATGTGTGCTGCTCTCGTAAGAATAGTCTTCGGGCTCGGTGTATATTTGATTGCCTTTCCTTGCTTTCGCTGTGTCAACACTCGTTAGCAGCACAGGATTCTATGTGCTATTGCCACTTGAGATGAAGCCCAGGTATTAGGCAGATTCGAGGAGCTGTGAAATGTGATGGGTATAGCAGGCAGGCCCAGTGAGGAGACAGAAAGCACACCAGCTATGGAACACAGATTAAAGCCAGTTCTGACTGGCACTGGGATGGAAGCTGCTTACACAGGTCTGGGAGCCCGCCTAAAGCCCACTAAGGATTGAGGGGGTTGCATACAAGTGGGACCAGCCTGTGAAGTGTTAAGGTTCGTGGAAGGCAATGGATGCTGCTGACGTCTGGGCTGACAGGGCAGTGGAGTGGAAGCTTTGCTACTTTGTAACCCTGGGTCTTGTACATGGACCATCTATACCACACGTGACAGGGAATAGGATGTCTGGGGTCCTAAGGGCAGGCACTCAGTGTGCTAAGAATAGCCATGATGCATGTTCTGCGGGGAGATGCCACTATTAATCCATCAGCAGCAAGGCCTGTGCTCTCGGTGGCTTTGCTGTTTCCAGCAGTTGTGGGTCTGCCCTGTGCCGTCCAGCACCAGCTGGGCAGAGAGGCAGGGGCAGAGATGTGGGAGTAAGTCGGGTCCTGGTTTGATTCCTGGCCATGTCACTTGTTAATTGTGTCACTAGGTCACAGTCTTCCTGAGTCTAGATGGGGGGCTCATAATGCTGACGATGACTGTTTTGGAAAAGGGACATGTAGAAGGTCTGTGAAGTGCACTGTGTGCAGTGGGTACTCCACGCGTGTCAGCGTGGCCGGCACATATGAGACAGTGGAGACTCCTTGGCCATGAGTGAGCAAATCAACCAGGCCACACGTTGTTAGTGCACTCTGCTCTGACCATCGGGCCAGGCAGAGACTTACTGATGCTGCTGAGTTTATAGGAACTTTTAATTCAAAGATGTGAATCAGCACCAGTGTTTTGGTGTCAATTAGCCGCTGCTCAGTCACTCTGTCAATCCAGCTTGCATTTGCCATTTTGAGACAGGGCTGGTGTCATCTGGCTTAATTCTGGCAGGTAACCATCACAGTCGCCCGTTGGAGCTGCAGTTTAGTGATGGAAAAGTATTTCATTTTAGCTATGAAATTAACACAGAGAATACAGCTGCTCACCCAGGCAGTGGCAGTGTATGTTAATTTGATTTATATCCATGTGATGTACTGTGTCTAATGTTGAATGCTAGAAGACCCAGTGAGGCTGATACCAGCATCATAAATGAGAAGGACCATTATGAGCAGGTTTCACATGTATCAGCACACCTTGGAGCAAATAAAGCTACGGGAGCCAGGTCTGTGCCAGAGAAATGGGAGGGAGTTTCTATATGGCATGGACGAGGCCTGCACTTTCCCAAACAAAGGATGTGGCTGTCCAGGAGGTCTCCATCGGGTTTCTCACAACTTGTCTGTCTGTTGGCACATCCAGGGTTTGCTCTCAAGATTCTGCAGATGGAGACTGGTTTAGGGCTCCCATTTAGCTCATGGCATGCTCTGCTTGGAGAGCAAGCTTCAGTTTGCCCTGAGGGCGAAAGAGAGAGGTATCCCTGCTCCCCGGCTAAGCAGGCTCCCTGACAAAAGACTCTTACATCAATTGATACCCATGTGAAATGCACATGGAAATGAAGGCACATGAGTGTGCCTCTGTGGTGTGTGTGTGTGTGTTGTACTAGTATAGTGTTTATTGTGTGTGTGGTATACATTTGTGTGTGTGTGTGTATAGGGTATGTGGTATGTGGGTGCATGGTGTGTATTATATGTGCATGATGTATGTGTTTGGGTTGTGTGTGTGTGTGTGTGGGTGGGTCTGGTTCTCTTACTCACTTTGAAACAATACTGTGTAGTGACATAGATTCATCATAGGCACCTCCATTTTTAGTCAGACCCCTTTCCTTTCTCACCTTTTTGACATGATCATAAAACTATCAACAGGTAGAAAATGTAGAAAGTAGAGGGGAAAAATCATTCATAATTCCATCCCCCCACAACTGTTGCTATTTTGCGATCTCTTTATTCGCCTATCCACATGAAGAAAGAGCTTCTTTGGAACCGCCAGTGGTGGTTCCACATTATAATAACTTTCTATGCTGCTACATAGTCTTACTAGCTATCGTGTTTAATGGCTGTATAATATTCCACCCACCCAATGCTGTGCCATCACTTAGATGCACGTGGTTCTATTTATGTGGCTTTCAAGCTTTCAGTACAATAAATAGCACCATCTGAATGCTCCTCATTCCATCAGGCCTGGCTGGCCCCCATCACATCTTTTACTCTGAGTTTGCACAGTGTCATTAGTTGTAGATGGAGTGGCTTATCTCTCAGTATCCACAGATTCTACAGGGACGCACACACAGAACATCTTTATCAGACCTCTGGTGGGGACAGCAACAGGATGGACATCCAGTTAAAATTGGCACCAGCCACCTTCATCGCCACCTCCCCAAAAGTGTGCAGCTGTGCTCACCCCACCCCATGCCAGCCTGGTACACTCCTACAAAGTTTTCCTTGTTTTCCCTTAATCACTGATTCCCAGAGGCATCTTTCCTTTTCATCTCAAGTTGAGCAGGACTTCCCAGAGTGGTTACAACTTGCTGAAAGGAATGATTTTTCAGGCCTCCTAGCAAGGGTAGACTTCTTAAAGGATTGTGGCAGGATCTGTGTTTGGGGCTGGGCCCCCTTGGGTTTGTGGTTCTGAGGACTTTGTACAGGTTCTGCTCTACAGGAAACTGACTCTCTCCCAGCCCCCATCACACCGTCCTCTGTTGGGTCTGCACGTGCATGCTGCACTGTCCCTGAGGCTTCCTAATGCATCCTTTGTCCTTCCTCAAAAAGCCTCTCTGCCTTGTCCCTTTTCTAGCACCAGCCTCTCTGACCATCCCACAGTCTGCCATGACCCGACCCCAAGCTGGTACCTCCTCACCCGTCATCTCTGTGCCCCTTTCCCATCTGTAATGTCACTGATCTCTGAAATCAGCAAGTTGGGTGGGGGTTATTTTCCAGTAGGGAAATAATCCATCACAGGGTAGGCCCATGTACGCTGGAGTCACAGAAACTTCAGGAGAAGGGAGACTCTAGAAATGATGCCTTTCCACCACTTCCAGTGTCTGCCTTGCTCTTAACACAGGATCCGGGGAGCTGCCCCGACTGGGAAAGCTGACCCTCCATACCTCTGTGAGAGAATCTAGCTCTGCTTCTTTTCATTGGCCCAGCAAGTTGATGATTTGGGGCTTTATACCCTCCACCTCTTCTTTTTTCAATCTTCTCTCTCTCTCTTATTGGTCTTTTCTCACACCCGATGCCCTTTCCTTTAGGAAATGCTGCTCTCAGGGCAGTATAGCTGAAGTGCACACGTTACTGTGAATGAAGCGGTGTCCTTAAGTTTCATGAGCAGGCAGGGTGGTGCTACAGGTTGTCTGGTCCCATAGAAATGAGTTCAAATTCTTACCCTGCAACTCACTAGTTGTTTGACTTTGCTTTGCCGAACTTTAGTTTCCTCATCTTTAAAATGGGAGTAATACCTACCTCGGATGACATAAGACATGTACAATATTTAACAAAGTTCCTCACACATAATTATATTTATTGATATGGATTATTTTAATTTTATTTCTAATTTATTAGTTCTGTTTGGGGAAAGACAATATGTAAAGGGATTTTAAGCTTGAGCAGCAGACTTTGAAGCACGAGTGTGTGTGTATGCGTGCGTGTGCGTGGGTGCATGTGTATCCATGGATGTGTTCATATGTAATGATTTGGAAAATCACTGACTCAAACCCAGGACCACACAGGGAAGAAGATTCTGGGACTTAGGGTTTCTAGAGTAACTGAATCGACAATAGATTAATCTAGTCCAAACTTTGAGGCTGGGGGCTTTAGCCAGAAGGTCAAAGCCTTCTTGCATGCTGTGCTCTGTACATAAGCATGCTGTCCTAAACTCTTCACAACAAAAATGTGCACATGGAGTGCTCGTGTATGAGAACAAAGAAAAACAAAAAAATAAATAAAAAGGAAGCCAGAGGCTCTTAACTTTTTTTTTTGTAAACCCTTAATAGGCTCCTTCATCCTTTCCTATAATTTCTTCCTGCTGCCCTCATGGTGTAATTCCCCTCACCAACTCACCCTCATGAGATTGCCAATGATTTCACTAGTAGCAAACAGAAACTGAAAAGGTGCATGCTTGTGCAAAATGTGTGTGCACATGTATGAGTGTGCTTGTGTTTATAGTGCATGTATACATACACATGTCTGCATGTGTATATAAGCATGTGTGTGTTGAGTGTGCGTGAGCCTCCTGGCCTGATTTACCCTGGTCTCCTTCTCTTTAATGATGGCTTTTGACCTGTGTCAGAGACCTGCAGGGGACAAGAGAGCCAGGAGGGGGCTTGGTGAGAGAAGATGGAGAGTAAGCTCCCTGGGAGATGAAACTCATGCAGCACACAGGGAGCTTTTGTTCCATTAATTTTTATTGGAAGAGGCACATCCCCTGCTGCTTTAGACTGCCTCTCCCTCAGGCACAAAGCCAACTGTGTGTGCTCCTGCAAGTGCCTCTTTTGCAAATAACTTGGGGAAGAAGAGGCACTGCTGAGATAGCTGCATACAACATGGAACTGATAGTCTAAGACTCCAACTTACTCCTGGAAGGGGAGGACTGAAGGGAGTGAGGAGAAATGAGGGGGCCAGGGGGCAAACTGCTGGCACTCCATTAGTCAGAAGCACAGTCCTGCCCGGGGGTGCGGGGGAGAAGATGTAGGAGTGAGTTGATCGACATCATGAAGGCGAACTTGGTCTTATGGCTCCACATTTTCCTTGAACCAGACCCTTTGGCATTTTTGTTTGTTTGTTTGTTTTTTACCAGGCTGAGCATCTACAAAGAACAGGGGCAATGACCTTTCTTAGTGGGTCCCAGGTGTCCCATGTACAGGAGGGTTCACTTACCATTTTCTGGTGGTGGTGGTGGTGGGTGTTGGCCCAGAGAACATCTGAGATGCCTGAGCAATCTGTATGCGACAGAGGGCTGTCCTGGACTGCTGACCCCCTCACTCCTAAATTAGTCCTTAATAAGGCCATGAATTCAGTTCACCTCTCTCAGCCCCCTTGCCCCTCTCCTCTGGTAGCATGCCTCTGTTGTGGGTTTCCAGCTCCTGGCAGCACTTTAGCTGGCTGGCATGGAGCAGAATTCCTTCCACATTCATCAAATGCCTCCATTCCATTGGCCCTCATTTCCTACTCCTTTTCTCTTGTTTACCCTGCTCCCATCATGATAGTCTGTACCGTTGATGTTTGAAGGTATCAGGTTTACTCCAGCCTGTGGGTCTTTGCATTGGCTGTTCCCTGTGTCTGGAATGCTCTTCCCCTGCCCACATCTCACTTTGCAGCCAGGCTGCCCTGTTTCAATAGAAAACCACCCTACCCCAACACACACATTCATACCATGCCTTTTACTTTACTTGCCTTTTCCTTCATAGCATTTATCAGCTTCTAACATATTATGGCATTTACTTTTATTTGTCTTATTGTAGTTTATTGTTTACATCTCCTCCCTCCTTAAAAAATTAAGCCTTTGAGGGGCAGGAATCTTAGTTCATTTAGTTAGCTGATGTATCCTAAAGGTACAGAGTTGTAAATTTCTTGGAGATATTTCACATTTTGGTGAAATTAAGCAGAGAGGACTTCTGGTAAAGTTAGCACTAAAATGAGAGAAAACTGGTCTTACAACATTTCCTCAGATTCCGGCAGTGGAGTGTGTTATGACGGAGATGGGCTACTGTAACAGCAACAATAATACTCATATGTAACAATAAGCATGTGATGCCTAACCATTGTGTAGTGCTCTACAGATGTTACACACCTTGTAGTGGAGCTTCACAATGATCCATTGAGAATGACAAGGTAGATAGCTTACTCTCAATTATAAATGAGCAAACAGCCTCAGAAAGCTTAAGTGGTGCACTCCAGGTCATACAGCTAGTGAATGACATATAGGTAGAGGCCCAAGCCTGTTTGCCTGATTGCTAGACACTCTTTTCCCCCCCCTCATTCACAAGGACTGACTTCCACATATAGCCTATTCCTGGCAGCCCCTTAGAGCCACTTGGGTATTTCCAGCCTGAGTGGCTGGGGTGAGGAGCAGAGGCTGGGAACAGAAGGTTGACCATGTACCATGGGTTTGCTGGAGCTTTTAATACCTACATGCAGGATTTGAGAATGGAGCAGGGTGGAATTGTCTTTAGAGGTTTTGTTAATTTTTTAATTGCATAAACCACGCAATTCATGCAGGGAGTGTTGACTGAAGCTTCACTGTGGAAGGTGGGCAATATTGCCTTCAACCAGCTGGGTTTGTCAGGAACCTTTTGTGTGTGTGTGAGAGAGCATTCTTTGAGTAGTAGTTCTTAATGGGGGTAATTTTGGGGACATTTGGGAATGTCTGGAGATAGTTTGGTTGTCCCAGCTGTGGAGGGGGTGCTACTGGTATCTTGTGGTAGAGGCCAGGCATGCTGTTAAACATCTGACAATGTCCAAGGCAGCCCCACAGCAGAGAATTGTCCAGCCCCAAATGTTTATGGTGCTAAGGTTGAGAACTCTTGCTTTAGAGAATAAGGTGGGAATGACAGTGTCTGGTCCCCTTTATGCCATTGTTTTTCTGATTCTCTAATTATGCTCCCCTAGAAGGAGTAGAGTGAGGGCTAGAAATCTCTCTTTAAAATGATTCTTTCTTGGGAATCAGTTGGCAGAGGGAACAAAGAGTTACAACTCTTGGCCTTCAGCTTCTCACCTGTAGCAGCATCGCTCATGTTCCTGCCTTCACCAAACCTGAAGGTAGAGACCCGTGTTGGACTGTTGATGTGGGTCTGTAGTCTTCAGACACCCTTCCGGCACCAGGATGAGCTGGTGAGCAATTGGAGGGGAGGGTAAGCACTCTATGCTGTCAGTTGCCTAGAAACCTAGGGCATTGCAAAACCCAAATGAACTCCTGGGCCTAATCTGGTACTCTGGTACTGCTGGAATGCCCTGGGATATTTGTTCTAACTCATCCAATTGGTATTGAAATACTTTCCAAGTGAAAGATAGCACTGTCAACTATTACTCTGGAAATTAGCATATGCCTGCCAGTGTTTACTTCCTTTACCAATAAAGTCAAGTTAGAATTTCTTCCTTATACACACTGCTCTTCATTTCTTGGAAAACCATACTGGATAATTGATTGTTACATGTACCTGTAAACAGGTGTCAGGCACCTGTTTACATATATAATTTTAACAGAACATTAGGATAGTAAAAGAAGAAAATAACTTAAAAGATTACTTATTCCTACACTGTAACTTAATAGCGGAGGAAACAGAGAACCTTAAGCTATTGAAATGATTTTCTGAGACTCCAAGACCAGGACTGGAACCATGGTCTGGAAACTAGCTAGCTGAAGATTAAATAGACTATTAGAGTTACTAGGATAGAGGTATTCCTTGTTTGGGTGAAAGATTTTGTAGATTGTTAAGTTTATAGATCTGAGCATGTCGGGCACCATTCCTGTCATAGAGATGTAGGACTTAGGCCATGCCTCTTGCTTAAGAATGCTATATCTTCTAATTAAGGCCTTTATACTGTCTGGCTTTCCTCCTAGCTCTAGGGAACCCATGCTTTAATCTCCTTCACAGGCTCCTCTCCTTCCAGTGGTCCTGGGGTTCCTTGGGGTTAGCTCTTCTCCTTTGCATTTTGCATGTTCACTTTAGATGACCTCACCCCCTCTCTTGCAGTCAGTTGCCCATAGAGCCCATATCTTTTTTGGTGATTCTATCTCCAGCCCAAGGTGTGTGTATGTGGGGGAAGTTCTACTAAGGATAGGATTTTAATGACGAACTTTCTGGCATTGAGATCTCAACTGGGTGAGTGTCTGATCTTCTTAACTGGAGCCTGAGCTTCATCAGGCTCTTCATTTTTCCAGACTTTAACACAATGTCCAACAACTTAATACATAATGAATGAATGAATGAGTGAATGTATAAGGGGGATTCAGGGTTGCTGAATTTATATGAAAAGCTTCCAATATTAGTAGACTGTGAATAATCTAGAGGTCTTTTTTGTTTGTTTGTCTGTCTTTGCAGTTAATATACTGTTTTGCTCTGTTTGGGCTGCTTTAACAAAAGCACCATGGACTGGGTGGCTTATAAACAACAGAAATTTGTTTCTCATAGTTTTGGGGGTTAGAAAATTCAAGATCAAGGTGCTGGCAGATTCATTGCCTAGTGAGGAACAATGCCCTATTCCTAGATGGCTGTCTTCTTGCTGTGCCCTCACATGGTGGAAGGAACAAGGAACCTCTCTGGTATCTCTTTTATAAGGACACTAATCCCAGTCATGAGGACTCTACCCTCAGGAGCTCATGACTTCCCATAGGCCTTTCCCTCAAATACCACCACATGGTGATATGTTTCAACATAGGAATTTTGGAGGGGCACAAACATTCAGTCTATAGCAGATGCCAAGGCCTCACTACAGATCTTCTGAATCAGGATTTTAGGATGTGGATTCTGGACATTTGTGGTTGTAGGAAGCTCTGCTGAGGATTTTGCCTGTTCAGGTAAAGAACCAACAACTAGCAAATTATCTACTGGGTGCTTTGTTTTTCTGTGAGAACACAGCTTCAGTATTTAGTAAGAAAATAGGAGCCTCTTTGTATTAATCATATATTATTTCTGCAACACATCTATGGTAGGTATCACTTTATAACCAAGAGTTATCAGCCTTTACTCAAGTGATAGAACTTTTTGCTTTCACTGTAAATATATGTCTGAGTCTTGCATATTTTTTAAGTCTAGGTTCTTTATTGTTTAATGTATTACATAAGTCTCCTTTCCCCCCATTGACCTCTCCCTGGCCACTCCCAACTCCCAACACATGCCTTCAACACCCCCTTCCCCCTCACCCTGCTCTTGAGTCTTGTATTTTTGCTGACCCATTAATGTATGAGAGTCTTGGATACCCACTTAGTTATTATTAAAAATAAAATATTGATTCATTTAATTGTTTTAGATGCAGGATTACAGTAATGAACAAAATAGACAAATATCTCTGCTTTCACAGAACTTACATTCCTTGCGGAAGACAGCCAATAAACAATGATACAAAAATATCTCTCTATATAAAAACCTAAGTGACTGTTACAACAGAATGACCAGAATGACCACCAAAGAGCAGATGCTCAATGCAGGAGCTGCCCCCTGGTCGTCAGTGTGCTCCCACAGCTGGAGTGCTGCTCAGCCAGAAGCCAGGTTCATGGCTGCAGTGGTGGTGGTGGGAGCCTCTGCAGCAGCATTAAGGAGCAGGGAGCTGAGCATTAAGGAGCAGTGAGCTGAACAAGAAGTGAGCAAGCGGGTGGTAAGGAGTGAGCAGGCAGGTGGGTAAGGAGTGAGCAGACAGGTGGGTAAGGAGTGAGCAGACAGGTGGGTAAGGAGTGAGCAGGCAGGTGGGTAAGGAGTGAGCAGACAGGTGGGTAAGGAGCGAGCAGGCTGTCAGTTAGGAGGGGTCCCAGATTGCGAGAGGGACGTCTGACTGCCAGATGTCCTACTGCAGGGATCAGGCCTAAACTGGCAGTCGGACATTCCCTGAGGGGTCCTGGATTGCGAGAGGTTGCAGGCTGGGCTAAGCACCCCCTCACCCCCCACCCCATGCACAAATTTCATGCACTGGACCTCTAGTGATACATAATAAGGTTAGATGGTGATAAAGGCTATATTAATTATCTATTGCTATGTAATAAATTACCCCAAAACTTTGAGGCTTAAAACAACAACAACAAAATTTTTGTATATTTACTACTAGAGGCCTGTTGCACGAAAAGATTCGTGCAATAGGCCTTCCCTTCCCCTGGCTGCCAGCACCGGTTTTCTTCTGGCACCCAGGACCCAGGCCTTCGCTCCTGCCAGAGCTGCCTTCAAGCCTTCGCTGCCCCAGCCGGAGCCGCCTTCAGTCTTTGCTCCGCCACTTCACGCCTATGTATGCAAATTAACGGCCATCTTTGTTGGCAGTTAATTTGGATATTTTGCTGATTAGCCGATGGGAGGCTTAGCGAAGGTACGGTC
>NW_006290306.1:3110574-3148621 GCF_000327345.1 Myotis davidii
TTAGAGGGCTGTTGCACGAAAAGATTCGTGCAATAGGCCTTCCCTTCCCCTGGCTGCCGGCACCGGTTTTCCTCTGGCACCCAGGACCTAGGCCTTCGCTCCTGCCAGAGCTGCCTTCAAGCCTTCGCTGCCCCAGCCGGAGCCGCCTTCAGTCTTTGCTCCGCCCTTCACGCCTATGTATGCAAATTAACTGCCATCTTTGTTGGCAGTTAATTTGCATATTTCGCTGATTAGCCGATGGGAGGCTTAGCGAAGGTACGGTCAATTACCATGTTTGTCTATTATTAGATAGGATTGGTCAGGAATTACTGGTAGTGGCCTAGCTGGTTGTTTTTGGATCAAAATCTCTCATGAGATTATAGTCAAATATTCACTGGGACTGTAATAACTTGAAGGCTTGACTGGGGCTGGTGGATCCACTTTCATGATGGCTCAGTCCTATGCCTGTTGCAGGAGGCCATGTGGGCCTCTCCATACAGTTGCTTGAGTGTCCTCATGACATGGCCACTGACTTCCAAACCCAGGGCAAGTGATCCAAGAGTGCGAGAGTGTGTTAGGAGAAAGCCACAGTACCTTTTAAAGACCTATTCTTAGAAGCAAAACACCATCATTTCCACCACATTCTATGTGTCAAAAGTGAGTCACTAAGTACAGCCCATACTCAAGGGGAGAGAAATGAGGCTCCCCTTTTTGAAGGGAAGAATACCAAAGAATTTTCCACGTATTTAAAACCACTACAGAGACTAACGGAAAAAGATCAAGTGGAGAAGGGAGAATGGAGTGCTGATGGAGGGTAGGTCGTCATCTTAGATGGCTGCCTGGGGAATGCATCACTGAGGAGGTGAAACTTGAGTAAATATCTGGAGGAGGCTAGTGTGATTGGAGCAGAGTGGCAGGAGGGTGAGTAGCAGGAGATAAAACCAGAGGGATAGTGGGGTGTGTGGAGCAGATGGGAAAGGGCTTTTTAAAATGGTGTTAAGATGTTGGCTTTTACTTTGAGTGAAATGGGGGTTAATGGAAGCTTTTGAGGGTGATGATTTTTTCTGTTCTGTGGAGAATAGAGTGTAGGAAAGCAAGAACAGAAATAGGGAGACCAGTTAGAATGCCTTAAAATAATCTAGGTGAGAGAGGATCATGGCTTGGCTTTAGAGGGAATTTGTGTGGGGATGAATAGCAGATGTGGTGAGGGGTGGTTGCATTCTGGATATATTTGCAGGTAGTGCTACAAGATTTGCTGATAGATTGGATATGGGGTGTGAGCAAAATAAAAAGTGAAAGGGGTCACTGCAAGGGTTTTGGCTTGTAGAACTGAAAGAATTGAATTGGCATATAGTAAGATGTTAAGTAATTATCATCCATCTCAACAAGTTTGATGTACAAAACTCATTAAAACTTCTTCAATGATAATGAGCATTTTTTACTTTGTTATTTTAAAACCAGCAAAAATACTCAAAAGTAAACAATGATTATTGAATCCTCTGGCATCTATCTTTCCAATTAATATCCAAAGAGTTTAGAAAAGAGCATGGACTTGATGAATTTTTATAACCATCATTGTTGGTAATCTAAAAGAGTGAGGAAAATGGTTATTAACAATGTCTATAAATGCTCAGAGTTCCTGAAAATAGTGATCATAACTTCAACTATGAACTACCAGGAGATATCTCTGATAGAAAAGTAATCAATGTAAATGAGAAAAAGAAATTTACACAAAAGACTGCTCCATATGTAAAACAAACTAGAGAACTCTTGCTCATTCAGATGAACATTCTCATTTTAAATATTTGAAAATTCATTTTTCATTCAATAAATATTTATAGATCACCTTATCTGTAGTAGGTGCTGTTCAAGGTTCTGATCTAAGGCAGAAATATTAGGTTGAACCACATGAAGCTGGTCTACCGAATGGCAATTTCGTGTTGTGCAAGATAATATTTTATGAAAAAAAAATTTGTGTACAGGTTGATTGCTCTAATTAACATGTCATTTTACCATGTGTATGCTAATAATCAATATTTTAATGTCTATTTCTCCTGCACTCTCTTTGGGCCACTTATAATGTTTTACTTCTTTTAATAACCTAGTCATCTTATTTCTGTCTTTTTATACCAGTCACACCTGCCTGTTGTAATTTAAACTTTATTCCTCTTTTCCTGTCCTCTTTGTAAATGGAGCACAGCTGTTTCCTGTCACCTGTGTGTCCAGTGTCCTTTCATGTACTTGAACCCATCTGTAAGGTTATATTATGAGCTATTACCAGGCCTGAGGATATACTTTATAACTAAGTACATCACCTCCCAGCCATTTTTGCTATCAGTTTATTGTTTTAAAGACCCGTCTCAACCAGTTATAGCCAGGCTCTGAGCCCCAGCTGTGTGGATCTTGCCTAGCTATGCTGTCCTGCATGTAACATTTGTGACAAGTTTAAGCTGAGGTAATTGTGTCCCCGCCTTGAGGGCGGGTTCAGCCAAGGCTAGTTTATGGTGATGACCATCATTTGATAATGTTCTTCAATTTCTTATTTCAGAGCTGAATGTGTGTGATCCAAACCAGAACTCTCGCTAGGTATGCAGGCAATTTTATTTTATATTGCAGTGAGAAGTGGTTGAGTTTCTCACTCCCCTTGGATTCACCTGCATCTTTCATTCCAATATAACATATGCTCAGCTTTGCACATCTCAGACACACAACATCTTATCACTCAGTTGGGAAGTTTCTCTCTTCCTATTATTTGCTTTCTCTGGTGCTCTACAACTTTATTTTGTCGTCTCAGAGGCTTTCCTGAGCTGAGTGGTACAATTACATTGGAATAGCTGCAGGATGTGTCCATACTGGAGCGTGATGAGTATGCTATGTGAAGCAGGATGCCATTATTTTTGTCTGTCTTCCTTAATTAGTATTACACACAGCATGACTTGGGTCTGATCCATCCCCAGTTTATTGGGGAGTAACACCATGAGGTGGAAAGAATGTCTGTCGATATTAAGAAAAGGAATTTCTTTTGTGGTACATAAACTGCTAGATGGGTGGAGAGAGCATTACCCAGCACCTGCATTCTCAGAGATTGCTTTGAAACCCATTATATTGTTTCTCTCCCCTTTCTTTATCACATTTGGCTACAGGCAGAGCGGCTGTCATTTACAATGTCTATTGTTTGATTGCAGCCATTGCCTTTAAAAATCCAGGTCTGGAAAGGGTGCAAAGGGGTAGAGAATGGAGACAGCAGACCCTCACCGGGCACAGGATGATGACTCCATTCCAATCACATTTCCTTTTAATGGGGGTCCTGATGGGGCTTTCACTCCTCCACAAGTGCCATGCTGCATCTGGTATAATGGCTACACTTGATGGATAATTTATGCAAACAGAACCCAAACAAGAAGTCATTAAGCCACCGAACGAGGGTCCTTGACTTTTGCAAAACCAAACAGTTATTCTGATCCTGATGAGTTTAATTTTACTTTGGGTTGAGTACTGATGAATACATTATATTTAAAATAAATATTATATTATCAATATTCATAATCAAACTGTCACTTGGTATTTATTTTTTTAAATAGTGTTATACAAAGCTTGCTTTTCATAAAGTCACAAAGTATTCATATTTAGACCTTTAGTCTTATCCTGAGTCTGTTTCTAATGGATTCCAACATGGCTAGATGTAAAAAGGAGGATGGGAACCTATTATTTGGATATTCATAAATACCTTTACTTTTCATTTGTTTAGTCCTTCTCTTATATTTGTAGTTTTAGAATGCATGTAAATGTGAACTTGAGAATTGGATGCACAGGAACTGTAAATCACTAGACAACATAAAGGATATTGATATTGAATGTGATTTGGCTTCCTAGTGATTAAAATCCACTTACAAAGATATTAAAATGGAAAAAAATAAGGCTTTAGCATGCATCACATCGTTGTTGTAACTCAAGCACTATGTAGGCATACAATGTTTGGATGTCAGTTTATATACTGTGTGGTGTTCTTGGTGCTTTCCAGATGCCCAGCAGTTTATTTTAGTAATTTTAATTTTATTAGAACAGCGTCCTGTGACTTGGTTGCTGTACGGTATCTCTGGGAATGCTCATGTGAAAATCATTAAAGCCTAAATGTTCCTGGCAGGTAATCTCACCATCTTTTCATCTTTCATCTCCAGGAAGGTGGCCCCTGTAGATTGTTTAAAGGGAAAGAAACACTGTTCTACCAGAACAAATGACAATGCTGCACCCAGGCCATCGCCTCCCACTTGATGAAAAAAAAGAGAGGCTGTAAATCCATGGAGTGCAATCCTTCAGGCTTTACCTGTGGGGAGAATGTTCCTCTCCCAGGATCAGGTGCAACATGGCACAGTCCTCAGGGCCTTTAAGCCTCATTCACCCCCAGAGGGGACAGAGCCCCCAGCACCTGTGACAGGCAAGCCTCCCAGACCCACAGCTAGGGCAGCTGTATCTATGACATTGTCATTTCAGAGTGACATGGGAAACAAGAGGAGCTGGAAGCTTGGGGGCCCCCAGCTTCAGGATAGGAGTTCAGTGTGGGACCAAAATAAGAGAGAACGGGGGATGGGGAGGAGGGGGCAAGGAGGGAAGATTGAAGTAGAGATGGGGAAGCAAGCTTTCTGAATTGTCAGGCCTCTGACTTTTTTCTCTATGGAAGAGTAAAGGGAAGAGAGAACTATAACACACAGTCCAGAGGTGGAACAGATTCCAAGGAACATGTCAGAGCAGTCAGAAGGCCTTCAGTGGATTATCAAACAGAGGGCGACACTCTTGCAGCTATAGATGGCATGGCATGCATCATTAAAGAGTATCACTAGCTCACTTGGGAAGGAATACTGGCAGCCACATCCTAAATTGCTTGTTGATACCAAGGATTTCCTTGTCCAGAAACCCTTATTCCCCAAATATCTTAGAGACTCTTCCAAAAATATGATAGATTTCTGCCTCTAGATTTGCTAATTCCATGGGTCACCTGCAGGGTCTTGAGTTTAGGTCTTTAACAGGAGCCTCAAAGCCGTTTTGTTGTGGACAGCCAGAACCATAGTTTACAGATTGTTGTGTTAGATCCTGAAGTCAGGGATCCTGCATCTACAGAACCATCTCCAGCCTATAGCTTAAAGATATCTTTATTTAACTTGCGGGTCTCTGAGGAGAGCTAATTTTCCTGGGCCTCCCTTTCTGGTAATTTCCTTTTCCTCTCAAGGTCTTAAAATTTCACACAAGAGTTGGAGTGATCTGAATAGGAGATTGTTTTTACTTTGGCTTCAGTGCAAAAATCCATCAAGACTGCTCTATACTAATCTCTGCCCCTTGACCATGAGTCTAGAGTCAAAAGACTCAGGTATAAAGAAATGACCTTTTCCCACTCCATTTGTGAGAGGGGAGATGTTATGTAGGAATAAGTTAAATAGATTAGGTAGAAACAATTGGGCATATCTTTAGGTTATCTCCTTATTATTCTACATATTATTTCATCTGTGCCTGTCATTTCTTACAACTGTGTTTCTTAGGCTCTCCTAGGCTTCTAAGTAGGTTTGGTCCATGGAGGCACTAGCAGAAGGCTGGAGGTGGGGGAAGAGAAGACAGGACATTTCTCTCTTTGCCCTCATGTCCAATCACTGGCTACATCTCTTCCATGGTTCTCCCTCCCACAGTTTCTTCCTCCATTGTTCCGGCTCTTTCCAGGTAGCCTCTGGAAAGTTTCTGGGAACAACATATCTGTCCTTTCATCCAACATTGATAACAACTTTCTGTTATGAATCCTGCTTTGCTTTACTTCTTTTACTTCTTAGCCCTTTAACTATCAATCCAGATTACCCCCTAAATAAGTGTTACTCTGTTGAAAATGTCTGGAGAGGAGAGGTTCCTACTTCCTGCTGGACCCTGATGATTCACTGTCCACAGGTAAGAGACTCCCTTGCATAGAGCCTGATGGAATTTAAGGAAGGTCATGTGGTATAGTATAATGGATCTGCACTTAGAATTCTGGGGTTCAAATTTTGACCACAGGCAAATAATTTCATCTCTTTGGACCTCTGTTTATTTGGCTGTGAAATCCTAATGGGTAGACTCCAAACTTCCCTTTTATCTTCACACCAACTCTTCCAAAAAGGGAATAGGGTTTAGATTTAATAGGCTTATTGAGAGCTATGGAAATCTCATGTATGATCTGCCTTGTGTTATAACTTATTATAATTACTCATTATAAGTGCTCACTATATATAAATACTCATTATAAATACTCATTATAAATATAAGCACTCTTTTATGCTGAGCCCAGGCATAGCTTCACCAATGCTTTCCAACATAATGATTCTGGCAAAGGATAAGATTTGGCAAGCAAGTTGAAACCCAGTTTCCACCCATGATTCCAGGTCTTTACTTTTTTTTTTTTTTTTAATCCAGATTCAGAGACTGAGGTTGAGAGAGGCTAAATGCATGTCAGATGCATGGAAAAGTACATTTTTATTTTAAAATTATCCTGACATGTCAGCATATTACACACACACACACACACACACACATATATATACAATATATAAATATATGTATGTACGTGTGTGTGTGTGTGTGTGTATTTAATATCATAGAATTTGTTTGAAATGGGGGGGCATCTGGGAGATCATCCATTCCTCATTTTCATGTTATGGATGAGGAACATGAAGCTCATGCTCTGAAAACAGGGATGTGTGTTTAAATTCTATGG
The DNA here is from genome assembly GCF_000327345.1 of Myotis davidii. Classification (NCBI taxonomy): domain Eukaryota; kingdom Metazoa; phylum Chordata; class Mammalia; order Chiroptera; family Vespertilionidae; genus Myotis; species Myotis davidii. The sequence goes on from NW_006290306.1 coordinate 3,117,281, forward strand.
GGAAATTAAAGGAAAACAATGAAGGGGGTGTTTGTTTTTCATTTCAAGCAGTGAGCAGATCCTTTTTTGGTTGATAAGTGACCCTCTATCACTAGAAGTACTATTTTTGTATTTTTGTTTTGATGATTAACACATGTTAACTCTGTATTTTTCACTTTTGGAATCTGGGGAATGGAAAAGTTCATTGGCCAATTGTCACAGAAAATAGAGGGAATGAGATACCCACAAATGGCTTTTAATTTCTCATAAAATTGCCGTATCTCGAGTGTGGTGGAGTCAGCTTGTGTTAAGGCCCACTGGAATTCTGTCCTTATAAGGGTAAGAAAACAAAAGGTGGCAGACAAAAATATAAAACTTCTGGGGTTTATTTTAGCAGCTCATTTTTGATGGAGACGATAAGTTTGCAGAATATATGAAACTCTGTTTTATTTTCTATAATCTGTCTACCTGCTGATTTTTTAATCGTAAATGATCTAACAGTGATTGCCACAGATTTCCCATTCATTGTAAAAATGCAAGTGTCTGAAATAAGGAGCAGAGCAGTTGATTTGTTTGGTTACATTTCACAGGAGCAGTCCATTCCCAGTGTATGTGCTCCAGATGTGGGTGAGCAGTAAGGTAGAGCTTTCCAGAAACCCGAGGTCGAGATTTTTCCTTGCAGCGCTGTCCAGTTTGTTATTTATATGCCAGATGTTCTCTCAAACTCACCCCTCTGCTATATCAATTAAAACCTTGACTTGTTTTGTTGTTATTATTAAATTGTGATGGTCTCTATCTTGAAGCATTTTCACAGAAATGTTTATTGTTCACACTGCGCAGGTCCTGAGCCATACCCACTGGAGGGAGGCAGGAGAACTAGGACATCAATCTTACCAGCTGGGTTTATGGCTTCATTGTCTGGTCTGATTTTATGAGAAGAAAGCACATGGTGGTGTAGGAGAAAAATTGCTAGGGGGTAAACGTGTCCTTTGAAATGCCACTCTTGGCTTTCTGACAGGGTAAAAAGAAAGCCTATGGTGGATTCGTTAAAGTACAGTGATGGAAAAGAAGCCAGGGTGGACTTTTTGGCAGGGAGCTGAATTTTCCCTTCTCACGTAGATGTTAACTTTCTGGGGGAATGCACTCTTCTACAGGAGCAGTAAGGAGCATCATTATGTATCCTCTTAGCTAAAAAGAGGGTTTGATTGTTCGAGATGCCACCTCAGAGAGGATTGGCCAGACCACCTGGAAAGCCAGAGATGTTCAGGAGCCCACAGGGATCTCATTGACCCAGGGGCATGATTCATCATGAACTCTAAATCCCGAATATCAGCCCTAATTCCAAGTGCCCAGTTGGCTCTCTATTTGATAGTGGTCCCAACCATCAAGCCACATAGTGCTCACCTACCTTAGAAAGGAAGGAGAGGAAGGATGTGTGGGTAAGAAGATGGTTAAAGAGGATATACTCTGAATTCAGACTGGCCATGTTCAAATATTACATCTGCCATCTACCAGCTCAGTGAGTGGAACAATTTTCTAAACTTCAGTTTCCTCATCTGTAAAATGGGTACAAAATAGTGCTTCAGGAAGATCATTTATGCACAGAGATTTGCACAATGTTAAGTACTCAATCAATGCTGGCTTTTATTATTTTTAAGAGATCTTGACAAGCATTCAGGATATCATATATACACTGAAGACATCACCAGGCAACCCAGATTACCCGGTGATCTCCGGGCCTGAAGGAGGTTACACTGTGAAGACAGAGGGGGATCTCTGGTGGAATGTTGGAAGTTTGCTCTTCCTGGGTGTTCTGTCTCCTTCCTGAAACAGGAAGCAGGCATTTCCTATTTACAGTGGTGAGATGGAGCTTGGGGTCTTCTGCTTGAGTGGCACCTCTGGCTCAGGAAGGCTGAAGAAGCCCAGGGTGGGACCCACACTTTAGTCTGCTTAGGGCTGGCTCTGACTGGATCCTGAGGGGTGAGAGGGATGAAGGGAACCCTATTTCTGTGCCACCCAGTTCATTTCAGCACGAGTGGAGCATAAGCCCTGTCAGGACTATTGTGAAATCAATGGAAATAGCACTTTTGTAGGGATTGTGTTGTAGTGCTAGAATTTAGATGATTGTCAAGGTCATTTCTAACCACATGATGTAGAATTTTGATTATTTTCTAATAAATAAATAATCAAAATAGAGAATTGAGGCCAGTTTTTCTACCCCAATTTCCTCCGTGTTTCTTAAAGTTACATCTCTCTGAGGGCACACACATGTTTTGCTGAGGGATACTTTTGGGTTGGAGTCTTGTTGGACACATTTTCTTCGCTAATCTGATAAATATTTATTGTGTGTATTATGTGTCAAGAAATATAACAGTCACTGGGGTATGTGGCAGGAAACTAGCCAGATGGGGCCTTGACCTCATAGAACTCCCAGACTAATCATTGCCTCACTGGCAGGCTCCGTGTGGTAAGGTAACTGCCATCAATTCCTTCCTGCCTCACTCAGATGTCATATGGTGGAAGTGATGCTCTATCATTTTAGGATCTAGTCCTCAAGAGGACTGACAGGTTGCGCTTTCTCTGTTTCTCTATTTCCCTCTATCCATGGCTGGTCATAGAAGAACCCTAACTGCCCGTAGACCACCTGAGGAGCCACCCGAAGCTGAGGAATCTGAAGGAGAACCAGGAGGTATGCTACAGACATACAGCCCTAGTCAGGCTGTTGCAGTCCTCTTCAGCTGTTAGAGCTGCTCCTCTGTGGTCTCCCTGAACTCTTGCCTCCCAGAATCATGAGCATAACAGAATGGTGGTGGTTGTGAGTCACACATGGTGGGGTGGTTTGTGAGACAGCCGTGGGTGGTTGGACACACAGTGTCTGGTCCAGCTTTGATTCCCAGAGTCAAGCTGTGACTAGCACATAGGGAATGCTCAATTAAGTGTGCACTGGACATTCATAAACCATGCCTACTCTTACACTGAATTTACATTTCTGCATTTGTGGATGCCAATATTTGTCATGAGGAAAGTGATACAGAGGCAGAAGCCAGGATCTAAGCTATATAAGGGTTGGAATGACTTCACAGGATTTGATTTTCCAGGACACTCAAAGACAAACTCCCTCTCCCTTCACCTCCCTGTCCACTGCACACACCTTTCAGAGAAAATCAGCTCACTCTTATTCATGGATTCTTGAAGGCTTAGAGCATGAGCTTCAGGATACCTTCCCTCTGAACTTCGAGGCTCTGGGTCCCGTGTTAGAGCATTGGTTCCTGTGGAGACATGCCTGATTCTTCAAACCACCCTCACAATGTACTTTTGGCCTGATCCTGGGCATTGAACTTGGCTGACTCTCCAACTCTGACTCTTAACTAATTTACAAAAACCATGCTGAGCCAACTGATTACCCTTCTTCTTCCAATTCCTCTAAGTCAGTGGTTCTCAACCTTGGCTGCACATTAGAATCACCTAGGAATCTTTTTAAAAATCCTGATTTCTGGGCCTCATCCTCCAGAAATTCTGTTTCTTTGTTATGGGATGGGGCCACACATTAGTAACAAAGAAACAGAATTTCCGGAGGATGAGGCCCAGAAATCAGGATTTTACAAAGATTCCCAGGTGATTCTAATGTGCAACCAAGGTTGAGAACCACTGCTCTAAGTCAACCCTCCTCAGTTCTTGAGTGATTAGCTCTTAGTCTTCCTCATGTTTTGTACAGTCCTGATGCTCCCATGAATGCCACTGTAGTTTCTCAAAGGAATTTTTCTATATTTAGAAGGACTTGATTCAGTAGAATCTTGCCTTATTCTCCCACCTTACTCTTCCACTCCACAAATGGAATGTTCTTCACCCCCTTTTGCATGGAATCAGGCATACGTCTGTAGTGCTGCTCACTTGGACATCCTATGAGCCTCTCAAACCCAATGTGAATGGACAAATTATGTCCTTATTCCTAGTTACCTAATCTTTAGGATTTACTTTTACACATTTCCCCCTTCTCACATGGTGTTTAATCAGTCCTCTGGCCTTATAAAATCTTCTTTCCAGATGTTGCTCACACCTGCCTTCTGTATTCCATTACGGCTGCCATTGCCTGTTCTATTATAGTATGTCTCTCCTCTTCATACCTTTCCACTCCATGTCAGATTTACCCCCCAAATGTCCAGCTGCCCACACTTCTACTCCCCTGGGGAAGACCGGTGACTGACTCTCCATTCTTTACTCAGTTAAGACAAACATGTCACCTGGCATTCTCAGACGTCTTCAATTTGTTCACCTGTATGTCTCATTCTTGTCTTTACTACAGCACAACTGGACTGTTTTGTTTTCAGAGAAGCACAAGTCTGTTTTGCAATTGACACTAGGTTTGTGAGATTCTTTTTTTCTAGAGCTCTTCTCCCTTTTCTAAGAGCCTACTTGTTTCCAAAGACCATCCAAAGCTGGCCTCTTCAATCCCACCTCACCTTATGTAAGTTCCCTTCCTCAGCCCATCCAGGGAAAGCCTTTCCTTTGGCTGAGCTCATAAACCATATGGTTGCTCTCTGACAGCTATCATTGGCTCTGCTTTGTAGATAATCTGAGCATAGCTCTGAGACATGCTAGCCAACTCTAACCCAGGGGTGGGCAAACTTTTTGACTCGAGGGCCACAATGGGTAAACTGGACCGGAGTGCCGGAACAAAAGCATGGATGGAGTGTTTGTGTGAACTAATATAAATTCAAAGTAAACATCATTACATAAAAGGGTATGGTCTTTTTTTTCAATAGTTTTATTCATTTCAAATGGGTCAGATTTGGCCCGCGGGCCATAGTTTGCCCACGGCTGCTAACCTCACTGAACACGGGGGCTAGGCACACAGGAGGACCTGTCTCAGTATTTGAGAGACTGAACTGACTTGGTTCAGCTGAAGCTCAGACTATCCCTTGGTTAAGTTGGGTCAAATCTTTCCTACCGATATTTTCTCCTCTGCTGTCTTTCTTTCTTCTCTTTCCTTTCTATCTCCCTGAGAGCCCAGCACTCCCATGCATACCTTGGATTGCACGCAGTTCTCCACCTGCATGATGAGGCAGTGTCCTGGCTCCTAAGCTTTCTTTTCTCCTTTGCTTCCTTGAAACTTTCCCGCCCTGGGCTTTCCCCCCTCACGTCTCACTTCATGCAGGAACTAATTTTATGAACTAGTGGGAGTAGAGGTGACAATCAGTAAAAATAGAACCAGAAAATATTTGCCATTGGTTGAGTGCTCATTGCCTCCTCCCACTGACCCATCCCAGTTCAGGCTCTCACCATGATATGTCATTTGTGTCGCTACAGCAGGTCCCAGTGGATTGTCTCCTCTTGCTCACTCTCTCAGCTCTGGAATTCTACTTATTGCTTCCCGACAAGTGTCAACACAAGGCTATGGTTATTTTTGCTGTGTTTCAAACTTCTTGATTATCTCAAGTCTTTCATATTCAGACTCCCAGGTACCCCTGCTTCCCCCTCTCTAAGTATATGGTACAGCCATTGCTGGTTCCCTTTGCTTTGGTCAGGCTCACTCCCACACTCATGGTCTCCATCCTCATGTCATTCTCAAATGTGCTCAAGAGTTTCTTGTTTTCATCACTTGGATCATGTTGCGCCCTCTTCCTGGCATGCTCCTCTGCTCATCAGAAGCCATCCCTCCTTGGTGCAGATTCCTTTTCTTTTGGAAACAGTCCTGGATCACGCCCACAGCCATCTCTCTGGGCTTTGGATGGCTCTAATGCTTCTCTGCATCGCTGTTTGCTAATTCATCATACACTGGCTTGTGACACTTCTTGTACAGCTTTGAGCTGTTACTTATCTTTCATATATTTGTTCACTTTCCTTGCAAATTTTATGTCTTATGTCTTTGAGGTCCCTGAGACACAGGGCACATCTTTGGCATTCTTTTTTGTCCCCCTTAATGCCTTGCTCACTTGTCATAGCTGCCCTATAAATATTTCTGGACTATCAAGGTTTAAACTTCCTCAGGTGAGCCCTACATTTCTTGTATAACAGTGATCTTTGAGGCCTTAAGCCAGACAGTAATTATCAAGGGACTTTCTTTGATTATCAGAGAGGCCATGGGAGGTGTATTTTGGCACCTAGGGATCTATGGATGCACTTTATATCATTCTATATTATTAGTAATGACTGACTCATCCTGAGACTCACCATGTGGCAACCTCTGTGCTAAACTCTTGAACATTATTTTATTTAATCCTTGCAATAATCCTATGGGAGTAATTATTAGTGTGATTCTACTTTACAGGTTGGGAAACTGAAGTACAGAGAAATTAGCTCATATGTGTGGTATGTCACATTTTCAAACACTGTGTTGTGAAATTTTAGCCACTATGCATAGCACACTCTGACCAAAAATGCAAAAATAAAAATAAAAAATTAGCCCTTATATTTGTACACTATTACCCCTACATTCTATAACTTTTACACATAGAATCTTTTTTATTTTATTAATATTTATTGTTGAGATTATTACGAATGTCCCCCCGCCCCTCCTCACCCTGTCCATAACTCTCCTCCACCTGATTCCCACCCCACCCTAGGCCCTCACCACCCTATTGTCTATATCCATAGGTAATGCATACATGCATATAAGATCCTTGTCTAATTTCTTCCTGCACCCGCCACACCCCCTGCCTTCTGAGAATCATCAGTGTGTTTCATTTCCATGCCCCTGATTCTATTCCATTTACCAGTTTATTCTATTCATCTGATTTTTTATTCGTTTGATTTTTAGATGCAATTGATTATTTATATATATAATTTGGTGCCACTTTGTTGTTCATATTTTTTTATCTTTACCTTTTTCTTCTTCTTTCTCTTCCTAAAGAATACCCTTCAGCATTTCATATAATACTGGTTTGGTGGTGATTAAGTCCTTTAGCTTTTTCTTGTCTGTGAAGCTCTTTATGATTTTCAATTCTTAATGATAGCTTTCCTGGGTAGAGTAATATTGATTGTAGGTTCTTGCTATTCACCACTTTGAATATTTCTTGCCACTCCCTCCCTTTGGGCCTGCATAGTTTCTGTTGAGAAATCAGCTGACAGTCATATGGGCATTCCCTTGTAGGTAACTAACTGCTTTTCTCTTGCTGCTTTTAAGATTCTCTCTTTGTCTTTTCTCTTGGCATTTTAATTATGATGTGTCTTGGTGTGGTCCTCTTTGGGTTCCTCTTGTTTGGGGTTCTCTGTGCTTCCTGGGCTTGTAAGTCTATTTCTTTCACCAGGTAGGGGAAGTTTTCTGTCATTATTTCTTCAAATAGGTTTTCAGTATTTTGCTTTCTCACTTATTCTGGCAGCCTCATAATGCAAATGTTGGTATGCTTGAAGTTGTCCCAGAGCCTCCTTACTCTCCATATTTTTGGATTCTTATTCTTTTTGCTCTTCTTTATTCTTTATTTCAGTCAGTATATGCTTAATTTCTGACTGGTCCTTTTCCTTTTTCCTTTTTTCTTTTTTGCATTCTCACTAAGATCCTTGAAAGTCTCACTAATTCCCTTGGAGGTTTCTAGAAGATTCTTGAGTAACCTTATAACTGTGGTTTTGAACTCTATATCCAGTAATTTACTTTCTTCCATTTCTTTCATTTGTGAGAAGTTTCTTTGTCTCTGCATTTTGGCTGCTTCCCTGTGATTATTTCTATATACTGTGTAGAGCTGCTATGTCTCCTTGAGTTGATAGCGTGCCCTTGTGTAGTAGGTGTTCTATAGGGCCCACTAGCTCAGCCTCCCTAGTCACCTGGCCTGGGAACTCTATGTGTACTCCTTTGTGGGCTGTGTGCACAGTCTTGTTGTAGTTGAGCCTTGATTGCTGTTGGTGTCACTGGGAGTAATTGACCTCCAGGCCAATTGGTTGTGGAAACCAGCTGCGACTACAGAGGGAGAAGTGCTGTGCAGGAGACACCCTTATGAAGTAGGACTTGCTTCAGTGGGGCTTTGGTGCTCACTGAGTCTGCTCCTTGAGTATGTTGCTTATGGATGTGAAGAGTTGTAATCTGGTATGGTCTGATACTGACTACTGGGTACACTGGCTCTTGGGTCTCCAAGGAGGTGCAAAGTCAGCCACTGCCTGGGGCCACACAACAGGAGATACAAAGAGATCTGCAGATTCCTCCTCTTTGTATCAGGTTTGGAAGTGCCCAGATGAGGCCCAGCTGTGGAGCAAGGCTGGCTGGTGCTGATGCCAGGTCTGGGGTCTTTTATTGATAGGGTTGCGGCTCCCTGACCCAGCTGCAGCTCATTTGACAGGTTTTTTGCCTGAACAAGGACAGGCCATTCATATGCAAAATCTACTGCATACTTGGGTGAGGTTGTAAATTGGGTGGGGCAGGGTCTCAGGGAATCACCAGGGCTGAGCAAACAGAAATGGCTGCCAATCAAACCTGCAACCCAGGAGGTCCCAGCAAGGGAACACTGACCACTGCGAGTACCTCCCTTCCTTGAGTCCCTGTCTCGATGCCAGACAGTCCAGTTTCTCCTTGTATGTGTCTGGGTCCACCAGAGCCTCATCTGGTACTGGAGCTCAGGGGAAGCAGGACCTTGTAAGTTCAGTTCATGGTGTTGGCCTTTTAAGAAGAGCAGCTGCGTCTCCAACAACCTGTGTGTCACTCAGCCCCAATCTGCACTGGTTTTTACAACCCTTAGTTTTTACTGCCCATAGGGACTTCTTTTCTCAGCTCTGGGACCCTGGGCTGGGGTCTGGTGTGGTGCTTGGACCCCTTGCTCCTCCTGGCGGCTTCTGCAGAGGTGATCTCCCTCCTGATTAAAAAAGTGGCCCATGTGGATGCCAGACCAGCCTGTTCCGCACCTCTGTACCTCCTACCGGTCTCTGTGTGCTTTCTTCTTTACTTTTCTAGTTATAGGACTTCCATTCAGCCAGCTTTCTGGTGGTTCTGGATGATGGTTGTTCTGTATTTTAGTTGTAATTTTGCTGTGGTTGTGGGAGGCAGTGAGTGCAGGCATTTCCCTATGTCGTCATCTTGGTTCTCCTCCATAGAATCTTATTTAATTGACTCCACACCCCTATGCAGAAATTAGCACACTCCTCATTTATTTCTGTTCTTCTTATTTACATTTTAGATTTCATCCTCTCACAGGTGCTTTATGCTGCTGATACTCTTCTTCTCTCTTGTAAAATCAACATCTCTAACTTAATTTTGTTCAGTGTATCATAGATACTTGTTTGATTAGGAAACACCAGGCCGCTCTGTATTTCTCTTAGCCTTTGCTTCATTCTTGACACCTCATGTTGCTAATAAAGCTGCCGTAATTCCAGACATCCTGTCCCTTCAGGGCAGGGAGAAGAGGTATCACCTCCTCCCTCCCCCTAGCACTTCCATTCATGTGCCATTGTCCAGAATGCATCTCCTGGCTATTTGGAGCTGGAGGGAAGGTGGAGAAAGCAAATGTTCAGCTTGGAGCACTGTAGGATCATGTTATCAAGGAGGAAGAGAGGAATGAATAGTAGAGAGGTAACTTTCTGCCATAGCACTTGTTCAGTCTTCGGTGAATAAACAAATGATATATCATCTTAAGCTTATTCAGTTTTAAGTCATGAAAGGAATACGTGAATGCATTCTTACTGTAAAACAAAATCTAGTATGTCTAAGTTCACAGGATAAAGAGAAAACTCCGCTGCTCTTTAATCAATTCCAATCATACCCCCCTCCTTGGAAATAATAATGTTTATCAATACAGTGAACATCATTTTAGACACTCTAAGCATGGGCAGGTATGTCACACATTCATATATCATTCTCTATCTCTATCTCTATATCTATCTGTATAAAGTGTATTTATGTAGTCATATATATTTATACATAAACATGTGATGAATTCATAGTTTAGTTTTCTACATGAAATAATATGCTTTTTCTATAAAATGAGAATATTTTGTAGGTTTTGGTTCTGTGCTTTGCTCTTTATTTACAGTACCTTAGTGTATCTTGGAACTCTTTCCATACCAACACCAATAGAGCGCCCTCATTCTTCATCTTGACTCCAAAGTAATCCATGTATTGGATGTGCTGTGACTTGCTTAATCTCTCCCTTGTTTTAGAATATTGGGATTGTCTGACCAGCAGTAATAATCCCCTTTTGAATAAAGACAGTGCGGTTTGATAGAGGATCAGTGACTCTGTTGGTCACATGCATACTGGTCAGGTGGAGCGCTTCAGAACCAGGTGTCAGGATTCTTCCATCCTGTGCATTTCCAAAAGCTGCCATTTGGCTGAAATGCTGCCACATGGCTGATGAAGACCGTGGTTGAAGCCTCTTTGTGGGACTCTGTTAGAAACCTGAAGTCTACGGAAATGACTCCTCTGGCAATACTGATTGGTGTCAAAATCCCACATCAAAAGACTTCTAACTAAATAGCTGCCAGAGACATAGACATAGTTTTCTTTAAAAAACTACCTCAGAAATTTTTCTTCCTGAAATGATGTATTACAAGCATCCTTGATTTCTCAGAAGGAAGTGATTTCGATTCTGTCCCGGAGTCTGTTTCCTGGGTAAAAGGGTGACAACAGAGCTGAATTCTCTGAGCTTTGTGCTTTTCTGAAGCTCACAGTGGGAACACTCATGCCACATTAGGGCAGTGCCAGAGACCCTTCAAAGTCTTTTTTTCCCCTTGGTCTTGGAGGGTGGGGGTAGGTTTGCCAACGTGCTCATATTTGAAGATGTAACACATACGCTAACACGTGTAAAAGGGCAATGAAATCACACAATGGTGCATTAAAGCCTCCAGAAGTTCAAATAAAAGCTCAGCATATCTGTATTTTCTGGGGGTTGGCAGGGAGAGAGCCATCTGCTGGAGCACACTTCGTGGCAGTTCTCATTGTGTATTCACTTAAAATGATTGCAAAGACGCATTGCCTTGTGCATAAATGCTCTCTGATTTCCTTTAGGTATGAGTAAGACCTGGACGGCCAAACATGATTTGTTAGCTATTCCAGATATTAATCAAGGTCAAGGGAAGGTGAGTGTTGGAAGGCAGGAGAAGATTTTCCCTTGGTGTCAGCTGGTGCATACAAACCAGAAGGAAGAAGTTCTGTTGCAGGAAAGGAAAAAAAAACAAAAAAAACACACACATCATTTTCCCTTCTGTTTCTTTCAAAGGCACAGCTTATTTACATAAACCAAAATGTTAATTTTCCCAGAAATCAAAGCCACTGGCAGACTATTAAGTAAAATTCATGTGTGTATGATTAACATTGGGTACCCTCTTGCTCTAGTAGAACCTTATTTTTTTTGAAAAACATATGGAACTCATTCATGCTTGTATTACCCGTATCTGTGTGTTCATATAGATGTTTGACTCTGTGTTCAGTGAAATGTCATCATTTCTTTTACAACAGATTCGGAAGAGAAAATGCTGCTTAACGCACAGCGTTATAAATGGGAGAGGAAATGAAACTGTGTGTGTGAGTGAAGTGAGGATCAGGAAAGTGACCTGTGTATCAAGGAAGCAATTTTCCTACGGGATAGAAAACTTTCAATAAAAACTGGAAGGCAAGGAGCAAATTTTAGAAATGGAATTTTGCCATTGATTATATGTTGTTTTTCCGGGTTGTGGGGGCTGCCATTGGAGTCTCTTTGATGAATGTTTGCTTTTGTGTCAACATTTAATAGGGGAGTTTCACACGTGTTGAGGAGCTTCCGGCCTTGTTAAAGCACTGGCTTGCAGATGTAATCAAAGATGGTAAGATTGACTTGGGAAGGTGCAAATACCAGTTCTGGAATTTCCAGCAGCAAAACATAAGTGCTGTTGTTTGTTTGTTTTTTTCAAATTCTCACCCGAGGATATGTTTTAACTGATTTTTAGAGAGAGAGAGGAAGGGGGAGAGAGAGAGAGAATGAGAGAGAGAGAGAGAGGAACACTGATTGTTGCCTCCTGTACCAAACCCACAACCTGTATGTGCCCTGATAGGAAATTGAGCCTGCAACCTTTTGGTGTGTGATGATGCTCCATCCAATTGAGCCACACAGCCAGGGCAAAATATTAGGTTTTTGTGCATAATTCTAAATAGGTAATTTTAGAAATTACATGAAAAATACCAGAATTTTCAGAAATTTAATTATTTTCACAGTAACTAACCTGAACTAAAAAACAAAAGAAAACATGTGGTATTTTTCCTTCATTGACTGGCTTATTTCACTTAGCATAATGCTCTCCAATTCCATCCTGACTGGGGCCCTTTCTAAAGTTACTGCTCAGGGTTGACAACTCTAGGGAATCACACCTTAATCTCTTGAACTTTGAGATCTTGGACAGACCAGGGTTCAAATCTCAGCCCAACGCTTACTGGCTGTGTGACCTGGGACAGGATCTATCTCGGTGACCCATTTTCCTAACCTGGATAGTAGGAGTATTAATTCTTACTTCACAGGCTGCTTCTGAGGATTAAATGAGATGAAAGGCGCTTAGGCCAGAGGCTGGGACCATGAAATTATTCCCACTCTTAAGGGATTTTCTGATTACAGAGAGTGTGTAGTCTCATAATTCAGGCAATGATGCTTTCTTATTAACTGAATAAAAACATTCTGATGTTGGAATAGTTCAGGATGACTGCCCTGGTAGTTCAGACACTTACATCTGCACTGAGGTCTATGGGACCAGCAGCACTGGGCAGATGGGAACCTGAAGCAGTGGAAACAAGGAAGTAGTCTGGGGAGTTAGAGTAAGTTCTCACTTTCATGATCTCTATGCTCAAACCAGTGGCTGCCTCTGATTCTCACATCTCTGATCACTCCCCTCAGTCCCTTTTGCTGATTGCTTCTCAGGTTTCTGAGCTCTAAACACTGGAGTGTCCCATGGATTGTTCCTGGACCATTTCTCTTTTCTATTCACACTCACTCCCTGGGTGGTCTTCTCCAGTCACATGGTTTTCACACCACTTGTCTGCTAATAGCTCACAAATTTATCCTCCAGTTTGGACCTCTCCCCCAAACTAGACACATATATCCAACTGACTACCTGATAATTCTAGTTGGTCCAATGAGCATTTGACCTTTGCACACATGACCTTCTGATAATCTCCTGTAGCCAATTCTACCAGCAACCTCCTCATCTTGATTAATGTAATCTCATTCTTCTGAAATCTTGGCACTATCATTGCCTTCTCTCTTTTTCTCACATTTTCCATCCAGACTATCAACACATCCAATGAGTCCCCCCATTCAACTGCTACCACCTTGATCCAAATCACCATCATCTTTTACCTCCTAACTGACCTTCTTTCTTTTACCTTTTCTCCTCTGTAGTCTATTCTCAACTGGCAGCCAACATGATCTTGTTAAAATATGCCAATTGTTTTTTCATCTCAATCAGAATAAAAGCCCAAATCCTTACTGAACTATAAATCCTGACACAATCTTGCTCCAGGTTCTCTCTCAGACTTCGTATCCTACACGTTCTTCCTTGCCCTTCTCTTTACTCCTGCTACACAGGCCTCCTTGGGTTCCTAGAACATACCAGGAATATTCTTGCATCAGGGAATTTGCATTTTCTGCACCTCCTGTCAGAATGCTCTGTGTGTAACCACACAGTTCACTGTCACTCCCTTGCAGTGTTTTAGTCCCTTATCTAAAAATGTATTCTTCATCTGATACTACTTGTTAGACTGTCTGAGTTTGATTCTTTCTCCTTCTACTTAGTAGCCATGTGACCTGGGAAAGAAAGTAAGATGCTTCAGTTTCTACATTTTTTTAAATGGTGATAATAATAACAGTATTAGGTTGAACCATGAGGTTTCCACATCCATAGGGCAACTGGTGCAGTTATGTTTTTTATTGTTCAACTTAATACCTACCTCTCTGGGATCTGATACGGACTAGATGATGTCATACACATGAAGTGCATTGTGCAGGGCTTTGTCTACTGTAAACATTAAAGACTGTAGGCTGTTAATATTGCTAAATAAAGTCCCCAGTGGATCACTCAAGGCCTTCCAAAATCTGGCCCCTGCTGTTTGTCTATCCTCACCTTCTTGTGGGCTTCATAACATACTTACCACACTTTGACAGTGAGGAACTTACTGGATTTCCTAAGCCCAGATGGCTCTTTCTAATACTTTTGTTTCTGATTGTGCTAGTTCTCCTACTGGAATTCCCCTCTGGATTTTAAGATCTAGCACATTTATCCCCTTCTCCTCCACCTCTGTGTAGATATCTCTGTTCCTCCCAATGTCACCTTCTGTGCTATTTCTGAGATTTTAATAAACTTCATTGCATGCATTGCAATGATTGATTTACATAGTTATTTCTGTCATTTGAACCTGACTTCCATAAATACAAAGCTGGTATCTTATTCATTTGTATCTTCAAAATCTTGCACAACCTGACATCTAATAGCTCCCAATAAGTATTTGGTGACTGAATGTATGGACAAATTCAGAACATGGAGACCCTGTTTTAAGAAAGTTCTCTTTTACCATTGGTCAAGGTTAAGCTAACAGTTAAGAAGACATGCAAACCATGGAGGCATGATGAAATGAACACATTTCAGAAATCCAGGTAAATAGGCTTAGGAATATAACAGGACAGGGAGAGAGAGCAGAATTGGGGAGCAGAAATACTGAAGTAAATTAGATCTGAGAGGATGGCTGCTTGCCTTTTGGCCTCTTTCGTGGTTCCTGATGGTAGGGCTGGATTTTGTCCCATGGATAACTATAGGAAGCAACTTCCTGCCAGAGGGTGAGCTGGAGACCTGTAGGTCTTGCACCCTCATTCTGAGTGATGTGCCGCAGAAGCCCCAGGAGGTGAGTATGTTCTTACAGCTGCCCCTTTAAAGGCCCCAGGCTACACTGATTTAGGAACAGACTCTCAGATGATTTTTAATTCAAAGGAGAACATTCTGGGCCAGGCATCAATGCCTTTAGATCTTTATGCACACCTGGGTTATCAGATAAATAGAAGCGGGTGGCTTAGGGATGATGGTGAGCTGAAGACCCTGCTATGGCTGTTGAAATGAGACAACCTGGGTCCTTTCTCTGTGGACCATTGACCTTCTTTCTGGATATCAAAAGCACTGGTCTGGAGAAAACCAGCATGCATGATAGCTGCACTTCCCCTGTAGTCTCTGGGAAGGAAATGAAGTTATAATTATAAGAAAGATAAAGCTGAATGATGCTAGTGTCTTGCTCAGTTAGATTCTTTACCTTGCTAGGATATTTCATAACCATGGCACATGGGTTTAGATTACAACAAGACTTTCTTTTGTGTCTGTGTTTCTTTTGGTGCCTAGTACAGCACCTTACAAATGGACAGCATTCAAGTGAATTATGCTATGAAGGCTGGATATTTCCAACTGCAGGAAAACTGGCCAAGGAGTGAGACATTTAGCTGGTCCAGTGTCCAGGGATTCATTTAGGAAAACAAAATTAAAAGGGCAGGATCTCTTTTAATTTTGTTTTATAGTTTGTCTGTGGAAGATGGGACCACTCAAGATTTTAAAGTCTGGTCTGATTTGGTGGCCCTTAAAAAAGTGTTATCACTAACAAGGGGATGAGAGTGACTTTATAACATCTTAGCTGTTAAGGGAAATAGTTAAGTGCATGGATTTTTGGTCAGACTCTCTGCCTTCAAATTTTGTCTCTGATATATGCTGGCCAAATAATAGAATTCTTCTTTGTGCCTCAGTTTCTTATTTGTTAGGTGGGAATAATAGTGGCACCTGTTATTCAAGACAAAAATTATGTTGATCCTTGTTAAAATGGTAAAAAAGAGTTTATTCAGGACTATTGCAATAAGGGTATTATAATAGGGGAGAGGGATGGGGCTCAGCTCTTAATACAGCAAAGACAGCTGGGGATTCATTGCCAAAGTGCAAGGTGAGATGGCCAGTGGATGAAAAATTATGAAGGGGTGGAACAAGGGCAGGGGGAGGCTTGGTAAACCCACTTAACAGGATTCCTTTTGAAGGCAAATCAGGGTGAGCAGATATCAAGGGTGGGGAATTCTCTCTAAATGAACTTAGCAGGAGTCTTACTAAAACTGGACTCAGCAAGGATGGATATGGAACTTTGACACCTGGTCCAGCAGAGTGTTGAGAGGAGCCTGATGTGTTTGGTCAAGGAGAGAGTCTCTGCCATTATATCTTTGGAATAAATAGCTAACATCTGTAAAGTGTTTGGCACAATACTAGGTAATGAATATACATTAACTAATAAAGCTGGGTTTGCTTTCTATGGAATATAAAATGTGGACTGACAGTGTGAGACCACTTTCCTTTTGTTTAGGCACTTGTGAGGACTCAAATGAGTCAAACTCTAGGAAAAAAATCCTTGTGTGGTCCTCCAAGAATGGAGGTTCCTGATGGGGAAGGATGAGCCTGTAGTTAGTGGTCCATGGTCTGAGTCCAACCTCCAGGACAACTTATGTTGGGCAGTTTTCTGTTGGAAAGACAGAAGGGGGCAGAAGGAGTGGCAGGACTTCTTCTCTAGAGACTCTGCCAGGCTATGTGGAGATCTTTGTTGAGTGCCCTTTAACAAGATGTCCTAATATACACAATTTTTAAAGAACCCTGTGTGATGAGCATCCCAGATCGACTTTGGCTTCTCATTGCTCAGGGAGGAAGGGGGCCTTCATCCCAACAGAAAAGAGAAGGTGGTCAGTGCTCTAGGAACCCAGGAGATACCAAGGGCAATGCTCTTGGGGTTTCAGTCTGGGTTCCAGCTGTGCTGTGGAATCCCTAAGCCCTGATTACTGCAGGGACTGTCCCTGTGCTCATGTAACATGCCTGCTGCTAAGGTCATTACCTCCCAGGGGAAAATGCTGAGAAAAAATTCTTTAGGAAGAAAAACTTTGAGGTCTCCCATATCATTGATGATGTTCAATCCTTGGCTTCCAATATAAAAGATTCCTGGAACTTTAGCTTGATGTTTCTAAATCCAGTTTTCCTTTGGATGTGTACATTAACCAGGTTTTCTGTTGTAGCCCCCACGTGGGAGGGAGACTGGAGATTAGGGATGGGAAGAGAGGAGCTCACCAGTCCCACCCTATCACTACCTACAAGGGATGAAAGTGAGGAGAAAGATGACTTGAAGTACAGGGGGCTGAGCTAGATTGAAAAAACTGCCAGTAGCAGACACTCATCAATAGTTCAGATATTAACAGTTACTGGGAAAGGTCTCACCACTAACTCTCAATCCCCATGAAAAAGAATCAAGGCTATCAATAGGCTCTCAAGGTATTATTTATTGGAGTGACCTTTGTTGCTAAGTAACAGCATGATTTTTCAGACTGTATTAAAAATTATAATTGGCATGAGCTTAAAATAATGTGCACCAGCGTTGGAGACATTAAAATGTGTGGCAGGGATGTAAATTAGCCAGAAAGGTTCATGGGGGAGGGGAGTGAAGAAGGGGAGGCGGTCAGTGCAATTGTCAGATAATGCTGAACCAAGTCAAATTAATTTCTAATAATTTGTAGAAGGTAGGCAGCAGAGAATCACCAAGCCCCTGGAAGCTGTAGGAACCACAAAGCTTGGGTGTCAGGCTAGAAATATGGGACCTCACTCATGCCAAAAAGCAATTAAAGGCAGCTGTTGGAATTCAAGGAATGACATTTTCCAAGTTCAGACTTAATCTCATTATAACCCCATTTTTTTTTTATTTTTATTTTTTACTTTACTGGGCAGAAAATTCAGTAATGACAGAGGGCCAGAGAATATCTCTGACCCTCAGGCTGCCAGCCTGAATGTTGTCCCTGAATTTTAACCAGAATTAGAACACTCTCCAGTGTCAGCAACAGGTTAAATGCTGAGCTGATCATTAAGCCTAGTGCAGTTTTTTTCTCAGCAGGCCAAAAATCTAAATAAGCCAGGTAGGCAGAACACCAGGTAAATTAAGATACATCTCATCCTTTTACCCCACCGTGAAATGGAAGCTTAATACACAGAGGCCTTTGTGGGAAGAAAAGTAAATAAACTCTGGTTATGAGCTGGAGTGGAGGAGTGAGCATGGGAAGCAAGGGGCGGCTGATTCAGTGGGCACCACTGTCATTCCCCAGGACACAGACACTGTGGGCAGAGAGCATTTGTATGGGTAAATTATTAAGAACTTCTGAAATGATGAGACAAGTTTGAGGGAATTGTGCGGTTCAGGCTCTTTGAGAAGTTTTAATGTCTTGTTTTGTAATATGCTGTCCATGGCTACTGGAGCCCAGTGTTATGTGGGGCTGTTCTGTAATGGTGCTGGGGATAGAATAAGAGGATTAAATGGAGGCTAAGCCTGGTCCATTGCTGGACCATTCTGCAAACCTCTGCTCCTTCTGGCACTCAGAATGAGGTCTGGCGCTGATGACACAGAGGAAGAGCCATTTTGCTGCCTGTGGCAGAATCTGCTAATGCCCACCTGTAATCTGTGCCCTCCCCTTCCTGGGCATATCGGCAGGCCACATTTTCCATCATCGAGGAGTGACATCTCACATGGTGGAGGAGAGAAATGCACAATAGGATGATGTCCGATGATGTCCTTTGGGTGGGATTTTGAGCAACATAAAAGCCCAGTGGGAGACATTATTATTAAGTTCTAATAAGAATTGCTGATCTATTATTCTGTGATTTCTCAAATAAACCTGGCATACCTCCCCCAATGAATAAGCTCTGAGAGACTGGGTTTTGTGGTCAGACAAATCTGTGTTCACATCCTATTCTGTTACTTACTTAGCTCTTTGGTCTTGGGCAAATTAATTGAAATTCTCTTGTCTTCCTGTATAACATAGGAGTAGTAATAGACTTGGTCAGAAGAGGATACAATGTGATAAGTATCAAAGCACTCTGTTCAGTGATTGACATATAGTCAGTGTTCAGTAAATCTTTTCCTGTATATAATGGTCCATTCATATCCATGAGGATATTGGTTCCAGAATTCCCTTGGATACCAAAACCTGAGGATGCCCAAGTCCCTTATGTAAAATGGCATAGTATTTGATATAACCTACATAATCCTCCCATATACTTCAAATAATCTCCAGATTAGTTATAGTACCTAATATAATATAAATGTTATATAAGTAGTTGTTGTACTGTATTGTTGCAGGAATAATGACAAGAAAGTAAGTCTGTATATATTCAGTATAGAGTAGACACAACCAACAATCATGGCAATCATCCTGGCCTAGTTACATAGTGTGTGTCAGCAACAATGTAACTTTGTTCAAATATTTTTGATTTGTGGTTGGTTGATGCCACAGATGCAAAACCCATGGGTATGGAGGGTTGGTGGTAATTGTTATTATTCATATGGAGGGAAGCTTGGAGAGGACCTTGAGATCAGCAAACACCTCATTCTGTAAGTGAGGACTTGACGAATAGAACACCAGACTAGGACTTGTTCTTTTGTGTATCCTGGACTTTCTCAGTCTTGACTATTAGCTCAAGATGCTCCACAAATGCTTGAGAAATGTTGCTAGAGTACAGTTCATTGGACTCAGGATGGCCAAAGAGAGGCTTCTGTGTAGGACAGGACTCCTGGGAGTACAGCAGCTCCTCTTAGGGTCATGGCTCAGTTCCTTGGAATAACATCCACTTCGGAATTGGAAAATTTGGTTCAAGTCCTAGCTCTGTCACTTACCAGCAGTGTGACCCTGTGTAGGGGGATATGATTTTTCAAAACCTAAGTCATTTCATCTGTAGAAGAAGATGACTGTTTTCTCAGATTGTTATGGAGATACATCAGTGGTTCTCAACCTTCTAGCCCTTTGATATGATTTTTCAAAACCTAAGTCATCTCATCTGTAGAAGAAGATGACGGTTTTCTCAAAGATTGTTATGGAAATACATCAGTGGTTCTCAACCTTCTAGCCCTTTAAACACAGTTCCTCATGTTGTGACCCAACCATAAAATTATTTTCATTGCTACTTCATAACTGTAATGTTGCTACTGTTATGAATCGTAATGTGAATATCTGATATGCAGGATGGTATTAGGTGACCCCTGTGAAAGGGTCGTTCGACCACCAAAGGGGTCGTGACCCACAAACACCTGATTTGATATCCTGAGAATCCCCAACATCTCGCCTGATATCAACAGAGGAGTGGATGATTATTTTTCTCCTGTTTTTTCTTATATTGAATGCTAGCTAGAGCCAAGGAATTTTAAGATTTTATTCTTCAGAATTTCTAAGGATTTAAATAATCTGCTTTAAGTTTATAAAAATATTTTCCAGGTTGTAGTGATAATATGTATTCATTATACAACACTTGGAGAAATAGAGAAACATCCAATCAAATAAATGGAAACAACAATGACAAAAATCTAATTCTAGAGATAACTCAGAGATGTTTACATTTTTGTGTCTTTCCTTCTAGTCATTTTTTATTCAAGCATCTTTAGATCCATACTATATATGTAGTTCTTTTTGTAAAAAAAAATCTGGCTTCTTTTAGTATTGATTATATGATGAGCATACTCTCTGCTATCATTCTTTGAGAATGAAAATGATTTTTAATGGCTGTATAAATATTGTTTCTATAAACTCTAATATATTCAACTATTCTCCAAATGTTGGGCATGTAGGTTGGTTTTTAATTATAAATAACACTTGACAATATCTTGAATTTGATCTATTCCTTACCTTTCCCAACCTGCTCTCTGCTCTAGGAGACACAGACGTATGGTTAACTCAATTGTCTTTTTGTCCTCTGACTTGTGGTTGGTTTTGGTTAATTTGGGACCCAGACAGACAATTGGGTTATCTCTTTTCCTAGCTCACTTCATGCTTTCACTGAAGGCCACAGCACCATTCAAGGTGTGCTCTGTCCAGGTTCTTCCTCTTTCCCATAACCCTTCAGCCTAGGAATGTAACCACCTCCTGTTACTAGTCCTGGAGTACTGATATCTCCTTCCTGTACTTTCCATACCTGTCTTTTACTTCTGTAAAATAATCCATTGTTAAACTTCTTAAAATGATTCCATTTTGAGTTTTTTAATTCCTATCTGTTGTACCAGCAGTTGTATCTTAGAGCAGTCTTTAGACCTGTCTGATCATTTTTTCTAGAAAATTCCTATGAGCCAGTATATAATTCCTAATCATTATTTTCTTCACCTGTAAAGTGAGATTAATAATAATACCCAACTCACAAGGTTGTTGGAAGGACACATGTGCTAATATATGAAAATTCTGTATAGCCTATGAATTGCTTTGCACATATATGACACAGGTTATTATCACTACCTACTTAACCCCAAGGGAGCCCTAAAGAGTATTGGTTTGGTTCCAGGCTGAGGTTTTGCAATATTAATCTTTGAAATGTTTTGAAAACCCCAAAGTAACTGTGGCTAGCAGGTTCCTTTGCCTTGCCCCCATAAAATTCACATCTTTGGTTTCTCCACTCCAAGAAGAAGCGACCTTAGGAACTGCTTTGTTTGGTCCACATCCTTGGCAGGCCATTATTTCTTCATGGAATTTAACAAGGGCACAGAAGCTGTGGGCTCCCTTGGGTGGCATATTCAATACGTGGTGTGAAGTATGGCTGATCCAGGAGAACTCACTCACCTTCCCGAAGTGAGCAGCCTCTTTTGAGCTCCTGGGCTGACCCAGTCCATTGCATTCAATATGGATCTGTTTTAAAAAATCCATTCAAGCACATAAGGTAAAAATTGCCTTATTGGCTTTTTGTCTGAAATTTTGGCAGAGCATAGACAGATTTCAGCATTTATTGCCCTCTAAGTGATTTCCAGCTTTGTTCCAGGAAAAATACAATTAATCTTGTGGCAGCCGCTCTATCAATCCGGATGAGGGGCAAGTTGTTTCAGTTATCACGTGGCGTCTCTGACTCCTTTGGCTGTGCTCATCTTTTTGGCTGAGGTTGAGTGTAATGCACACCAGGGGAAGCCTCTTGCCTCCATTTGTTCAGTTGTCTGCAAAGTCCCAAGCCTTGCATGGGCCAGAGGCTTTGTGCATCCAGCTGTGCTCCATCAGACTAGGGAACACATCTGGGAAAGTAAATGCAAGGGGCCCCAAATTGGACTGGGAGAGGCAGAGGTGCAGTGTGTGTCACGAGGAGGGTGACCAAGACCTTGGTGCTTGCATTTGTCCTGAACATGATGCTGTTTGAGTGTGTGGCTGGGGGAATGGAGAACGGCTGCAGCTCTAACATCCTGAATCAGGACTCTTAGCTCCCTTCTTTGTGTGCTCTTTGTTCTCATAGTGGTTGCTGTAGCATGAAGCTCTATTAGGTCCAGGCCAGCGTAGAGTCCCAGGGCTACAGAACACATTTCCTTACTTTCCAACAGCTTTGCAGAGCCTGGTATTGGCTTGACTCTGAGCCTGGCCTCAGCTGGTTAATTTCTCTGCCTTTATTATCACGCTATCCTGGTGCAGGGAATATTCTAGCCGTCTCCCTGTTACCACACTAATGAGTGATGTTAAACAAGTTGCTCTATATCTCCGGGTCAAGACTTCTTTTACTGTATGGGAGTTAGATTAGATCACAATTTCTCAAACTTCATATTGCAAGGACACCTCTTATTATTCCTTCCACCCATTGCCCTGCTCTCTTGCCAAACTGAATAAATAGTGAACTTATTTTTGTTTCACAATTAAAAGACCTAATTCACCACTTGTAAATTTTATCCATTGGAATGCCAATTTCTCCCCATTTTCACAGCTACCACCAAGGCCAGACTACATGGGCCCCCTCAACAACAGCCTCCCAGTGGTTGCTCTCACCGCAGTGGAAGTGTTCTGATCAAGTCCCCTCCCTGCATGGCTCACAACCCTTCAGTGCCTCCCCAGGGCTCATGTGATAAATTCCAAAATGTTAAGTAAGTGATCCTCAGTGTGGTCTCATGTCACCCATTCTCCTCTCATTCTCTGGGATGGCCACTTTGGTCTTAGATCAGTAGGACCTCTGTATATGCTGTTTTCCCTTCCTCTTCTTTATATTTCATGGGCTAGTTTTCCAGATGGGGTCCTATTCTGTTATGGGTTCTATAGAGGAGTTCCCTTCTTTGTAGCATCATCTCAGGGAATCATCATATTGGACTTTCCCACAGACTGTGAGCTGCACCAGGCTTGGCCTGGCACCCTAGCATTTAGCAGAGGGCCTGGCTTATAGCAGGTATGCCATAAACCCCAAAGGAAGAAAGGAGAAAGGGAGGGAAGAATAAGTTTAGTTATTCTGGATAGATGTCCAGTTTCCATTTCAATTTTTGAAATAGTGGCCATAACCCAAAATGCCCCACTTCCAGGGTAGTCATGGTCAGGTTGGAACCAGCATTAGCCACTCATTGGGTCCAGGCAGAGGGAGGGGGTGTTTTTCTTTGCTTCCACCGATCCTTCCCTTTTATCCCTGTTGTGGGTGAAGGGAGGTGATGCTGGTGCCAGTGGCAGCCTGTAATCTGTCCCTCTGATTGATGGGCACTGAGAGAGGTCAGATAGACCAACACACAGGTAGAATTTGACACCGGAATCATTACTTCTGGCAGCAGACAATAACGAATAAGATAACAGGTTTTCTTTTCCCTGCTGCCCGGAAGCTTAGACATCATCCAGCCAGCATTTCCCCAATCTCCCCATCTGTCAGCATCTCCTGGGCAGTGTGCTAAAATACAGATTCCCAGGTCTATTGCATAAGTCCTAATCCCACAGGCCTATGAACAGTCTGATTCAGTAGGTCTATGGTGGGATTTACACTTCTGTTTTTTTAAAAAATATATATTTTATTGATTTCTTTACAGAGAGGAAGGGAGAGGGACAGCGAGTCAGAAACACCAATGAGAGAGAAACATCGATTCAGCTGCC
Organism: Myotis davidii; assembly: GCF_000327345.1. NCBI lineage: Eukaryota > Metazoa > Chordata > Mammalia > Chiroptera > Vespertilionidae > Myotis > Myotis davidii. Next base: position 3,141,025 of record NW_006290306.1, read on the forward strand.
TCCTGCACGCCCCCCACTGGGGATGTGCCCACAACCCAGGTACATATCCTTGACCGGAATCGAACCCAGGACCCTCGAGTCCGCAGGCCGACGCTCCATCCGCTGAGCCAAACCAGCCAGGGCATACACTTCTGTTTTAATAACTCAGGATCCTCAGGGGTTCAGATGCTCAGCCAGATTTGGGAAGCACTGACCTAGAGCCCAACCCCTTATTTTAGTGTATCTTCATTACAACAGCTTTGACTATCATATCAACAAAAAACTATTCATGCAGGTTTTTCTTTTGTTTTCTCTTAAGAAGGGTGTCATCTTTTCATACCACGTTTAATATTTCAATGTGTTTTCACTGCTCTTGTCTCATTTGATTCTCATACAAAGCCCTTTTAAGATCAGTGGGCCCTCCACCGTCTTCCTCTGTAGTCGACGTGGACACTGAGGGGCCAGGTCGCCAAGGGAGGATTTGCCAAAGGTCCTGCAACCTGCTAGTGGCACCGCTGCTTCTATAATCTGGACACTTGTGTCCATTTCTGGGAGGTGCCCGTGTTTGATTCTCGAATGCCACACAGCTTATTTCATACTTTTTGATATATAATTTCTGTATTAAACATTTGCAATTAGCCTTAAAAGAAATGATTGATGGCCTTTCCTCTTTTTTAAAAAGGGTGCTTTACAGATACATAAAGGTAAGGAGCTGTTAGGGGAGGTTTTATGGCAGATGGTTCTTGGCAGCAATTGCTTTACTTTATGGCAGTCTGGAAATTTTCCTGGGTAATAACTTTCTTTTCTTTTAACAGGCATAAAATAAAGAGGTTCTAGATAGTTGGATCATTATCAAATGATTTTCCAAAGACAACCATAAATTGTCAACACCATTTAGGTAAAAACAAGAGTTGCTCACATCTGGAAATCGAATACATCAATTTTTAAGTTTCCCCCTTTACTTGGGAATGTTATTTGGTTACCCAAACTATTGTTCCTTAAATGGCAATTAGACTTGGGATCTGGGAGAAGGAAATTTGTGAGACTTCCTCAAACGGTAATATTTCTCTTATGAACAGAGAAGTGAACATTTGATCTTGATCGCCCCAAAGATTGAGAACAAAGCAAACTTCAGTTTAAGCTGAATTGGCAGAAATTTAACTATGAAAATTAGCCTTGAGAAAAATTGATGGGACTGAAAACATAGCAAGCTGCTTGTGTTTCATTAATTCACTCAACCAAAATTTTGAATCTTGATTATATGATTAAATGCCAGGCTTTGTGGGAGGCACTGGAGATTCAGGTGGTAGAGACACAAATGTGAGTTCCAGCCTAGCAGGAGAAGGCCATTGGGTACATGCCTTGTCTTGCATGATGTAAATAACTCATCATGAATATCATCATTGCTACTTTATTGAGTGCTGACTTTATGTCACTCATGGTGCTTCATAAACTCTTGAATTCATTTAACACTTACAACATCCCTGAGATGTAGACACAGTTTTTAATTTCTTTTGATCACTGAGGAAAGTGGATCATTCAAAGTCACACAGACAGGAAGCAGTGGCTCTGGGATATAAACCCACCTGTCCAGCTCTTAAACTCATGCTCTCAACAAGGTAGATCCTCTCTCAGCAAATACTTACTGTGTGCATGAATGGATGGATGAATGAAATAATTGCAAGTAGGATGAGACTTTTCAAAGGGAAAGCACAATTTTGCAAAGGAGTTTAAACTTGTCTATGTCTGAGTGGGTCTCTCTGTGAGTGGCACTTCAGCTGAGTCCTGGGATGGTTCTAGTGGATGGACAATGAATGGGAGAGGTAGAATGTGAAAGTCAGGAAGTCAGCGGGATCTTGAACCAGACAATACCTTAAAGACCATCTAGTACAGTCTCTAGTTTTATAGATGAGAAAATGGGCAGGGGGATTGATGGGAATGCAGAGAGCTGGGGTGACAAACCAGATTTCTTGGCTCCAGGAAATATCAGGAACTGATTAACTACAGTAAAAGTAGAAAATTTTTAAAGCGAAATACCACTTACTCTGTTACACCATGAGGCTAGACCGGGGCTTCCTAACCTTGTTTACATCATGGCACACATAGAAAATATAGTTGAGTATATCTGTGACCATTCCAGCAGTTACCATTTGGGAGGAGACCTGATTTCCAAGACCCACCATGGAGGCATTGTGAATGGCTCCCCCCCTGGTGTCCCTTCCATGCTTCTCTCTCAGACTTTACTGTCCCCTAGACACCCAGTCTCACTCCTGCACCTGCCGTGTACAGGGACCAGCCTTATAGATGCCTCTAAAAGTCCATACTTGGCAATCCCTTCCCATCCCCTGCGTTGCCTAGAACTCCACACTGACCTTTTTCTCCCACCCAAGCAAATAGTCTTCCTTTCACCATCAACCCTTTTCTATTGGACAGAAGTAATCCAGTCGCACTCATATCAAGTTGTGAAAGACTACTCTGCTATCCACTCTCCTAAGATGAGAAGAGGGTTTATTTACCTTGTAAAAGAAGAGTTAACTATAAGAAGTGAATCCTAGAGACCCAGGAGCAACAGTGATGTTTCCTGGAAGGAGCCAGTCTCCTTGCACTCATGACATGAGAATAGCTGGGGGACTGAGGCCCTTTCTCCAGCAGTGTCAGCAACACACTGCCTCTTTTTTTCAGCTCCAATGCATGATACATTTCCATGAACCCAGCTAGGTAAACTTCTCAGGATGATGGCCTGGCCAGGTGTTTTTCTTTCTGGGCAACTGGGTTTTTCTTTCTGTGCTGTTAGTGGCAATAAGATTCTCTTAGTTGCTGGACTATTGCATACAAAATGCTTAATGGGACAAAGGAAAAGATGTTGACCATGTGAAATAGATCTGGACACCCTAGCTTCATTTGCAATTGGGTGTCTGATTGAAGGTATAGACTGTTTATTCTTTAAATCAGTTCCAGGCTGTGTGGGAGGGAGAGAGGAACTGTAAGTGTCTGAGAGTCAAGGAAACCAAACAGAACTCAGAAGTAGGTAGTGAATGCAGTGGGGGACAGGTGGAGATTTCCTTCTGCTTACAGGTTGTCCTTTGTGTGTGTCCATGTGCCTGTGCTGCATCCTGGGCCAGGTGCCCCTCAGCACCGCCCCCCTCCCCGCCTTATTACCTCTCCAAAATACCACCCTGATATGGTGGTGCCAATTTCTGGTTGACAAAGACACAGCCGACCTTGTCTCTGCCTGTGCTTGGATTTGTCAAATGGGGCACATACAACTCTTCCTGATGGAGCTTTTTTCTAGCAATTAAGTATTCAGATGATGGCAGCTTAGCAGAAGTACCATTTCTCTTAGGAGCATGGACCTGGCCAACAGTTATCTCATCGGAAATTTGGGTGGTAAGGCCGTAGGTGGAGGGCAGGGCAGATTAATAAATTGTCAATGATTCAGCTGTACTTGCATAACGTGAAGCGTGCAGTATCTCTCCTGTGCAGTTTTCCCCTAAAAAGGAGGGCGCTGCAGCCTCAGTAACTCACCGCACTGCAGTCTGAGGCTGTTACTCACATTCTGGAAGAGTAATCTTGTGAAGGTTTCTCAGCTGTTGTCCCTTCAGGCAGAACTCCATGAAAGCCTGGAAGAGAAGAAGAAATTTGGGCTTCATTTAATTAGCAGATGCCACTTTTCTAGTTTCTAGGTACCACTTCATTGGAATATTCAGACGTATCTTTATATCTTCTTATGCAAAGGAGTTATCTGCATTATTTAAAATGAGATGTTATCTCCATCAATTTTAACAAATGTTTCAGTTACTCACTTGGGTGTTTCAAGTCAGACAATGATCTCTAGAGAGGAGGGTTTCCTCTCTCCCTCTCTCTCTCTCTCTCTCTCTCTATCTCTCTCTCTTTTTCTTCTCCCCTCTCTTCCTGTTTATCAGTTCTAGGCTGAACAGAATATTAGACGTTACCTTCTGTGTGGGAAGTACCCTTGTACCCCTTCCTTATACCCTTGATTTTTATCTTTCAATGTATGGTAGCATAATCCTTTGTGTTCAATCATGTGAATTTTCTAGAGTTAGAGGTTTGTGGCCATTTAATTCTTGTAGTGCCTTGGAAGAAGATAACAGCTAGTATTAGCTTTTGTTTACAAATGGGAGAAGTAGCGCATTGGCAGGGAAATGTTTTCCCTATCATTCAAAATATGTTAGGATGAAACCTCTTGTTGAATTTCTGAGCAAATCTGGTATATCTTTTGTCTATTGCTTTGTAATAAGCCACCCTAAAACTCTGGGGATAAAATAACAAGTATTCTTATGTTATTATCATAGTTATGTATTATAGCAGTTATTATTGCTATAGAATTATTATTGCTCAAAGCCCTGTGGTTTAGCTGTGGGTCAGCAGGTCTTGGTTGGGCCGCTTTGCTGAAATTGGCTGGCTGACTTGGTTGCCCTAAGATGGACTTAGACAGATTTGTTCTGCCTCATGTACTCCTCATTCTCCTCTTGGACCAGCACATTAGCCTGGGCAGGCTCTTTACATGGTGGAAGCAGAGGTCTAAGAGGTAAAGCAGAAACTTGCAAGGCACCATAAGACTTATCTGGGAACTGGCACACTTTCATGTCTACTTGACTCAATTGGCCAAGTGGTCACATTGACTGGACATGAATCAAGGGTATAAGGAGAAGTGAAGAACTGAGCTGATAACCATACCTATGAGCAACAAATTCACAGACTGAAGCATATTGTTTTCTTGGCGGAAGTGTTAGGGAATGAATAGGTTGGTTCAGGAACACAGGCACAAGAGAGGTGATTCCAAGACCTACGTTACACCTTTGTGTGTGTGTGTGTGTTTGTGTATGTGCAACACACACACACACACACACACACACACACACACACACAAACGAAAAGGAGATACAAAAAGTTTAAAAAGCAAATAAACCTTCCTACTCTTTTACTGAACACTACTACCCATCATTCTCCCACATATTGTTTTTATTTTTATACTTTATTTCTCACCTTCACTTTTTCGTTCAATTAACAAAGAGATTCAACCATGGAAAACTCTATCACTCATCATTTAGTAAGATTTGCTCTGGGCAGGGGTGCATATAATTTGGTAGGCTCATTAGCCATTCATTTTCTTTTAAATTGCATACTCTGGATGCTGTTGGTTTATGTAAATGTTTCTTTGGTGTTAAAAGTGACCTTGTTTATCTCCTCCTCGTCTAAAAGAAAATACTGATGATTAAAAAACAGAAGACAGGTCACCTGTGGCTTAAGGGGTTCTCAGAAAGGCTTGTCATGAAATGAACTAGAAAGATAAGATTCAATACTAACTGTTCCTTTTAGGTTGTGGAAGGAATGTTTATTTAAATAAGTGTTTGCAGGGATGGGCTCTTACTCTAAATGCAATGATGTAAGACTTAACCAACGGGCAAATTTGGGAAAAAACAAAACAAAACACACCAGTCTACTGAAGGGCAGGATTAAGTGAAATTCCTTAAACAAATTTTTAAGAGTGCTGTGAATTCCTTTTGTCTGTCTTGAGTAAGTGTGTTGCTCTTTAATGAGATTATTTTGATGTTTTCACCAGGTTTGAGTGCAATATATAACAAAGCTTTCTTTCTATTCCCCTTTCCTCCCAAGGAAATGTCTTCTGTTGGGCTAACAGTTGATAGCCGACTTATTATACCCAATTTTTCTGATTTATACATTCCAGGTCTGCCTGTAGGTTTTATATTCTTCCTGCCTCGGGGTTATGTCAACACTAGGTGACCAGATCTACTGCCTTTCTTCTTTTGCCATCTCTAGCCATTTATTTGCATGGACTTCACTGTAATTGTGCATCTTTACCTCACAGATGCTGCTCACTCACACCTATCACTGAGATGTGGTTCAATGCTCTTGTGCTCCAAAGAAATTGTTCCTAGTTTTGCCTCCCTGAGAAATAGCCCACGATCTTGGGAGAAGTGTTTAATTCACACAGTCTCAGTTTTCTTACTGCAAAACACGAGAGTTAGATGAAATAATCTTTTTTCCAGCTCTAATATGCTTGGGTTTTAAGTGTTCTCCAGTCTCTGCTCTGACCCTGTAATGCCAGTTGAGCATCAGAGATGTTAGACTTGCTGAGTACCCAGAGCAGGTTGGAAGCAAGAAGGAACACTTTCTTCTGTGTCTTTGAATTCAGAGGCCCTAGTTTAATGTTTTGAATATAAGTGCCTAGTAAATGTTGGTTGAATTAATGAATGAACACAGAGATCATCTGACATCATTCAGCTCACCATGGTCATGTAGTCATGGCTTAGAACTGGTGCCAAATCAGTTGGTAAGGCAGCATCTTCAAGCCTTCATGCCAATCATTTTAATCCAGCCTAATCCAGTCAAGAATACTTCCTGTTATGCAAGTAAAACAAAGCACATCTTCATTTTTACAGCAGCCACACGTCTCCTGTGAGAAATGGGCTTATTGTAATTCCAGCTTAGTTGAAATATGTAAGGCTTACTCATCCTGTGCATAAAATTGATAACTTGTGCATCTGGGACTGTCTATTTCTTTCCTATTAATTCATTTTAGACTTTATAAGTCAACTGAGCATTCAGCTTTTGAAAAGTGATTCTGGAAAATTATTTTGCGTAAGTACTAGTAAATACTGGCATATGTTCTTGGCAAGGGATGGAAATATTCCATTTAGTCTCTGGTGGCCCCATAAGTAGAAATAGCGGCTAGAGAATTGGCTGGTTTTATTGGTAGCAAAACTTGTGCTGGTCAGTTGTTCTTTCAGAGTTTCTTTCTACCAAGGGAGAATGATTTGTTTTAAAACTTCACAAAGTGTGTGTGTGTGGGGGTGGGGGTGAGGGTGGGTCTGACAGATTAGATAAATGCACACAAAATAACCAGAATGACTAGTAGTGGGAAAATTGTTGGTTTTCTTCTTTGGGTTCATGTATATAGCCAATTGGAAGATTCTAATGTTGTCATTAAGTTTATGTTTATAGACCAAAAGTATGGCCAAGCTGTTAATCTTTTTATAAATTGTAAGCAACAGGCTTTTTACAGTTATAAGATGACATGGCTGTTGGCAACTTCAGCCTGCTTAATTCTACTATTGGACATCTCTCTGAGTTGAAGGAATGGAAATTGTAGCTTTTTAAAAAGTGCCTGACTTTTTATAGACTTGTGAGATATTCAAACCTTTCTAAGTTAGCCAAGCATTGTTTAGAAAGAGGGCACTGAGCTAATGGATTAGTTGGGTTTGCTCCTCTAAGTGGATCTGGCTTTAAACCAGGTCTATATTAACATGGTAAATGGGATATTAATGCAATCAATCTAATAATTAAGTTAAAGATATTTTGTGGCTAAGACTTATTTTAAGATCCCAAACTTTAAAAAATTGTTCCAGCTTTCCATTTATTTTCTGCTAGTATAAATCTGGACTAATTTACTTATTTGACTTTTGAATAAATTAATTTATTTATAATGGCCACTGCACTGGTCTAAATTATTTTATTTACTGCCATGCTATAATTTTTTTCTACTTCTCAAGGTTAGTTTGAGAAGATATGGCATATCTTATCTATCTATCTATCTATCTATCGATCTATCTATCTATCTATCTATCTATGCTTA
>NW_006290306.1:3148763-3156823 GCF_000327345.1 Myotis davidii
TGTGGTGGGCCTATCAGGTGACAGAAGCCAGGTTTGATGGTGGAAACCTTAAAGGAGGTCTAAGGAGCTTCTAGAGGTGGTGGGCCAAGGAAGGGCTGGACCCTGGGGAGGACTTATACAGTGACCATTACAGAGCTGGGGCCCTGGTGCTGAGGCCAGGTCTGGATATTCCCTGAAACTACAAGTTGTAGCCTTAACGTCTGGATAGTCAGACAAATGTACAAAATTTTCAGGTTGAGGCCAGTGAATAGAAGTCTGATTTGTCAGTCAGAAACAGAACCACAGAAAGGAAGGACTGGGTAACTGAGGCTGGAATCTTGGAGAGGAGTTTTGGAATCAGCAAGTCAGAATCAAGACAAGAAGACTTGGCTCCAGATGAAACAAGAACTTGAGGTTAGGGTCTTGTTATGGGCTGGATTATGTCCCAAAAAGATATGTTGAAGTCATAGTTTTTAGTACCTGTGAATGTGACTTTATTTGAAAACAGAATCTTTGCAGATGTAACCGAATCAAGTCATTAGGGTGCACTCCCATCCAGTATGACTGTCCCTTTAAGAAGATTAAAATGCTACATGAAGACAGAGACACATGAAGGAAACCATGTGACCACAGAGGCAGAGGTTGGAATTATATAGCTGCAAGCCAAAGAATGGCAAGGGTCAGCAGCCACCACTGGAAGCTGGAAGAGGCAAGGGAGGATTCTATATGGAGTCTCAGAGGGAGCATGGCCCTCTGAAACCCTGATTTCAGACTTGTAGCTTCTAGAACTGTGAGAAAGGAAAGTTCTGTTGTTGTTTTTTTTTTTTAAATATATTTTATTGATTTTTACAGAGAGGAAGGGAGAGAGACAGAGAGTTAGAAACATCGATGAGAGAGAAACATCAATCAGCTTCTTCCTGCACACTCCCTACTGGGGAAGTGCCTGCAACCCAGGTACATGCCCTTGACCGGAATCGAACTCGGGACCTTTCAGTCCGCAGGCCGACGCTCTATCCACTGAGCCAAACCAGCTTCGGCAAGTTCTGTTGTTTTAGGGCACCCAATTTATGGCAGCCCTAGGAAATTAATGCAGTCTTCTCATCTATTTCCTATCTTACTAGTCTTTAACCATAGGTAGGCCCAATTCCCCAGATGGTGGCATGTTGGGACTCCTGACAGAAGTGGGAAATGGAGAGGGGTGAGGAGCAAGAAGTTCTTGTCTACATTAACTGATAAAAACAAACCAAACCAAACCTGAGATCTGACCACACTTTCCTTTGCTCATGTAGTGATTATCTTGGGTGAGCAAAGAACTCCTCTCTCAAAGGATAAATAGGAGCAGCATGGCATAATAACTGACTATATAAACCAGCTCTGTTTTCTCCTCATTACCTTATCCATATGGCAAAGGAGAGAGGAAGAGAACTCAATATTTGAGTATAGAAACACAATAGGACATTCCTAGAAATTAATCTCAAGACTTCAGGGAGTTCCCACAGCACAAGAGAAATCCACAGAATCCATCCTTGACTTTCTAGTTGAGAAAGCAAATGCAAGGTTGAAGCCAACTGGGCACCATGTGGTAGAAGTATTAGAAATGGCAATAAATTGGAGAGCATTCGAATAGGATTTTTTTTCTTTAAACATGACCTCTTTCTCCTGTTGCTTATTTATTCCCTCTCTCCCAGTCTGTGGGTTGAATTCTGTGACCCCACAAGTGTCTTGAAGCAGATATTCTGAAAGGATGCTAGACCGGGGCCACCTCCCAGTTCCTACACTGGCATCCATCATGGGAGGCACTGTGGGAAGCTTTAGTGTTCTCACTCCTCCCAAAACTATCAGCCTGTGTGGCTGTGTGATCAGAGTACCAGAACTGTCCCTGACCTGACCAGGGACTGACCCAGGCACCCGCCAGGGCACCCCAAGGGGCGACGTCCTCCTGGAAACCTTCCTCAGAGGTCCCAGATGCTGCCTGCTTGCCTCTCCTTTCCTCGACTTGATCTTCTGGGGTTCTCATTTCCCCAGAAAGCTTCAGTGAGGAGCGGACACCTTGGCTCCCTCCTTCTTTGCTGCTTCCTGAGCCCCCCTTCAAGTCTTACCTGTACCCCCTACATACACAGTAAGTTTCTTGCCCTCTCCCCTCCCCCCACTCACCATCATTAGAAAGGCAGACTACAAAGATTAAAAATTATGAACAAAGTTACAGAACTTCACAAAAGGCTATAGGACTGAGAATTATTATTCCTTTTGGTCCCTTTCCATCGGGACGCTGTGACGGCATTTTCTGACTTTCTAGGCTATTCTGAAAAATGACTTGTGCCAATTAATATGATTCCTTGAGAATGGGGCTTATTAATTCCCTTTACATTTTTTAATAAAAGAAATAGCAAATTATATAATCTTAATAATTGGTTTGACAAAATGTTGCAGCCTCATTAGCACTATTACCACTGAGTGTGTAAATCTAGTATTAAAAAAAAATATAACATTTTCAAAATGTCCCCTGTGAGTCATGTGGCAGGACTGCATAACCATGTCACTGTGGACACCAGAGAATGTCCTTAATTTAGAAGGAAATGATGGTACAGTGTATAAGAATCTGAAATGACAAAAGCACAAATATTATATGATTTCACTTTTATGAGGTACCTAGAGCAGTCAGATCACAGAGACAGAAGGGACTGGGGGGAGAGGGAATGGGGGTTCTTGTTTAATGGGTACACAGTTGCATTTGAGATGATGAAAAAGTTCTGGAGATGGATGGTGGTGATCTTTGCACAACAATGTGAATGTACTTAATGTCACTAAACTATACACTTAAAAATACTTAAAATGGTAAATTTTATATTATGCATATTTCTCTCTCTCTCTCTCTCTCTCTCTCTCTCTCTCTCTCACACACACACACACACACACACAGACACACACACACACACACACACGATGTGGAATACACGGCCTAAAGTAAGACAAAGAGAGTGTAAGGTGCTCAGGGCAGGCCCTGCAAGGAGCCGTTCCTGGACCTACGTATGGAAGCCATCGTTTCTCACTGAAGTCATCTGAAAAACAGACGACTCTGAGATAGTGTGGCTCGGTGAAAGCGATATTCCACAGACCTCATAACAAGTGTTCTGTAGCTGAAAATCTGCATCATGTAATCTGTAGGCTTCTCATATTAAAAGGGAAAAATGGTAACACAATACCACTCACCAAATAACGCAAAATGATCATTCTTGTTTGCTCTGGCTTCTTAAAGCCAGCAAAAAGGTTCTTTATTTGTAATGCTAATGCAAGAAAACAGAGTCTGCCTCGGGCACTTTTGAAATTTTCTTTTGAAACTAACATTTTCCTAAAGAGATTTATTAAATTCTTAGAAACTGCCAAGCAGCTACTTCTCATATAATAGAATTTTGCTTCAGTGAAGGTTCTTAAATACTTTGGCTTTCAAGAATTATCTGTGAAAAAATATGAATATATTTTCTTCCATTAACATTGAGGCCCATGTCACATGAGAGTACTTTCTGAGAATATTAACATTATAATATCATCCTGAAATTTTTCATTAAGAAAAAGTCATTCTTCATATACCTACAGCAATTAATTATTAAACACTACAATAAGCTATTCTAATCTTATTCAAATAAGAACAGAAAATACTAACCTAATGTTAACTTATGCTGGAAAGAGTTCCCCAGAATTTCAGAAAATATTCAGACTCTTTCTAATCATGGCTTAGAGAGTAAGTCATGGTTAGAGTCAGACAGAATTGGTTCGTAACCTTGTCTTCTGACTTATTGTCTTATATGACCTTGGACAAGTCACTTAATTTTCCTGAGCCTCAGTTTTATCATCTAGAAATGAGACTAATGACAATTCATATCCAATAGAATTGATAAGACAATTAAATGATATTTGAGAGCCCAAAAAGGAAGAAGTGGCTGGGCACCCAGAGCTGTTTCCTTTGGCCCTTTTGTTTATGCTTTGATTTCTGGATCATAGAAAGAGCTTCTCATTAGGCTTTGCCCAGACCAAAAAAAAAAAAAAAAAAGAAGAAGAAGAAGTTTTTGAAAACCACTGTGATAATGTATGAAAAGTACTTAGTACAGTGCTTGGCATATACATATATAAGAGCTCCAGAAGTAGATTCATTCATTCATTCATTTCTAATCATTCACTTACCCGTCCATTTATTCATGTATGAAAGCAAACACTTATTAAAAGCCTTCTCTAGGGTAAGTGACTATGGGATCATCTAGTGACTATGAATGAGATATAGAAAGATTTTGCCCTCATGGAGATTTCTTTCTAATTAGGGGAGATAAATAATAAAGAGGGAAACAAAAATTCAGTGAGTTATCTGTGCTGCGAAGCAAATAATCATGGCCACAATATAGACAATGATGGAGGGAGAAATGAGGCTCATTCTTCATTGGTTATTTAGAATGGTTAGGGGATTCTACTCTGAGGATTTGACATTTATTTGAGAGGAGACCAGAGTAATGAGACGTCAAGCATGTAAAGATGTGGAAGAATGGTGTTCCAGGTTCTAAAAAAATCCAACTGTAAATAATTTGGAAATTCGATATTTTAGGGAGAACTTTCTGAATTAAAGATGTGGCTAATTCTGCCCTCCTAGTTCTTCAGGCTCTAGGGCCCCAGGCCTGACCCAAAAAAGCCTCAGATGTCAGGTGTGGGCTGTGTGTTCATGAGCCCACGATCCCTAAAGTTGCCAGGTCCTGGCTCAGCTCTTGCTCCATCAGCAGGCTGTATGTTACAACTGTCTTTTGGGAAGTTAAAATGTATCCTTGAGCTTTGGGAGATATGCAGACATGACTCTTGAAATAAGAACAGCAAAAGATACTGTGTTGATGTCAGCAGAGAGAACCCTGCTTTTTCTCTTTCCTGTAGCCAGATATAATGGTGAGGCTTTGGTGCACTGGAGACAACAGTAAAGGACGGAACCAAAATCAATGAATGAGCAGACAGTGTTGGCAAAACCAGGGGCCAAGATGAAATGGGGAAGTTCATGCAGCAGGTTAGAACCAGGAAAAATAGGCACCAGTTTGTGATCAAAGCTGGGGTAAGGGGAGCTTTAGGGGCTGCTGAATTATCTGAGCTATAGTAACATCCTCTAAATCAGAAGTCCTCAAACTACAGCCCACGGACCACATGCAATGTTTAAAAAGTTGGAGGACCCCTGCTCTAAATAGTGCACCTGCTGCCTTGATCTTGGGTAGGGAAGATTTTGGTTTAGTCACTGAATGAAGCTGTTTGTGAGGGAAATTTTGGGTCTCTACCAAGTTAGACTCTGAATCATCACAAGGAAAAAGAATGGGGTGAAATTGTTTACTTCTTGGGTGTGTAAAGGATCTTGGGAAAAGTACAAGTAATTCAGAGACTACTGACTGAATGTATACACTATTTGTTCCAGATTATGCTAGACATTGTGGGGGACACATTTTAGGGAACTCTATAGATATAATTGAACCCCATAATTTCAGAGCCTTAAAGGACTTGTGGTCTAACCAGTTCTTGCAATTCCTCTCTAGAAAGATTCTAGATGAGCTTTTATTACTTAATGTAAACCATGAGGATGTCACTTAACTCCTCATAAATGATTTCTTCCTTTGAAAATTGTGAATAATCTCTGCCCTGCCTTACAATGTGTATGTAGGTACCTTATAAACCATCAAAGTCTTTTTAAATGCAAGGCTTTGTTTGTTGTAGTTAAAATAGGAGGGGAAAGGCACTGTGGGAGTGATGGGCATGCTTTTCATTGATAATAAGATAATGAAGAGGTTGAGTTCTCACCCATATTTAGAAATCTGGAGTCCTCAGATTAGGGGGTGTTCAGATTAAGTTTTGCCATCGAATTCAGAATGATCAAATCCCGAGGAGACTGGTGTAACCAGACTGCCAGTGGCTTATGCCCTTCTGGTATTAACTGTTAAGATGCTTTGATTCTGTAATAATCTTCATTCTGTGATCTAATGCATTTTACCTTTAGCTTAGTTTTGGATGAAAACATGCAACTCACCTTTTGTATTTTTTAGGCTTGAGAACTTAAGCTAAACACCTCTTTTTGATGATGGAGAAGAGAGACAAACAGGTTAAATAAGTCCCCACAGGTTACATAATGTTTCAGGGATGTGAAGGTGGAGACCTCCCGTATGCTAAGCTTTACCACTTCTTGGGGAGGCCTGGTATAAGAAACTAATTTTAGACCTCTGTTACTAGTCATTGTTCTCCCATTGTAGGGAAGATTTTGGTTTAGTCACTGAATGAAGCTGTTTGTGAGGGAAATTTTGGGTCTCTACCAAGTTAGACTCTGAATCATCACAAGGAAAAAGAATGGGGGTGAAATTGTTTACTTCTTGGGTGTGTAAAGGACCTTGGGAATAGTCCAAGTAATTCAGAGACTACTGACTGAATGTATACACTGTTTGCTCCAGATTATGCTAGACATTGTTGGGGACACATTTTGGGGAACTCTATAGATATAATTGAACCCTATAATTTCAGAGCCTTAAAGGACTTGTGGTCTAACCAGTTCTTGCAATTGCTCTCTAGAAAGATTCTAGATGAGCTTTTATTACTTAATGTAAACCATGAGGATGTCACTTAACTCCTCATAAATGATTTCTTCCTTTGAAAATTGTGAATAATCTCTGCCCTGCCTTACAATGTGTATGTAGGTACCTTATAAACCATCAAAGTCTTTTTAATGAATTCAGAATGATCAAGTCCCGAGGAGACTGGTGTAACCAGACTGCCAGTGGCTTATGCCCTTCTGGTATTAACTGTTAAGATGCTTTGATTCTGTAATAATCTTCATTCTGTGATCTAATGCATTTTACCTTTAGCTTAGTTTTGGATGAAAACATGCAACTCACCTTTTGTATTTTTTAGGCTTGAGAACTTAAGCTAAACACCTCTTTTTGATGATGGAGAAGAGAGACAAACAGGTTAAATAAGTCCCCACAGGTTACATAATGTTTCAGGGATGTGAAGGTGGAGACCTCCCGTATGCTAAGCTTTACCACTTCTTGGGGAGGCCTGGTATAAGAAACTAATTTTAGACCTCTGTTACTAGTCATTGTTCTCCCATTAAGTGGCTTCAAAAAATGCTCTTATACAGCCTTAATTCAGACATTTATAAGGTGTTGGTACATTTTTTTAAAAGAATACAATTGGAGGAATAAATTCGGCTTTCCTATTATACTAATATTAGACTCTTGGTGTATTAAATTGTATAAACTCTCTCATCTACCCTAGTTGCCATTTGAATGCCTACCTGCTCACCACACTCCCATTTCTTCATCATTCAAAGGGGAAAAATAAAATCTAAAATATTTACCAGTTACTTTTTACTATAGAAAATGTGCACAGGAATCCCAGGAGTAAAAGAAATGAAATACTTAAATGTTATAAATATGCAGCTAGATTTTCCTCCACTTGCCCCAGAAAACACAAGAGACGCCTTCATGTGCTAATTTAATAATATACCAGAGGTCTGCATCTGTGTGCACATCCAGAGACTCATTGCATTTTCCGAGGGAAAGTCTCCAGATGAATGGGTTTTTGATAAGATATTTTAAGAGAATATCAGGGTCAGGAGAGTGACCTTCACAAATCTTATCAAACTGAGACTGTCATTCCTAGTGGGGTTTGAAGGATCAGGTTGGCAACGAGTCCTCCTACAGTTGCTTTGATGACTACCCAACACTGTTCTCTTTCACACTCTGACCATAATTATTATTAACAACTGTGTTGTATAGAAAGCCCTTACAGTCTATAAAAAAAAACAACCTTCGTATTTAAGAATCTTAATTAACTCCTTTAGGACTCTGGAAAGTAGAAATGATTCTTATCTGCCTTGATAAATAAGAAAACTGAGGTCCAGAGAGGTTCAGCAATTGTTCCAAGGTAATCTGGCAGATCAGAAAAATGAGCCAGACCAAGTAAGACCCAGTTCTTTCTTTCCTGTCCCCCCCTCCCTCCCTCGCTCCCTCCCTCCCTTCCTCCCTTCCTCCCTCCCTCCCTTCCTCTCTCTCTTTCTTTCTCCCTCCATTCTTTTCTCT
>NW_006290306.1:3157283-3175677 GCF_000327345.1 Myotis davidii
GTGCCTCCATCTGTGGGGTGATCACTGGCTGGCCACAAACCTGCTACAGCATCATTGGTCGGTGGCCTGGGACTTCTTTGTTTCTTTCTTTGTTTCTTTCTTTGTTTCTTTCTTTGTTTCTTTCTTTCTTTCTTCTTTCTTTCCCCTTCCTCCCTTCCTGCCTTCCTTCCTTCCTTCTTTTTTTTCTTGTTGAGATTATTACAGATATCCCTTTTTTGCCCCCATTGCCCCCCTCCACCCAGTTCCCGCCCCACCCCACACTTTCGCCACCCTATTGTGTGTGTCCAAAAGTAATGCATATATTCATATAAGATCTTTGCTTAATTTCTTCCCACAACCCTTTCCCTCTGAGAATCATCAGTCTGTTCCGTTTACATACCTTTGATTCTATTTTATTCACCAGTTTATTCTGTTCATTAGATTTCTTATTTATTTTGATTTTTAGATTCAATTGTTGATAGAAATATATTTGTTGCCATTTTGTTGTTCATATTTTTTATCTTTTTCTTCTTCCTCTTCTTAAAGAATACCCTTCAACATTTCATATAATACTGATTTGGTGGTGATGGATTCCCTTAGCTTTTTCTTATCTGTGAATTTCTTTATCTGACTTCAATTCTACATGACAGCTTTACTGGGTAGAGTAATCTTGGTTGTAGGTCCTTGCTATTCATCACTTTGAATATTTCTTGACATACCCTCTGGCCTGCATAGTTTCTGTTGAGAAATCAGCTGACAGTCATATGGGCATTCCCTTGTAGGTAACTAACTGCTTTTCTCTTGTTGCTATAAGATTCTCTCTTTGTCTTTTCTCTTGGTATTTTAATTATGATGTGTCTTGGTGTGGTCCTCCTTGGGTTCTTCTTGTTTGGGGTTCTCTATGCTTCCTGGACTTGTAAGTCTATTTCTTTCAGCAGGTAGGGGAAGTTTTCTGTCATTATTTCTTCAAATGGGTTTTCAATATCTTGCTCTTTCTCTTCTTCTGGCAGCCTCATAATGCAATTGTTGGTACACTTGAAGTTGTCCCAGAGGTTCTTTACATTATCTTCATATTTTTGGATTCTTATTCTTTTTGCTCTTCTGGTTGGGTGTTTTTTGCTTCCCTATATATCAAATCATTGACTTAATTCTCAGAACCCTCTAGTCTACTGTTGAACCCCTGTATATTATTCTTTATTTCAGTCAAGCAATCATTTATTTGATTCTCAGAATTCTCTAGTCTACTATTGAATCCCTGTATATTATTCTTAGTTTCTGATTGGTCCTTTTCCTTTTTTTTTTTTTTTTGCATTCTCATTAAGATCCTTGAATGTCTCACGAAGTCCCTTGGAAGTTTCTAGAAGATTCTTGAGTAACTTTATACTGTGGTTTTGAACTCTATAGCCAGTAGTTTGCTTTCTTTCATTTATTTCATTTGTGACATGTTTCTTTGTCTCCAAATTTTGGCTGCTTCCCTGCATTTGTTTCTATGTATTGGGTAGAGCTGCTATGTCTCCTTGAGTTGGTAGAGTGGCCTTGTGTAGTAGGTATCCGATAGGGCTTCAGCCTTCCCAATTACCTGACCTGGGAACTCTAAGTTCACTCCTTTGTGGGCTATGAGCACAGTCTTATTGTAGTTGAGCCTTGATTGCTGTTGGTGTCACTGGGAGGAATTGACCTCTAGGCCAATTGGCTGTGAGGACCAGCTATGAATATAGTGGGAGAGATGCTATGCAGGAGACACCCCTATGGAGCAGGACTTGCTTCAGTGGGGCTTTGGTGCTCACTGAGCCCCTTGAGTATGTCACTTATGGATATTTAGAGTTGTAATCAGGTGGTCTGACACTGACCACTGGGTACACTGGCTCTTGGGTCTCCAGGGAGGTGCAAAGTCAGCTGCTGCCTGGGGCTACCTAGCAGGAGCTACAGAGAGACTGCAGATTCCTCTATTGGGTTTGGAAGTTCCAGTTGAGGCCCAGCTATGAAGAAAGGCAGGCTGGTGCTGATGCAGAATCTTGGCCCTTTTATTGATAGGTTTGGGGTTCCCTGACCCTGCTGCAGCTTGTTTGAGAGATTTTAGCCTGAGCAAGGATAGGCCTTTTATGTGCAAAAGCTGTTGCACACAGCTTGGATGGGGTTGTAAATTGGATGAGGCAGGGCAGAGCAAACATATATGGTTGCCAGTCCCAGCATAGGGACAATGATGCTTGTGAGCACCGCCATCTGGTAGAAAGTCACACCTAAGTTCTTGCCCTGATGCCAGACAATCCAATTCCTCCTCGTATGTGTCTGTGTCCTCCAAAGCCTCACCCTGGTGCTGGAGCTCAGAGGAAGCAGGACCTTGTAAGTTCAGTTTATGGTGCCAGCCTCTTAAGAGGAACAGCTGGGTCTCCAGCAGCCTTTGTGTCACTGAGCCCCAATCTGCACTGGTTTTTACAGCCAGTAGTCACAGGGACTTCTCTTCCCAGGTATGGACCCCTGGGCTGGGCTTCTATTGTGGGGCTGGGACCTCTTCTTCCTCACAAGTGGTCTCCACAAAGATGATCTCCCTCCTAATTAAAAAAGTGGCTCACGTGGGTGCCAACCCAGCCCATTCCACACCTCTGCACCTCTTACTAGTTTCGGTGTGCTTTCTTCTTTACTTCTCTAGTTGTAGACTTACATTTAGCTAGCTTTATGGTGGTTCTGGATGATGATTATTCTGTATTTTAGTTGTAATTTTGATGTGATTGTGGGAGGTGGTGAGTACAGGTGCTTACCTATGCTGTCATCTTGATTCTTCTGGATCTTTCTCTCTTGATCACATTTCATGTTTTGGAGGGTGAAAACACACTTTTTAATGTAATTCTCTGTTTTGGAGGGTGAAAACACACTTTTTAATGTATATTTATTCTAAGTAAACCTAATCCAAATTCTTCAACAAATTTTCAGAAAAGATAAATTAAGGTATAAATCACTTTACAAAAAGATTCACAACAAAGTTCTTTAAACTCAGGACCTCCAATGTACTTAAAAACTGATCTAATGTTTAAGCCCCCATTGATATCACTTTAGGAAAGACAACTCTAGCATAAAGATTTGTTCAGACAAGGAGGGGCTGGGGATGAGGGAGGGAAGCCATTTTTGTTTTTGTTTTTCCTTAATGGTAGGGAAAACTGAGCAGATCTCTAAATAAACTTTGGTTGGCACCATCTGACCAGTCCCTTCTTGTGAGGGTGTGGCCTACACTCAAGACAGAAAGTATTTAATTGCCCAGATGCTGAGAAATGTGAACTTCAATACTCCAGGGAGTTGTTTATCTTGTTTCAGGAATGATGGGAAAATTCAGTGAAGGATTTGAGCCTCTGTTTCATCACTGTTGGTAATACTACCTTTTGAATGCTGATGAAAGAAAGCATTTCAATTGCTTAAGTTGGATTGGATCAGAGGAGACATTTAAAATCAGGCAAAATCATTCTATTAACAAGATTAGTGCAGAGGTTGATGACTAAAGAAAACAGAGAGAACCTAAAAGGAAAGATTGAAAGAACTTTCATTAGAGTAAGCCCATCTTATTAAAAGCTCAACCCTGTGGTCTTGCTCACACAGTCACATCAGTGAAATTGGCTGCTTATAGGGTGTGATTAAAGCTATGTCTATACAATAGCAAAATACCAAGCTGAAAAGTGAAAGATTTAATTAATACACTTTTTTTTTTCTAAAAGATGCTGAACAACTGGTTCTGTAGCACGTCCCTCATTAAACTGACTGAACCACTCAGTTGGTCTGGTATCATAGGAATATGGTCCATGAAATCTTTTGGGAGGTTTCTTCTCTCTCCTTTTAAATATTCATTTTTAGATTTCTTTTTCCTTCCTGGTCTTTACCTGGAGTTCTATTGCAATCCCTAGGACTGTTGAGAATATACCATTCAAAGGTTTGCATGATTCAAGGACAGCTTAATTAAATGCACCCCAAGTGTCTCGACATAAATAACTTTATTCCGTGATTATCACAATTTCTTCATTTCCCAATTTTTACTTAAACTGATCCCATCTGTGTGTGTGAGGATCAATGTGGGTGGGAAATCCAATTACATCAATATTTTATTTTCAGAAAAATAGCAGGCAGGAGGGTCCACTGAGACCCATTATGTTTTCAGAGTTCAGTACAATTGAGTGCTGTTAAATAAACCATTGGCATGTAACCAGCTGCCATTTATTTTAGTGCAGAATGATCTGTTAGAGTAGATAGAACCATTCAATACCATCGACAAACAGATAGTTCATAGCCTTAAATTAGTTAGCTTGTTTTTGTAATGAATGGAGACTTAATTCAAATTTCCTCATCCTGGTAACATGAAACAAATTGTATCATACAGTGAGTAACGGTTTGAAAAATTTTAATTTAGTTTGGCACCACGGGCTCTTCTAATTACTGCTGACTCTTCACACAGCAGAGACAGTGACCCCGAGTCTGGGAGCAAAACAGCTGCTTCTCACCTGCAAACTCATTATCGAACTAATTATTCTTGAAATAATTTTATAATATTCACAATGAACCTAATTCTGGACCTATAAATACCAGTTTGAGTCATTTATAGTGTGCTCTCCTGCATACTTCTGCACCTCCAACCCTGCACAACACACACACTCTATATTGGAGAACTTGCATGTCCGAACTACCTGGGAAGGAAATGTCTTTTGCTTTCTATTTTGGATATGAATGAGCATTCTGAACTCATGTGTCCAAAACCAGTGTGGCCAGTTTTGCTGTGGTCCCAAGAGTGATTATTAAAACTGGTTGGCAGTATTTGGAAATTGGAGATTTTACATAAGAATCAGCATTCCTGACTTTTCTCAAAAATTGGACTACCAGGCAGTAGTAAATCCCTTTTCCAAGAGACAACAATTAGAGCTACAAAACCAGCTTCCCTTTCAGAAAGGACGTGTTTGCCACTTCTCAATATTCGACGTGGGGTTGAGGCATCAGCTGTGAATCATCATTCTGTATCTGTCTCCATTCATTTCATTTCCTGTCTGGTTCTAAGGGCTTTAAGCCTTTCGTGGGCTCTAGGCATTCTTTTAGAGGTCCCATTTCACATCATCTCAAATATATTTAACCCATATCCCAAATTAAATACAGATTTTTTTTGTGGGACCTTAAAGATTTGGCAAGGATTTTATAATGTTTCTTTGGGACATTTTTACATTTGTAGACTGTTAATTGAACTATGCATTAATTTTGGATTTTACACCTTTCTTTTTGTAGTTTGGAGCCAAGTGTTCATTTTCTTCAGCAACCCCAACTCTTCAATTTGTTCTTGACATCCTCTGGGTCCTGAAGTGTGTGCCTTTGTTGACTTACAAAGGATGATATCTCCTCTATTAACCGGCCATGGTGTCTGAAGTCTGTGGAATTCTTGACGGCTGGTTGATGCCTCCCTCTGACTTTCTGTGACTTAGCTTCTCCTCCCAGGTTTTAGCAAAAGATTTCCAGAGAGAGAGCGAGCTGCTTTTTAATAGGCTCTCTTGAAAAGTCCCTGACCCATGTTCATATTATCATTGTGGTCTCCTTGATGGAATGAGGGGAAACTTAGCACAAGGGAAATGGCTTCCCAGTATTTCTCATAAAACACTCCTTCATCAGTTTCTTCCAGCATTGACCATAGAACCATGATAGGTAGGAGCACTTGGGGAGCTTGTTAAAAAGGCAGATTCCTAGCTCTATCCCTTACTTACTAAAGTTTTAAGCCAGGAAGGAATTCAAGGTGCCTTTATGGTTTTAAAAAATGCCTTCATTTTTTTCATCTCTAATTAAAACACAGCATTTTATTCAATTATGATTATAGGCAGCAAACCACAGTAGTATGAGAAATTCCTGTGACTTTAAAAAGGTATATTTTGTGGGATGTGAATTACATCTCAATAAAGCTGTTAAAAAAGAAAAAGAATAGAACCAGAGGGATCCTAAGTTAGA
Organism: Myotis davidii; assembly: GCF_000327345.1. Lineage (NCBI taxonomy): Eukaryota > Metazoa > Chordata > Mammalia > Chiroptera > Vespertilionidae > Myotis > Myotis davidii. Next base: position 3,163,221 of record NW_006290306.1, read on the forward strand.
AGTTTCTGCAATAGTCAAGGAGAGAGGAAACAGTGACTTTGATTGAAGTTATGGAGATGGAGAGAAGTAAATGGATTGGGGGCCTCTGGGTTTTGGTGGTAGAGCTGTTAAAACTTGGTGGTGGTGTGGATAGGGATAGTGGGGGAAAGAGATGTCTTCGAGTTAGAGCAGGTGTGGCCTCCTCGTGTGGCTCTATCGTGCTTTATGCATCTATCATTCTATAGCTGAGTGGTCTGTGACAATATCCAACTGCATTATTTGGGCTGTAGCAACTGGCTCATGGAATGGGATCAAAGTCCAATTATATGCCTGATGGTTGATATATATTTACTTTGCTATAAAACAAAAGAAAGTGTCCAGGATTCCGTAAGAATGATGTCTCTGAATTTTCTCTTCGATGCTGAAAAAGTTGGCTATTTGCAGGGCTCTTGAAGAATAATAACCACTTTCGTCCACCATGTTCCTATTTAGGTCAAAATCATCTTTCTTTCTCATAAGCATTTCCTCTGAGTGTTGAGGATCACTTTCAAGTTTAAAGTGGCTTTTTAGTGGTACCGTCTCTTTTAGAACTGGATCAGAAGGTGAATGTTCTGGCGAGACTAAAATCACCTGGGTAGCCATTATAAAAGACACATGCTCATTTAAAGACTGCAGTGCTACTGAGATATGAAACTTTTAGTGGAAATTCAGCCCAAGCTGAGAACATTCATTTTTCCCTTCTGGTTTTTCTGATGAGAAATAAGAACAGATATTTGAAGAGGGGGGATTTCATATCCAAAGAAATTTTTTCCCCATCAGAGTCCAGCTCTAACATTATTAGCAAGAGGCTTGTGAAATGCATGGCCACCCTGAAAGAAGATGCTGGCTTTGCTAAAAGTGACAAATTGCCACCCAGCATCCTCGTTTTATATAAGAAAACTTATGAGCACTATGTGTAGCCAGGGGAGCTGGAGACAGCAAACTGCGCGTTCCTACAGAGAAAGTACAGCTGCCTGGGCTGCTGAAGTCTTTTCCTGCCAAGAGAGAGAACCACCGGCAAAGCAAGGGAGCAAAATTCCTTTGAAGTTGACTGTCACCTGGTCAGGATGCAGTATTTGAATCGTGCCTTTAACCAGACTCAGATGAGGGTAAGCTAGAAGGGAGGAAGGAGGATAGTGTCCCCTGATAGACCAGTCTGCCCAATCACTTGATCAATAAAAGGCAGTGTAGCCTAATAGTTATGAGCATTAGCTCTTTGACCAGTCTGCCTGGATTTGAATCCCAAATTCTTTGCTTATAATCCGTATGTCATAACGAAAATTACATAACTGTTCTGTGCTTTGGACTTTATGTCTTACAAGGCAGACAATACTACCTAACTCACAGGGTTGCTTTGAAGTTTAAATGAGCATAGATGTGTGTGAAATGCTTAGAACAGTGCCACAGCACAGCAAATGTTAGTTATTATCATTTATTGAGTGATTATTATATGCCAGTTAAGGTACTAGAATGCTGGCGATGTAGAAATAGACAAGACAGAAAATGTCCTTGTACTTACAAACTTATAGTCAATTGGAGTCTTATTTGCACAAAATATCCTCATGGCATATGTGGGCCAGAGGCCAGGGATATTGTTTCAGAGCTGTCCCAACTTCCACTTCCCCATGATTAAGGGAAGTTTATTTATGACAAAGATGTGAAGTCTGAATGCATGCACATAAAAGTCAAAAAGTGATTCTCAAATGTGGGCAGAATCGTGGCTGCCCGAATAAATCACTGTTACTGATGGGAGTCGTTCCGGGTGGAAGTGAGTCTGTAAATCACGGGCTCTAACCTCAGGAGGTGCTGAGTGTGCCAAGATCTTTGTTCCTGGCTTGGGAGTGGCTATCCCAGGACAGGGAAGGAGTGAGTTGAGAGGCAGGCTTTCCAAAGGGAATTATATTTGTGTCGGGGTATTGGGTTCTTTGTCTCTTCTTAGTCCCATTGTTTCTCCTTTAACCCCTGTTAGGAATGGGGGTGGGCAGCATCCCACTGCATTATTAGTATTTGTCATGAGAGGGCATCAATATGTCAAGAGGGAGGTTTAATGATCTAAAAAGCCAGGAAGCCTTAAGTCTGTTCCTCTAAAGGGCCGAGTTACTGCTACTAGTGAAGAATTCCATGATCTTGACCAATACTGTGGTAGAGGGATTGAAAAAAAGTCATTCAATAGAGAAAGTAATTATTTTTTGCTGCCCTCTAGACTCCATATATACTCTTCAACAAATACTTGTACAATTACTTTCTTTAGAATAATATCTTCTGTCTTCACACCCTGTTTTTTTGGAGGAAGGATGAAAGGTTAATTCAAATCTTGATTAAAATTCTGGCTGCAACCAGTCTCAATTTAGAGAGGTTGAGTCAATTACCTATGATTATCCTCAGCACCCTAAGGAACTAGAATCTGCCTTGAGAGGAGTAGTTAAAAACAAACATCAAGTCCATGTCTGGTAGAGTATGCATTAATTCTGAACAGTCTGATGTATGTGTACATGGGAGTCCCTACATTGTTTCTCTGGCTACTGAAAATTCAATTTTCTGGGACATCAATTTTTTCTGTCATACAGTGGGGAGCAGAAAACTATCTTATTAAGTTCAGCAGTAAGTAGTCTGCTGGGATCAATTCTTATTCATTATATGGTCTTGGACATATTTTATCACCTCCTGAGACTCAGTTTTCTCATCTGAAAAATGGGGATTCTAATACTTAACTCATGGTACTTTTAAGAGAATCATGAGATGTGTTTGATTTAGTAAACTATAAAGGAACACACAAATGTCTGGGGTTGCTATTTCACACCCCTCTGGCTCCCAGCACTGTGGCTGGCACACAGTGACTCAACACTAGTAGGCTGAATTGAATGATTAGTATGATCTGGTTCAAGTAAATTTTTTCTCTTTCCTCTAACTTGCCTCTTTTTTAAAATAATTTAAAATTTGTTTCAATATTATTTTGTGTTAGTTTCAGGTGTACGTCATAGTGGTTAGAGTCCAGGGGTGGGCAAACGTTTTGACTTGAGGGCCACAATGGGTTCTTAAACTGGACCGGAGGGCCGTAACAAAAGCATGGATGGAGTATTTGTGTGAACTAATATAAATTCAAAGTAAACATAATTACATAAAAGGGTACAGTCTTTTTTTTTTTAGGTGCCTCTTTTTAAAAATAATTTAAAATTTGTTTCAGTATTATTTTGTGTTAGTTTCAGATGTATAGCATAGTGGTTAGACAATCATGTACTTTGCAAAGTGTTGCCCCTATATTTCTAGTACCCACCTTGTAATAACTATGTATGCTGCCAGGTGAGTATTTTGCCTCCTTTAGAGCTACCATTTATTACAGGTGGCCCAGGTGATCTATCTAGATTATAAATTGTAAATGTGACCATGCTGTCACTGATTTAAAGCTCATAAATTTCTCCTAACTGTGCACTGAAGAGAATTCAAACCCCTTACTTGCCTTTTTTCTCTTACCTCTTTACCTATTCTCTGGCCACATACCTGAGGTCTAGTGATACCACTTTGCTTCCATTCTGTACCAGCTCCATCTTTCTCCAATCTGACACCAACTCCAGAAACACAGGGGATTTGATTTCATGCTTTGGTTCAGTTACACATGCTACTTCTTCTGTCTGAAGGTCCTTCCAGCATCTTTCAGCTGACTATCTCTCATCTCTTAAGTTTCAGCTCAACCAGCATTTCCTCTAGGAAGCTTTCTCTGAGCCCCAGACTCAGCTAAGGACCCAGTCTCAGTGATGTCAGAGCCCCCTGGCCTCAACCCCTTATAATGCTTATCGCATAATTTTGAAGTGATTTGTCCACTAGATTCAGACCTCCTCAGTGGTAGACACAGCGCCTTATGCATCATAGTCTTTCTGATGTGTAGTTCAATGCTTGGTATACAGTGGATGCTCAATATGAACTTAACTGAATTCTTGAAAACTATGTATTAATTAGTGTGCAACCCCCTGCCACCCTTCCCCTCAAGAAAGCAGAAACTGCTCTGATTATTTAAAATGGAGGAAATTTAATACTGTGAATTCCATGCACAGATGATCAAAGAGCTGAGAATAGGGGACAGTGAGGCAAACAGAAAGTAGCAGCAGAACATGCTACCACCCTAGGAAGAGATGGAGTTGTCAGAACAACAGATGTGGGACCTCCAGCTGGAAGCTGGAATCCAGGAAGGCCTAATTGGAGGAGCTGGAACCTCTCCTGCCAAAGATGATTCCCGAAGCAGAGAGCCAGGGAGAGGGATGCCTGGGTTCTCCCTCCCCTCTGCCCTACGTTCTTCTGCCATTTGCTCTCATTGGCTGAATCAGTTGATTCAGTGGAAGTCAGCCTAATGATGCCCATGGAGGGCAGCCTCCCTGTGTTACAGAGCTGAGCAGGGAAAGGATGATGAAAAGGTCTGAGGATGAACAGGCCTGTGGGACCACCTCACTCTCAGAAGTGGGAGGCAGAAAGAAAAACTACCTAAAGTATCACATGTGTAATCATTTATTCTTTTGATCAGTATTTATTTAGTGCAATTGTTCATGACTGTTTTTTTTCGGCTTTGATATGCATAAGAGATAATGGTGATTTGCAGATCATGTCCCCATGAATGTCATGAATATGCCCAGGCCATTAGCCATGGCCAGCGCACATCTCTTTTCCTTTCCCACTCAAGAAGGACACTGAGATTTACAGGAGTGAGAGTGGCATTGTTATGGGAGACAGAAAAGAGTAAATCAGTGCAGAGTAATGACCTATGACAGGGACACACTTCATAACCAACCCAACGGTCCCAGTTTACTGCTACAAAGGGATTCAGCACCACAACACATGGGTTGGAATATTCTTACATCATAAATAAATGGGGCAAGTTGATGTCTAAAATTAGAGTGAATAATTGAAGGAAGATTCCAGTGAATTCATGTGAGAAGGAACTTTTGTCTGAGCTATTTGTGTATTTCATCTTAAAGGTTTTGTTTGTGGAAAATTATCTTAAATATGAACCTAAATTGATCTGTAGAGACATCATCTATATCATATTACAGAGGTAAAAACTTTCAAGAGAATGAAATGTGTGGACCTTATGTTCCATGAATGATTCCATGTATGATATAGCATGTTAGTCATACTGTGATTGTGATGTGACCTGACACTTCTTGTATAATATATTTTTTTAGTATTGGACAATCTACCTTATTTATTTATATTTTTGTTATCTGGGCTGTTGTGAAGCTACACAATAATTATTTTAAAAAAGTTAAATCTTTTTAAATGATCAAATCACAAACAATACCCATCCCTCTTCAGAACTGGAAGTATATTTTAAAATTTGAGGAAGAGAAAATATAAAAGTAACAGGATCTTGCTTACATTGTGGATTATTTAATCACATAGATGCTGAATACATAAAATATCTCCTATTCTTGAAATCCCTATTTGCTATTAAAACATACAAAGATTCAAGGGCGCTCTATTTTAAATTCAGCATGCTGTCAAGAATTTTATTAGTATTTATTTGTTTGTTTACATGCCTGTTGTCATTCTCCACCCCTGGTGTGAGGAGGGGGGTCTTCTGTCTTGCTCTTGGCTCTAGAACAGTACCTGGCACACAGAAATGGCCCAATAAATACTTGTTGGCAACTCACCACTTTCCCTTTTTGCATTCCTCATGAAGAAGTGATTGACCTTTCTGGCAAACACTCTCTTGGGAAGATGTCTAGACCTTGCTCCAGTCTACTGAGCTGGACCAAGCTCTCAAAGAAGAGGAAGCCCGTTAATTGCAAGCTGTTTTCCAGTGTTGCCAAAAGGTCACACTATTAATTATGACATATATTTGAAGAGAAGGAAGTCCTGTCTAAATGGTCATATATTCCATGATGTCTAATTTGTTTGCTATAATAAGGCCAGGCTCAGTTATTGATGAATCAATCATCCACATCATGTATGTTGATGACACCACCTAAGTTTTTCTCTCAAGATAATGGTATTGCCTACAGAGATTGGTGCTGGGCCATATATTATTAAACTCCATAAACATGTTGAACATTAATTGCTACTGCTGTGCAAGAAAACAATTTTTTTTCCTCTTTGTGGTGGAGAGTTAAGTAATTTATACAGGATGACTCAAACCGTGTCTCTAGGCAGCCAGCGAAATGCTGCTAAATCAATCCATATGGCTGGTCTCTGTGAGAGAATCAATTCTATGACCTGCATGGGTGAATGATACAGGGTGTCTCAGCAGTGCTGAATTCTTTCTTACTATAAATGGACTAGCCCTCGAGGTTATGTCTCTACATACCTCATGGGGGAAAAAAAGTGGAAACAATTACAGGGTCAATTTAAACAAAAAATAAATGCTTATCTCAATTAATTCAAATGAATGGAACTTTTCCTAGGTTTTCTTTTCTGCGTGTGTTCCCCCTCTAGTATCCAAATAATGGTCTCAATGCTCCATTTCACTTTTCTGGCTCCAACACAGGCTTGGTTCAGAGGAATAAACAGCCTCTTATAAAGGCAGGGGTGAGGCCTGGGCTGCTAGTTCCCTGGAGAACCAGTATATAAAGCCGATGCCAGCCTTTGATTGCTTTCTTGGTGTCTTTAGGGCCTTGCTTTGACTCTGACTTTATTTTCATCATAGTCTTATAACTCACTTATTACCTTTAAAATTGTTTCAAAGGGCAACTTGTGAAGAATGTGATCAAGGAAAGCAAATACTCTCTGACTCTCTCTGTGCCACCCTCCCCCCCCACCCCCAAAGCCCCAGCTTTTCTTCTAGCTTAGTTTGTTATCAGCAGATGATAACACTCCCTTACTTATAAGGCTCATCTACATTTTCTACACAAAAAGACACATCTTAAATGGTGGATTCAGAGTTCTGCTTTCTCAATGAATCCGCAAATGACTTTTATGAGGACTTATAGACTAAAGAATAATCTGATTTACATAGATTTATCAAAATTTGGTAGCTTTTAGTTTTCAACAGAAGCCTAATTGGAAAATATCTTGGATTTTTTTTTAATGGGCAGTGAAAAAAATGGATCATATGAATGCAGTGCAGGCTGAAGCCACATGAGTTTATTGGTCCTTGATTTTCCACTAACAAGCATGAATTGCATAATTAGGATGATCCACAGTTTGTGCCTTGTGGGGGATACCTGTTTTTCTCTGAATTCCTTCATCTAACCCTTATTCTAATATCATCATTTCCTTTTTTAATGGGAGGGTGGGAGAAGTTCTCTCTCTCTCTCTCTCTCTCTCTCTCTCTCTCTCTCTCTCGGAAGTTTTCCTTATACTATTTTGTTTGATTTTGGTTGGGTAGATAACTTTAGTAACCACAGTGCACAGAGGTGGTCATGTGACCTAGGCCTGATTAATCATGGTACCACATCCTCCATTCCCTTGGTTATGATAATACACTTTCTTTTTCCTCTCAGGGATGTATAAACCTGTAGTTGTCTAACTGTGCCTTCCCCAGGACCCTCTGTGCCCTCACTCATGAAGGACACAGACTGTAAGGAGAAAATGAGAGCAACATGATGAGGAATAGTGGTGGGGTGGGAGAGAGAGAGAGTGAGCTAATGAAAATGTTTATGTGCCCATTTTCCATCATTCCTTATAGCCAACTCCTCCTCTGGACTCCCCTTTGTTGTGTGTGTCCATTATATTTCAGTGGACTTTAAGTTAGTAGTTAGTTTTCTCTCACTTGAATGGTTCAGACTAATATATGATATTAAGCATCAACAATTGCTTTATTTGCATATGGAGTACTGTAAAGTCCCAGATTCTTGGGAGAGCCAGGGCTTCAGAGAAAATAGAGTGACTCTCGGGTTCAGCCTGATTGAAGAGAATTCCCGGCAGACAGTGAGGAGGAAATGGCAGGGAGTTGCATTTACACATGAACCTTAGACTCAAGTAACTTGTCATCTCAATTGACACCCTGATATTCTCCTGTCATCCCCTCAATATTTTAGGACATGACTTTTCTTTCCCTTGATTCCTCTTTATATCTTTTGTTCATATGTAGCTGACTTTATTTTCATCATAGAAGCAACAGTTGCTTCTTTATTTTTTACTCATATCTCTTATTTCCATGTACCATATTTTGAGGGTTATGTGCATAAATGGTAATAATTACCAAGCCACATTAACCATTACCTTAGAAATTCTGGCTAAAGAGCAGGAGAAAATACTTCTCTACAAATGTGAGGAGCTAGTTAGCCATGCTCACTGGATAATTTAGTGATCAAAATCTTTGTTCTTTCCCCCTCCATCTCTGACTTGTATAGATTTATGACTGTGCTGGGAAGAAGACTGGCTGTCTCCTCGGCAGGAGGCTCAAGGGCTGACCTTAGGCTTGTAATGTGGCCTTGGAAACATGAATCATGGCTGGGAGGACTTGAGAGGCGAAGGGTAAGTAGCTTTCCTTCATTCCTCCTTCGCGACTGTATCAGCATCTTTCAGATGGTTCAAGTGTTTTGTTGTGTGGTGGCTTATTTCTAGGATATGTGGCCCTTTTTGAGAGTGAATGAGAAGGAATTCAGAGGAGAGAGTCCCTGAAGGTGATTTGAAATTCGAAGTCTCCCACTTACTGCTCTTGTCAGAAGCACAGTTTCATCATCATGTTTCTTCAGAAGGGGCGAGGCAGAGAGTGGAAGGGGAGCGAGTCAGAGAGACTGGCATATGATATTAGCTTTGCTCTCACTAGCTCTGAGCCCTTGGGCATATGCCTTAGATTTTTCAACTCTCAGATTAAGGATCTGAGGAGTGAAGGAGATGGCAGTACCTGTGTGTTGTGTGAATCAAAATAATAATAAAGTAATAAGTATGAAAGTAGTCTGTGAATGGAAGTGATGGCTCAAATACAAGGCATTGTTCATATTAAGATGCCACACTTTAGAAACAGCCCCTTTTAAGAGTGTAACAAAATCAAAACCAACTCTGTTTGTTGGAGGAGGTGTATTTGGGAAAGAAATTTTGTATTAGAAAATAGCAATTTTTTTTAAAATATATTTTATTGATTTTTTACAGGGAGAGAGATAGAGAGTTAGAAACATCGATTAGCTGCCTCCTGCACATCTCCCACTGGGGATGTGCCCGCAACCCAGGTACATGCCCTTGACCGGAATTGAACCCGGGACCTTTCAGTCCTCAGGCCGATGCTCTATCCACTGAGCCAAACCGGTTTCGGCTAGAAAATAGCAATTTGAGAAGGTAAAAAAATGCTGCATTCAAAATCTTTATATAGTCATAAAATGAAAAACCTAGATGGCTATAACAGTGAGACAAGTGAAAAAAAACCTAAAGATGGAGTGAGCATGTGCGTTTAGTTTAAAAAGTCATCATTCTACTGAAAATTGGTCAGTACGTATTTATTAGTTTGACGCCTTCTGAATTACTGACTCAGATTGTGTAATTTCAGAAAGCTCAATGTTGACATGCAACACGTGCAATTCCACTGGTTATTGGGGCCACGCTTAAAAGTACTTCCCAGGGAGAAACTGGGATATCGGTTTTCCTGTTTGCCATATGTGGATCTTTATACACAAGCATGTGTGCACACACACACACATACACACACTTGACAGATGACTTGAGAATTGAAGTTTCTGTGATATGGATTAGGGTCATGCTGCATCATCTCAGATTCATTGCATGCCCTGCAGGGAGTTTAACTTTGCCTGTCCCATGAAGATTGCCACTGCCCTTGGCCATTCGGTCAGATAATGAAGTCTGTCCCGGGCACTATAACCAGACATCTTCAAACACTCAGGGGCAATGAGGCTAGGAAAGGATTGCAATGTTCAGGTTCAAAACTTCACAGGACAAAGACATGCTGTCTCTCTCTCAGCCCTGTGGATCTATCACAGAACTGCTCAGATGTCATGGACACATAATGAAATGGCTCTGGTGATACACTAGGATTCTCTGCCTCTTTTCATGGATGATTTTGAAAAATAGCTCCAGGACAGTTAATTAAAAAAAAAATCTTCATGTCAGTAGAGTTCTGAAAACAAAAGTAATGTTCTTTTTTACTCAGCTTCCTTTCCAGATAAGCCAAAGGCCAAGAGATAACTTCAGGTAATAAGGGAAGTCATAAAATTTTTTAGATAGAGAGTCCACCTTTCTTTTTACATGCATAAATGATAATTCTATCAGTGCAGGGAGGCTGGATGTTCATTAAGGCAGAAGAATTTTAACTAGCCAATCACTGAGAATTCTGTGGAAATATTTGGCAAAAATCAACAGATAAATACAGGGTAGGCAAGGCAAATAATTAAGTGTACACAACACAGGATCTCTTAAGTACTTCCCTAAGAAAGGAAAACAGTGAACAAATGTATAATCTACTAGCTGAATCTGGTTAAGAAGAAGTAAACAACAGAATTGCATTGCAGGCAAATTATGTTGTTTTCTAAGCATTAATCCTGATCAAAGCCACCAAGGCTTAAAACATAGGCCTATCAGCTCCTTGGGGGAGAAAAGGGAAGCAGGAAGGAAGGACTGGGAAAAGAGCTGGAGGGAAAGTTGGTAGAAGAGGAAATAGGGAGAACTTGGGAAAGGGGAAGGAAATACTGAAGAGAAGATGGAAGAGGAAGTGAGGAAGAGAAATGAAGACACTAAGGAAGATGGAGCACCATTAGGAAGGACCCCAGGAAAGCCTGTCTTTCACCCCAGATAAAACCTTCTCTTTGGAGGCTGGGGTTGATGTTTTCAATGTGTTTAACATTTTTCCCCTCAGAATATACATACCTCTTAAGCTCCTGAGGGCAGCCCGGGCCTCAGGTGGAACCACATACAATTCCCTCCAATAGCTGCCTGCACTCCCTCAAGAAGGTTTTGCTCGGGAGAATCCTCCCCTTTCTAGTGGGTAAAGATGGGGAGACTCTGAGGTCAGGGCTTCATGTGTTTAGTCTCTGGGAAGACTGCCTTCAGAACATTTTCTGTGAGCAAGAAAAACCCAGAGCTCTTGACTGCAGGTCTGAGCTTAGTAGAAATCGAGAGTGGAAACAAATATTCAGGTTTTATCATGAAGATCTGGCTGTAAAACACATTGGAGATGTAGAGCCCAAAGTGTAGGCTCCAGTTGGTTTCCTCAGCTATCTCACAGAATAAAAGACTAACTGAGATACAGGTACTCACAGGTGCTTTAAAAGGGCATGGAGCTCTAGAAATGCAGTTACTATTAGCACTATTTTATATGGAAGATGTGCTTCTGTTTCCACTTCATTTAATCCAGTTCATCTGACTTGATTACTGACTTTTAGGCTCATAAACAGGCTCCTATAAACTCTTCCCAGGAAATGTGGAAGCTCCTAATCTTTTCACTCTTCTATTTTTTATCACGGGAGAGCAAGACTCAGAAATGGACATTTGTTCTCATGTGGTTCTATCTGAAGAAACTGAGGTTAGAGCTCAGGGACTGAAGTCTAGAGAGGCTAAGTGATGTTCTCAAGCCCAACTTTACACAGGTCTGACTCTTCACTAAGTTCTTGTTGTCATACCTTTGTGCTGCTCTAGAATGATGCTCAGGTTCATAGGACTCTGCACTTTGTGCTGCTCACCCCTTGTACCACATCTCTGCTGTGTTGTGGTGGTCAGGACGGGTCACAATAGGTTGGCCATTAGGAAGCACTTAGCATTTTCTGGGAGGACATCTGTGAACCAGAGGTCCTAAAAAATTTGGGAAAATGAGTTAAGCCAACTTTTACATGAACCAAAAAAGTTGAGGTCCAGCTTAAAGGCAATCAATGAGGTTAGCAATGATGTCCACAGGCAGGTGGCTGTGGAGGGAAGCTATAAACAGCCCAGAGTTACCACAGAGCTGGGTGGCCAATTCTGTCCCTGTGGTGTTAGAAGATTCCTAAAAGTCCTGTAACCAGGAATCTGGAGGAATGTTCCATGAAGAAATAGAAAGCCTGGAAAAAAGCTTAATCAAGGGCTAAAATGAAGCCTAAGGGAATTTAGAACAGTGGCAATAATCTTGAGCCCCCACAGCATTCAAACATCCAGGCCTAGGGTGTGAGGTTGGCTGTGTGGAAACCCCAAACCCTTCTGAGCCTTCATCTGCAATTTTGCAGCAGCTCCCATTGGCACAAAGCTTCTGGAGGTGCTCAAGAATTCACAGGCAATAACAGCTGGATGAAGAGCAGCAATTCCTCTTCAGCGTGGCCTGGCCAGTGCTCTCCTTTGTTTCAGAGGCAGCTTTTCTAGGTAGAACTGTGCTTTTAGTTGGGTGAGGAAGAATGCACCCTACCAATCTCATTTAAAAAGTCATGGGAAATCAGAGCTAGAGAAACAAGTTACTTTATGGAAAACATCACAATATTTCCTTGGCAGGTTGCATATGGAGACTAGAATTCTCACACAATTACAGTATTTTGGATATCACCCCAGATAATTCACTGTCAATAGCATGAAGGCAGGAGTTTTTCTTTGACTCCTGCTG
>NW_006290306.1:3175693-3179208 GCF_000327345.1 Myotis davidii
CTACCAGCCTTCGCAGTCTTATGGAAGATACTCATCTATGGGACACTGGCTGGCAGTTCTGTTTCTATGGGCATGGTGTCTGGACCCTTGACAGCTCCTGTGGCCTCAGGACCACAGCTTGGTCCTTCACCAGTATTCTATTTGAGTTTTTTCTGCTTAGTTATTGAGTCTGTGTTGCTCTCTCTTTGACACAAGCTGGTTCTTAGAGACAGTGTTCCTCATTAACCATTTTCTAGCATTTCTGCCATTCCTGTATATTCTCTGCTTCCTTCTTCTTTTTAAAAAATGTATTTGTATTGATTTCAGAGAGGAAGGGAGAGGAAGAGAGAGAGAGAAACAGAAAATATGAGAGAGAATCATTGATTGGCTGCCTCCTGCTTGACCCACACTGGGTATTAAGCCTGCAAGACGGGCATGTGCCCTGACCTGAATCGAACCGTGACCTCCTGGTTTATAGGTCAACATTCAACCACTGAGCAACACTGTCTGGACTCTGCTTCCTTCTTAAAGATAAAATTAGTTAGCCATTGTCCCCAGAAACAAAAATACCTCTTCCATTTTTGCAGGTTCATTCATTTCAGGACATGTTCATATCCAGCTGAAAGTTTAGAATATGAGAAATGTACTTCCTAGAAATCCCCATTCATGACCCCTGAACAGACTGAAGACCGGGATGGGACATCAAGGACACATACTCTTTGGTTTAAAGACTCACCCTGAATGTGGATATTCTGTTTTCTTTCAGTTTGAGTGGGTAGTTTTCTTGAAATTATGCCTTGGGAGATCATTCTTCTCACTTCTTCCTAACCCAGTGAGGCCCTTCCTTGTTCATGTTTCTTGATGAAATAAGAGCAAATCTCTAAAATCTGAGATTGGCTCTTGAGGTGGCCCAGACACCTTCCATGAGCCAATTCCATTTCAAGTTTACTGTCCTCCACAGACTGGTAGTTTGAGGTTAAAAAAGTTCAGGAAGGCTTAGGCTTGTTTAAGTAGTAGATTAAATAGAGACCGCCACCATAGGTATTTTAAACAGGAGGGCATTTTATAGAGGGAATAAAGTGCTTATAAAGGCCCCTGAGAAGGTGCTACTAGGTTGGATTCTCAGTGATTATGCCCAGAAAAATATGGAATTGACCCACTGGGGAGGGAGCGCTCATCTCTGTAGCTGCCACTGTTGATATAGTCAAGAGCACATTACAAATTTATATCCAGGAATCAGAAAGCTGGAATCAAGCAGCTGCCATCTCTGCCTCTTGATGATGCCTATAAGCTGGAGCAGGGCTCCTCAAACTATGGCCTGTGGGCCACATGCAAATACAAATGTTGTATTTGTTCCCGTTTTGTTTTTTTACTTCAAAATAAGATATGTGCAGTATGCATAGGAATTTGTTCATAGGTTTTTTTTTTTAAACTATAGTCCGGCCCTCCAACGGTCTGAGGGACAGTGAACTGGCCCCCTGTTTAAAAAGTGTGAGGACCCCTGAGCTGGAGGATGGACCCTCAAATGCTGTTGTAGAAAAGCATCGTGTTTCCTGGACCATTCTTGCCAGGAGGAAGGCAGCCAAGAGGAGCAGGCAGATGGTCACCACCTCCCTCCTGCCTCTAGAATCTTATAGGTGTGCAATCATGCTTCACATAGAACCCTCATGTGGGAGAATACAGTTTTCAGTTTTCAACCCTTGTAGCTGAAAGCATCGTGGCCTAGAGGTCTAGAGAGCTAAATCACAGCATCCACCTCAACTGCTGTGGGCTTTTATCACCTCTTGCATACATTTTCAAAGTTATGCTATCATTACAGAGAAATATGCTGTAGACAGAGACTTTGACAATGGCATATGATGATCTTATTTTATAGTTGGACAAACTGAGGTGAAGAGAAGTTAAATGACTCCTCTAAAAGCCACACAGATCATTCCTGGCAGCATTGGAGCAATACTGTCAGCCTCTAAGCTCTAGATTACTTCTCATTCAGTGCTTTAGAGTCTATGGACCTGCAGGGAACACATGGAGTTATGCTAAAGAGTAGAAAAAAATCAGGGCAAAATGAGGTTAATTCAGTATTATTTTACTTGAAGATTATGGAAGAAATTGTATGATTTGTATTAAGAGCAAGAGTTGTGTAATTATACACATTTGTGTTATAAACAGGAATTTACGCTCCGGGTGAGATGGGTCAGGCAGCTTCAGGATTCCTTTTAGGAGGGCCTCCTCATTCCCTGTGCTATTGGGAACCATTCTGGGAAAGGATTTGGGGAAGCTCTGCAGTACCCGATGCTGCCTTTCTTTTCTCAGATATTGTCCTTATGTACTTTGTTGAGTGACATATAAAAACTAGTTTCATTTCCACTCAAATATTACTTCTCCTGTTAAATCTTCTCTTCATCCCTGTTGTAATTAGTTGTTCATTGGCACTCCCCAAGCCCCATGTTTGTTGCTGAATTAGAGTACAAATCATAGTGTGGCTTGTTTCATAAGAAACTCGGTAATTCATGTCTCCTCTATAAGGATGTGAGCCCTTCATGGGCAGGGATTGGGTCTAACTTATTCTCAAATCCCAGCACCCAGCACAATTCCCTTGCACATGGAATAATATGAACAGTGCTCCCTCTGGATCTCCCCTCCTCCTTGGGGAGCATAAGAGACTTCCCTCACCCTTGTAGTTCGGAAGGGCCATATGACTTGGTCCTGCCAATGAAAGAAACAGAATTGACAGGTGACATTTCTAGTCTGAGACAATGACAAGGTCTTACGTTATCCTGTATCTTTTTCTTCTTTGCTGCTCTGGTGGGTATTGAGATGACAGACCCACCAAAACACTACTACTACTACTACTACTACTACTACTACTACTGCTACTACTACTAAGACAGCTGACCTGGAGAGATGTTCCAACCAGAAGAGAACTTTGTATAAACAGGAAATAAACATTTTCTTTATTTAGCTGCTGAGACATTAGATGTGTTTGTTTCCCCAACACAGAGTAGACCATTTAATACATATGGCCAATAATCTATGGAATTGCATGGAACATCTAGATATCTACAGATGCATCTCCTACAATGACACAATTTATTTGCACCTTCTATTTTCTTTTTCATATAAACTCACGTTGACCTTGAGAATTCTGAGAGAGAAAGTACAAGAAGTTGTCAAACTCTATGGGGACCATGGAAACAGCAAGGCAGAAGCCATCACCCAGTTCAGTTGCTGTGTCTTTGACACCTTAGGCCCGCAGCGGTTCTCAACCTGTGGGTCGCAGCCCCTTTGGCGGTCGAACGACCCTTTCACAGGGGTCGCCTAAGACCATCCTGCGTATCAGATATTTACATTACGATTCATAACAGTAGCAATATTACAGTTATGAAGCAGCAACGAAAATAATGTTATGGTTGGGTCACAATATGAGTAACTGTATTTAAAGGGCCAGAAGGTTGAGAACCACTGCCTTAGGGTAATTTACAACTCCAGTAGCTCAGATTCACCACTTTGGCACATGCTAATTTTTCTTACTTGGG
>NW_006290306.1:3181044-3192586 GCF_000327345.1 Myotis davidii
TTTGGAATATTTTGCTTGCTCACTAATCCCTGAACATGCCCACCTCCTTTCTGTTCCATAAGTGCCCTTCCCTGTCTCTCTACCCTATCTATCTGTAGTGCTCAATTCCTAGCTCTCTGTGTCTTACCCTTCAGGTTTCAGCTCCAATTTCATTCCTCTTAGAGGCATTACCTCCCATTGACTCTGCCTTATCACCCTCTTACTGCTTCAAACCATTGATCACAGTTGGCATATATCTTACTTATTTGTCATATATATATATATCTCCTTGACTCTGAGAACAGGCAGGGGCTCCGGTTGTCCCACATATGCCCATTTCTGCAGTATTTAGCACCATACCTGCACATTGAGAGCTGCATGTCTCATGTTATGTATGGATGAGTGAAGAAATGGATGATTGAACAAATCATAGCCCGATTCTCCTCTTCACAGAGCACTGATCAACCCATTAGGAGACTATAATATTCAGTCTCAGTCCTAACTTAAAAAATAAGTTTATGAGACTGGACAATAACTGAAAAACTGTAACAAAGCTGTGGGTTTATTTTTATTTATTTTTAAATATATTTTTACTGATTTCAGAGAGGAAGAGATAGGGAGAGAGAAACATTAATGATGAGAAAGAATCATTGATTGGCTGTCTCCTACAGGTTCCACACTGGGGACGGAGCCTGCAACAAGGGCATGTACCCTGACCGGGAATTGAACTGTGACCTCCTGGTTCATAGATTGGTGCTCAGCCACTGAGCTATGCCAGCCAGGCAGGCTGTGGGTTTAGATTCTGCCATATTGGCTGCAGAACGTTTGACAACACCAAACACTAAGCTGTTAATACACTGCTGTAGCGTCTCTCTTGGCTTCGCTCAGTGTGGCTCTTTCTTTCTACCTCCTGTGGGTGGGTCTCTCCCCTTTCCTCGTCTATCTCTCTCTTTTTTACAACCTGCTTTTTGCCTGTATTTCTGTCTCACAGAAACTGCTGACAATTTTCTCATGGGTTAGCTAAGAAATAAATACAAGCTATCTTGCTTTTATCAAATTCATAATTGCTATTACTAGAAGATCTGATCACAACAAAATAAAACTGACAATGACTAAAATGGCTTGTGGTAGAATTTGTTATTGCCTAAAAAATTGATGGCAAAATTAAATCTTCTTGACAAAATTTAGACATATAAAACCTGATCTGGGAAAATTGAACTTTGTGGAAATAAATAAAACTCAAGATGGCAGAAGCCATAACTGTTAAAATTAGATATGGCTAAAAAACAAACAAACCTGATTTAAAAAATATTTTTATAACATTTCTAAGGAAAAGGATTGATGCTGACCAAATAATATCAGTGAAATTAAAATAATAACAAGGTAAGAGCATTTATATTATTTAATCAAGGGATTATATAACTGGGGGAATTTAGTCAATATTAAAGTACAGGAAAGGCAATTTATTGTACTGAACAATGGACAACTGTTCTCCTTTTCCACCCATAAAAAAAGGAAGGCCTTAGAATACAGCACCTTGATGTGTTTTTTTCTTTCCACATAATTCTGAGTTTCCTATGATGATTAGTAATGCACGAGCATTTTTATATTTTATCAAATAAAAGATAGTGATGATAATTTTACATTTAAAGGCATAATAGAGTATATTAGACTTTTGATTTGATAACATTGCTATTTAGACCTCAGGGTCATAACTATGACCTTATTCATCTGGTGGGGATACACTATTTTAGACAAAGTGTCAGTACTGCAGACCCAGACTTCTAAATTGACAGTTTATGCTATGGCACCTCTTTTTTTCAGTAGTCTTTGAATAATTAGTGTTTTATCTGGAGGAAAAAAAATGGAGAATTGACCTTAAACAAGATGCTTTAGTACTATACATTCTTATGTTAATTATGTGTCTAGCAGAGGCCTAATTCCTCAAGCTAGCTCTACACAGCATTTGGAAAGTGGCTTTCCAAAAGGTTAGTTTATTTTGGACACCTAGACCAGAAGTGAATTTCCAAGCTATTTATATTGGTCAGATTAAATTGCACTATCTGTAGTTCTTGCTGAATAGATTTTTTTTCTTCATTTTTAAATTGTTTGAAGATTTTTTTTTTTGGCATAGGAAAAACAATGTTGAGAAGTCAACCTCATATCAATAGGATGATAGCCTGTGAATATTTTTGAAAACTATCACCTTTATATGAATTTTCTGTTGTTTCCTGAAACACTCTACTCTCTCAGAAATTTTAATACAGAGGAAAGAAAGTTTTACCACAAATTTGTGCCTGAAACACAAGAGAAGATGAATAGACGTCTGCTGCATTAAAAAAGGACATAGGCATGCATTAAACCCCTTATGCCTTACTTTTTAATGATGCAATTGTGAATTATGTTCTTGTTGCATTTGTAATTAGAGGCTGAAGCAGATGGTGAAGACTTATTTCAAAGTGATGTGTCTATTAAAATAAGCCACACTGCTAAATGATTGTTCACTGTAACAGCATCTTACGCCCCTAAAACACTCCAACTCTTTGTTGATGTGCAGTTGATTACCACAGCTGATTACATATGTGCACATATTTGCTCAAAAATGTATCAAGAATATTTGATATGTGCAATACAAGTGTGTGTTATCACAATTATAGATAATGAAGCTTTCAATGAATTATTCAGTCACACCATCTACAAAGGGAATGCACTGATTTCCCTTTTCAATAAAATTAGGCATGAATCTTTCTAAACCATTGAGGCTAATTCACCCTACCCAGTGGAAAAGCCTTGAATGGAGAGTGGGGAGTTCTTGAGTATTGAAAGATTCTCTTATGCACATTCTAATAAAGAGCAATTTTGTTTAGGGTGAACTCAGTCCATGGGTAGTGGTGAAACCCCAGGGGGATGGAGAGAAATAGGCACTGAGAAAGGGCCAGGTAAACATAAAATCATGTAGGTAGTCAAATTAGTAGTATGTATCAGAATATTTTAGGTTGTGATAAAAACAACACCTAAATCTCACTGGCTTATTGTAACAGAGATTCATTTTTCTCTTTGGCTACATGTCTATCCTGGATCATAAAAGGGACTCTGCTCCATAAGGTCCAGGATGATAGAGGTTGCATCTCAGCACAGGCTTCTACAATCGCCTCACTAATGGGAAGAGAATGGTCACATACATACTAGCTTTTGAAGCATTTTTATGAAAGATTTACATGACACTTCCATTCAGTTATTGGCCAGTGCAAGTCACATGACTAACATTAAGAAGTCAAGATGTGCAATCCTATGTGTCTGAACTATTTGGTAAACTACAGTCACGACCACTGCATGCTAGAATTTTCTGCAAGGCTGTGTGCCCCTGAGATAGTTTCTCTACCTGACTATATGGAATACTCCATTTCTATCATCCAGGTCCTAAAATATCACCAGATCCACTCTTTCATGTTCAATAATGTATGTAAAGATTTTTAGAGAAGGCTGTGTGTTACCTGGAGGGGCAGAGGACTCTTCCAGTTTAACATTTCCTTAAGAGGTATTAACGAGAATGAAGCATTCTGTGATCAGTTTAGTGTGGGAATCTTTGGGTAAGTTTTTCAAATTCCTTTACTTCTCAAAGCCATCAATACGTTAATAGAATATATATATATATATTCTATTATAGCCGGCATAGCATGCAGTCATTTCTCAATTCCACAGATTTTGATTTGTGGGGGAGTTTCCCGTGAGATGGTAATCTGTGGAGACACATTTTGGGTAGTGCCGCTCAGGTCTCTCCCATTGGTACCTGAGTGTATGTTTGGTCATCATGTATCTTTTGGGTTGGTGAACACATCTAGGTGCTGGGAGAGTGACACACCCAGGGGGGACATGAAAGCTCTGTGCCACCCCGACTGCCATACCTTGCTCTGATCATCTCTTCTATTTACTCCTGAATTGTATCCTTCATAAATAAAGCAACTAACACAAGTAAAGTATTTTTCTCAGTTCTGTGAGCTGTTTTAACAAATCACCAAAACTAAGGAAAGGGTTGTGTGAACCCACAATTTATGGCAATTGATTAGGTGTACAGGTAGCTCATGACTTGCGACTGACATCTGAAAGAGGATGATTTTGTGAGACTGAGCCCCTTTAACTTGCGGGATCTAATGCTAACTCCTGATAGATAGTATTAGGATTGAACTGAATTGTTGGACATCCAGTCAGTGTTTGGAGAATCAGGGAATTAGTTGTTGATGTTGGAAAACACTGCATAATTGGTAGTCATCACCTGGAAGGTGCAGAGAGCTTCCGTAGCTATAACTTCTCCCCTAGCCCTCACCCTCTTCTTAGCCTGGAAAAGGAGCATGATTTTGAGGGATGTGGGGGCCTAGGAGAAATTTTATGAGAGGTAAATACATCTTTCACAGGAAAACAGGCCTGGGGAAATGGAACCTGAGACCACGGAAAAGTGTGAAAAGGATGGGCTGTTGACCTGCATAAACATGGTTCACTGAGTGGAATTTTAGTCCCTTTCACCTATGCAGGCCAAATGCTGGTGCATGCTAGAAGGAACAGCATGACACCATACAGGAATGACTTCACCACATTCTCCACGTAGATGAAGGGTATCTGGAGTGTAATATCTTGCAGCTGTTTTTTTTTTTACTCAAATGGCAACATGAAAGGGAGAAACCTGGAATTTCAGCATTTGCCACCAATGTCTAATTCAGGGTTAACTGACAGCTGCTCCCGGTCCTGGGTCAGGGAAAGTGTGTGAGGAGAGGGGCAGCACCAGTGAGCATAGGAAACCTGAGCGCCTTACAGCTATTGTTCTTCAGAGTTGCACCCTTTTACTTCACTAATGAAGTTGTTCTTTGGTAATAGACTGAATTACCTAAACATTGAAGAATCTGTTTACAAATGCTGTACCTGGGGTCAGAGCCATCAGGTGATTTTGAAGATGTCTTTTGTTTGAGTTGATCAATGGCTGTAAAAATTAATTTTGAATGCCTGATTTAGCATGCATGCATTCTCCAAGTAGCTTCTTTGTCCAGGAGACACTTGGTGTAAGCCTGTGGCTTTCTAGAAGTTTAAGAGGGTTTTCCTAGCAAGGGTGGAGAGGGGATCCATAGGTGTGTTCTTTTATAATCTTATTCTTCTATGATATTTATTAGAATAATAACAAATCTGCTTATATTCTTGTCAGAAATGACTAACTTTAGATAGTAAAAGACACCTGTGCCTTCATAAACAGCAACAGTCAAATCATTAATCTAGGGCAGTGGTCGGCAAACTGTGGCTCGGCAAACTGTGGCTTGCAAGCCACATGCGGCTCTTTGGCCCCTTGAGTGTGGCTCTTCCACAAAATACCAGCTCTTCCACAAAATACTGACTTCTGCGCATGGGCCACGAAGTTTCAATCGCACTGTACATACACGCCCGCATGTGGGATTTTGTGGAAGAGCCACACTCAAGGGGCCAAAGAGCCACATGTGGCTCGCAAGCCGCGGTTTGCCGACCATGGATCTAGGGAATATTGGGGTTTGTGCAGTTTTTGTTAAGCTGAGGTAGATTTCAGCCAGCCTAGATTCTTTAACTCCATGGTCATTGTATTTCCCCTAGAGATGATGTGTAAAGCGGCTTCTCAGCTAATAGGAAGGAGGCAACAGAATACAGCTAAATATATGAGAGACTGGAGACCTTTATTTTAACTCTGGCTTTGTCTCTAATACTATGTCACCTTGTGAAAATTGCTGAATATCTCTGATTTTGGCTCCTCATCTGGAAAATGTAAAGGTTGGTGAGATAATCTCCAATGCCCCATCTAGCTTTAAAATTCTATGATGCCAGGAATATGGTTTGCCCATCAGTGAAAAGTCACTGAGCCGACCTTGGAAATTGCTTCATGCCAATTAATCTGCTTCCTCCCTTTAATGGAAAGTGATCAGAAATATGGTTTCATATTATAAGTCATAAATATGTTTCCTTGGAATCTCTCCTCCACTGCTTTACAAAAACCATGTGGCCTAAACCTATTTGTGTCTGAGACAAGTGCTGAAAAACAAATACTTCCACAAAGTTAGGTTGAAAGGGAGGTTCCTGTATGAGTAATCTGTTTGATAACTTATTACCAAGAGGTAGGAGAGCAGGAAGAGGAGGTAGGTTTGAGGACCTTGTTCATTTTTGTGATGCTTTTCAAAGCTGCCCTACAGGGAAATCACTTTGATCAACACAAAAAAGGACCTATTTGGGCTATTCTTTATTGTGAAGCTCCCACTGGCATTGTAGCATCTTTGAGAATGAGAACTGCTAGCTGCATGCAACCTCTGTCTGCATTATTCTTGACTTCTCTCCCCCTTCCCTCCCAGTCCCCTTCCCATTTCCCACTTCCTATCAGCCTGCGGTTATTTCCCATTTACTGAAGCTCTGGACTTGATTCTAGATGTCCCCTGGTCCATTCTCAGACAGCTCAAGCCTCTTTAGCATTCGGTTAATTTTGTCGGGGTGCCAGGAATTTATTCCAAAAGACTGACATGCTTTCAAAGAGGTTGGGTCAGAGACACAGATTAAACAAATCTATGAGTGTTTCATTCACTAATCTTAGAACCCTACTTACCATTCACAGGCTTATTTTCCAGATGACCATGGCTTCTAGCACTGAAAGAATTACAGATATCAAACAGAATTTCTTTGTTCTTGATGATCACATGTTCTCACTTTTTTCTAAATGCCCCAATTAATATAATTTTTATTCTTGTGTAGAAAGGTGATTTGCTTAATTTAAAATAAAGAGGACTTAATTTTCTATGAGTAGGTTACTTCTCACCTTAATTTATCGATAGGAACATTTCCCATGTTGTGCTGTGCCACTGCATTCTGATTTTAGAAATTGGGGTTCCTGTGGTTATAGGATTATGTCTCAATAGTACAAAAAGAAGATTCAAATGAAGTTTAAAAAAAATCAAGAAGTGATGTGGTATAACATGGTTTACGTATCTCCATCAGACCCACAGCAAGAACAGCACCAGCCAAATCTGAGTCACTTGGGTTTACTCTTCACCTGTGGATTAGTGGCTGAAATTAGATGATGAACTTGATAGTGTGTTGAGCTTGTTATTAATTGGATTAGTTGGTGTGTGTTCTTGATTTATGCAATTTGGCCTAGAAAGACAGGTAAGGGTTTCTAGGTTTCCAGCACCACCAGTACTAGAGACTGAGGACTTTAGAGCATAGTAAAGAGCCCTTGGTGGTGGTGGTGGCGGGGGTGAGGGGCAGTTGTGTGAGGACACCCCTGAGGAGGCACACAATAATCACTAATAAAGACACAGTGAAAAGACACAACCCAACCAGTGTCAGATGAATGGGCAGCCACTCAGGAGAATTGGTTAGAGTTACTGCAGTAGAGGGCGGTAGAAATTTCTGTAAAGGCCTTTTTGTGAAGCTGAACTTGAAGCAGGCTTTAGAAGAAGAAAGGCTGAGTAGCATTCATGGGTCCAGGGAGAGAAGGGGTAAGTCCAGGCAGGAGCAACCAGTCTGGAGTAGAGAATGTGAACTTGGATTCTGAAGGAGGTGAGGGCATTTGGGGAAGGTTGGGAGGGCAGAGGAAGATGATGAAATCCGGAGAAGCCAAAATTTAAGATTAAGAACTGACTAATTTACATTCTTGGTTGAAAAGATGGGAGAAGAGTGGGGGAGATGGGCAAAATATCTCCTAGCTCTGAGGAAAGTTGGGTAAACCTGATAAAATTGGACTCAAATTAGTCCTTCCCCTTTGCTTGCTTCTGGGTGTGGTTTTTATTGTAAGGTCCTACTCTCCAATATTAAAATCCTAATTCCGCTTTTCTTTCCCCACTTCCTCTATTAAACCCTGCTTAGGGATTATAACTTGTAGCCAGAGGTCGGGCCTCACAAGGTGGATTTTGTGGCCCATCAGGAGTAGTACAGTGGGTTCTCCCACAATTTCATCTCTGTGTGAGGACTATCGGACGGATTAGCCAGCCGCCTGTTCCCAGGGGCACATCCACATGCATTGACTTGCTTGGAAAAATTTCCTCTGGGCTCAACACCCTTGTTCCCATACCTAACCCAGCGTCTGACCCTCCCCAAAAGGGTGTGTTTCACTTGTACTGACACCGGGAATGTATTCTTGTCCTTTTGAGTAAACAGTTCTATACAGTAGAGGGTGGGGCCATATCTGAAACAAAAGCTTGGGATTATGTTGTTTCTCTAGCACCTGCCTTCCTGGGTTGAGCTCACTGCATTTAATGACACCCTTCTAGTCTAGCCTGGCCCCCTTTTTTAGAATACTGGGTAGTGCTTAATATTCTCTGCTGGGAACTCACCTCTTTCCATGCCAGTTAGAATCAGATGGTATCCCTTTAAGATCCCCAGATAAAACATGTGTAGAGCTGTCAGTTGTTAACCTAGATTCAATTGATGTGCGATTTTCATTTCTAATTAGACCTGTTTGCTTAAGTAGTACAAACAAAACCAACACATTTCCTCATGCTGTTGCAGCTGGTTGCAAGGTAGCCTGTATTTACTACTTTATGGTTAGTTTTAAAATCCAAACTATAAATGTGAATTACTTTTTGGTCTGACTCCAGGGTGTAGGTTATTGTTATGCTAATTCAGGTGTATGTCTTCCCAGACCTTATAAGTGTATAAATCTTGTGCTCTTTTGAACAAATTGGGTGGTTAATCCTTTAATCAGTTATTGAGAGATTGCTACAAGCACAGAGCAAAGGCCAGCCCTCTTAGCTCAGCCTTTTGAAGGTCATCATTGTTATGCATTTGATGTTTCTCCTTTGTTTTTCCCTTTTTCTTCTATTAAATAAGAAAGTTGGTCTAATCCTAGAGCAAGCACTTTCCTTTAAAGTGGAAAGATGGGACCATGGGAGGAGGAAGAGATCTAATGCTTCAAATAATAGGCAATGCTGCTGATGGGAGCAGTCTCTTATCCTCCCCCTTTCTTTCCCCCTCTCCCTGCTTCCTTCTTAGGTATGTTCTGAGAAGGGATATTTGTCTCCAGCAGGCTGGTTGTATTTGTCATTTGGCTTTTCTGTTTTCTTAACTATGTATTTATATATATTCTGTGGGTAACTCTTTTGTTAGCATAAGGAGGCTGTTTTTCCTTCATCTGTCCCTGAAAAAAAAAAAAAATTAGTGGAGACTCCGTCAACTGCTTAGAAATAATAGGTTAAGTTCAAACACATTATCATTCATTGGCAGCTATTTCTGACTGTGATGGGGAGAAGGTTTAAGCTCATATGAATTGTTAATGCTGACAATAGAAGTGCGATGAGATGGTCTGCTATCAACTCCTCTTTGTGTGGAGGGCCTGCTTAAACCCTGTCCTATCTGGCTGGATATGGACCTACAGCCAGCAATGCCCCTGGACATTTGTGCTACCTCGGTTCCATAGGATGCATTAAGAATTGATTTATGTTTACAAGGACTTGTTCACTTTTCTGATACTCCAGATGACTAAAGCACATCATTTTATAGCCTCTCTTCTACTCAGGCTTCATTCAATAGTGCCTAGGAAGGACCTTCTGGAGGGTGCTCATGCAGTGAAAACCCACATGGAAATGCTCTCAAGGAGTGCGATTGCCGGTATCCATCTGGATAAATGAAAACAAGGTAGACAAATAGGAAAGAAAGAGTGTTGGGAATTGTGATCCTGATCTCAAAGCAGAAAACATTCTCTGTAAACCTTCTCCTATGGAGTAGGGTCAGGATCCACATCAGAATCTAAAGTGCCAATGGAAGTCACAGATAGATGATGTTTTAAATCTTTGTGGCCCTGAGGGCTTGTGATTTTTCTTCTTTCTTAAATTTATCTAAAATCTGTTGAAATCTAAATTGCCATGGATGGGGCTCTTGTCACTCCCCTTGGGCCAGTTGGTGTGATAACAGCCCTTTATTTCCAGGACTGATGTTGAACAGTTACAGGTGTTTGTAAGTGTTGGGCTTCACAGTCATATAACTAAGGAAAATTGCTTAGAAAACAAAAATAGCAGTTCCTAATATTGAAAAATTAAGTCACTTCCTTTAGGAGTAAGACTCCTAAAGATGACAGTAAGCTTAGTTACCAATTAATGAGCATTCACTGGCTTTTCTCGTGCAAACTGGGCATTGCTGTCTGCCATCCTACACAGGACAACATGGAGTCTCACCCTCGAGCTCATAAAGGCAGAGTGGGGATACAAGTCTAGATCTGTCAGCCGCAGCAATTCCTTCAGAGGTGATCACATGACCCCAAACAGGCCAATGGAAGTTTTTAGGAATAATTGCAGGACTCTGGGAATCCTGGAAAGTTAAGCCTGAACATCCTGGAAAGTTAAGCCTAAAGGGACTGGTTTAAGAATGAAGCCATAGCAGAGGAGAGCACACAAAATGGAGAAAATGGGGACATGATTTCAGTACCTGGATACAGCTGTGCCTGAAGCCAATTGCTCCTGGATTATTTAGTGACATAAAACAATAAATTCTTTTTTTTTTTTTTTTTTGGTTTAAGCCTCTGTTGGAAAAGGTAGACTCATGCACTCATGTAGACATTCTTTCCATCCCAACTTGGTTATATAAAAATGTGCCTTCGGCCTGGAACATTTCCTTGCCAAGAGTAGAGTTCTAACAGCCTATACTAGGCTTATCACCTTGTGTGGGAATACCTTTCTCTGTTTCAGATTTAATGTTTGCTCCTTTGTTCTCTTTAAGCATGGATGTCATATGGCACCTGGCCAACCCTACTACTATATCTGTCCTCTTCAGGGAGGGGACTGGATCCTTCTAGTGAAGCACAAGAGGGCCAAGTACCCTGCATCTAGTAGCCATAGGAGACTGAGGCCCATCATTGGAGCTGATCTTTCCCTTCCCTGTGTGAGTAAAGTGCTATTCCATCAACTGCTTAATTGAGCTGTGTTTTCCTGGAGACTCTGCTACCCAGATGCACTAAAGAGAAGTGTTTGGGCTTCTGCTCCTGGTGATAGGCAACAGGAATCACTTGTTTGACACTCTTTGAAATAGTTTTCTGTCTTGAAACTTAAAACTGAAAGGCTCTTGACAATTTTGTCTACATTGCCAAAATTTCTCCAAGTCCCCAGGTAAACTGGTAATTTCTCTTACCCTTCCCTCACACACTGAATCCACCACTGTGATTGTACCATCATAATGATGGTGGTTACTTTTATTACACATATGCCCTTCACTAGGCTGCAGTATGCTGCAGAGTAGAGATAATGCCTCTGTGTGTGTGTGTGTGTGTGTTGCATATACACGTGTGTGTGTGTGTGTGTGTATGCCTTTATGTGTTTAATTCTAATCTCTAGACCCAAACTTACTCCAGAAATGCAAAATAATCTTCATGATTTAAACAGCGAATTCTTTTTTTTCCTGTTCATCAGATTATTTATTCACTTGATTCTTAGATTCACTTGTTGATAGATGCATATTTGTTGTTCTTAATTTGTATCTTTACCTTTTTCTTCCTCTTCTTAAAGGATACCTTTCAGCATTTCATATAATACTGGTTTGGTGGTAATGAACTCCTTTAGCTTTTCTTATCAGTGAAGTTCTT
>NW_006290306.1:3192658-3231418 GCF_000327345.1 Myotis davidii
CTGCAGTGAGAGAACTTCTGTCCTCTAGGGAGGTGCTAATCTAGCCTTTGCCTGAGGCTATCCGGCAAATGGCTCTGCATAGGGCTTGGGCGGGGCAGGTCGCAAGGGATCAACAGCGAATTCTTTAGGTAGCATTATATGTTAAATTCTCCAACCCCTTCCCAATATATCATAATAACCCCTCCCATGCTTGGTACTTTGAGAAGCAAAATATTAGGTATGTGTCATTACTTCCCTCCAGGAAGATGTAAGGTCAGAACATGTAGGAACATTCTGATAAATCTCTGACATGTTAGGTGGTGAAGATGTATTTTTCAAGAGCTAAACTAGAATTCTAACTTTATTCCAACAGAGATTAACTTGATAAATTAAAACTTAAGGCACACAGAGTCATTTTTTCTTAGTCAACCTACTAGAACTTTTTGAACACTGATTTGAGCCTATATTTTGGCTAAATATTATGACAGACAGAAGATATACGAGACTGGCTTAGTGGAACCAATTTTAGACTTGGAAAGAAATGAGAGCTGCTGATTTTAGGAGTGCTACCCAAGTTTTTCATACTCCCAAATAGCTTTTCTTTCCCCATTGCTTTTACAGATTTTTTTTCTTGACAATGTAGAATAGTGATGGTGAACGTTTTGAGCTCGGCGTGTCAGCATTTTGAAAAACCCTAACTTAACTCTGGTGCTGTGTCACATATAGAAATTTTTTGATCTTTGCAACCATAGTAAAACAAAGATTTATATTTTTGATATTTATTTTATATATTTAAATGCCATTTAACAAAGAAAAATCAACCAAAAAAATGAGTTCGCATGTCATCTCTGACATGCGTATCATAGGTTTGCCATCACTGATGTAGAGCAAGGGAAGTCTCTGAAACTCACCATCCATTCTCTTCTTGACATAAATTAATTTACTATGCTTTTCTTTCTCTTATCTAAAGAGAGCCACCAAACAAGGGAATCAGGATTTAGCTCTGGTGGCCCAGACAATTCTTGAGCAAGGAGCTAATTCTAGGGGAAGGCAGTGGGAATCCCTGTGGAGCAAGGTTCTTATGGCTAGATTCCCTTAAGAGGATGCTCTGTACCCAACCCTGCTGCTCAGTAAAAATAACACCAAAGATAAGATGAATTCTGCTTATTTTTTTAAAAAAATATATTGTATTGATTTTTTACAGAGAGGAAGGGAGAGGGATAGAGAGTTAGAAACATCTATCAGCTGCCTCCTGCACATCCCCCACTGTGGATGTGACTGAAACCAAGGTACATGCCCTTGACTGGAATTGAACCTGGGACCTTTCAGTCTGCAGGCCGACGCTCAATCCACTGAGCCAAACTGGTTAGGGCTGAAGTCTGCTTATTTTGAAGTTTAAGATCGAGACATAAGAATCATTGAACATTAGTGACTGCAGAGAACTCAGTGATTGCTTTGTGCAATCCTATCACTTTGTAAAGAAGGAAACTATAACCCCAAGTGCAGTTTGACTTGCCCCAAACACATTTCTAGTGCAGTTGGGCCCGTTTCTCCCCGAATTCTTTTTACAGCTTGAGAAGCATCAAAGCAGGGGTACTGAGAGTCCCTGCTCCCCTCTACAGTCAGGCTGTATGGGTTTGACCCCTACTTCAGTTGCTAATGGGCTTTGAGTGAGTTATTTTTTTTAGTCTCTTGGTGTCTTAGTTTCCTCATTTATAAAATGACTAGTGGCCCGTTGCACGAAGATTCATGCAATAGGCTTTCCTTCCCCTGGCTGCTGGCACCAGTCTTCCTCCAGCACCCGGGACCCAGGCCTTTGGTCTGGCTGCAGCAGCAAGGGTTGGCTTCTCCCCCAGTGACCCAGGTCCCCAGCCCCTCCTTGAGCAGAGTCCAGGACTGGCGGGAAGCTTGGCTTCTTCCTTCACTGGGAGCAACCCAAACCTCCTGCTCACTCCAGCTCTGTGACCGCCACCATCTTCATTTGTCTTCAGTCTTTGCTCCATGCCTGTGTATGCAAATTAACCACCACCTTTGTTGGGTTAATTTGCATAGTCGCTCTGATTGACTGGTGGGTGTAGCAGAGTGGAGGAGTGACAGAGTGATGGTTAATTTACATGTTTCTCTTTTATTATATAAGATAATAGCAGTAATAACTACTTCAACAGGCTGTTGTGAAGATTAAATGAGTTGATATGGGTAAAGCAGTTAGAACAGGGCTGATCATAGCAAGTGCCCAGTTAATATAATGTTTATTCTTGTTTTCATTCTATGTTGCCTTTCAGGATGTGATTTCAAGGCTACCAATAGGAACCTTTTGCTATATTCTATCCCTAAACCCTAGACATTCCCCTATGTATTTGCCCTTGTTCCATACTCCATTATGTAAGTAACTGTGTCTCCTACCCCAAAGACCTACATTACACAATTAACAATGTGACATAAAATGCTAATATCACTGAGAGAGGAATCAGGGTGACTTACTTCCATCCTACAATTAAGAACCAACATTGGATCTTTTCCTAGGAACAGGTTTGCAAGGAATAGAGACCACAGGCTTTGGGAGCCTGGAAAGTTAGGGTGGTGGGGAAAGGGGTGGCTATTCAGGGGTAAGGGGGTCAAAGGTACAGAAGGCAGTTGGTCTACAGACAAGCTCATCAACATGTTTAGTATTTATGATTCATTATTTTTCTTGTTCTCCCCTAGTTTTTTGCCTATGGCCCCTTATGTAAGGATAGCTGCACATCCAATGGAGCACCGCAGCTCAGGGTGGCTGGGCCCAGAGCATCCCAGGGAGTGATTGGCTTAGGCCAGATTTCCTCAGCGTTGGTGCTACTGGCCTTTGGAGTGACCCTTTTTGTTGTGGTGCTGTCTTGTGCATTGTGGGATGGTTAGTAGCACCCTACTGATCAGATACCAATAATACTCCTCCCCAATATGTTATGACAACCAAAATGTCTCTGACATTTGTCAAGTGTTCCTTGGGAGCCAAATTGCTCCCAGTTGAGAATGTTTGGCTTAGGCCTTCTTCTTAAGACCTGTTGATTTTATTCTCTCTTGGGCAGGCCAGACTGGACTAAGGTCAGTGGGATCAAGGACTTTTTTGCTCCCTCTCTCCACATGAAGATTCTACACTGCCCCCAACTTTCTCTGGAAAAATCTACTTGGGCCTTAATTTACCTATACTAGGAACCTTTTGCTATATTCTAGCCCCAAACCCTAGACATTCCCCTATGTATTTGCCTTGTTCCATACTCCATTATGTAACTAACTGTGTCCCCTACCCCAAAGACCTTCATTACACAGTTAACAATGTGGCTTAAAATGCTAATATGCCACTCCCCTGTGATAGGAGAAGGGCATTATCTCCTGGGTAGAGCTAGCCAGCTGAAGACATAGTAGGCTACCCTAGGTTAGAGGACAGGATGACCCCTTGTTGCCCACTACCCTAGTTGTCAGCTGGGGCCACTCAAAGTTTGACAACCAGATAGGATCACCTCAAACTCCTATTTCCACAGAGAAGGGAAGCCATTTTTCCCTAGAAATGTATCCCTCCTCCTCACTCTGCAAATCCCCAGAACTTTCATCTTTGCTCTGGGGTCCTGTGACAAAGCATGCTTTCTCCAGGCTATGTAGATGAGGACATAAAACATTCTCTCTCTCTCTCTCTCTCTCTCTCTCTCTCTCTCTCTCTCTCTCTTATTTACTGCCAAAGAGTTCACTTGTATAACAACGTTAGTTTCTGTAACTTTTCAGGGCAGACAGAGGAAAACCTTAAAAACATTGGGAGGGCATATATGAGCATGGGATGCCTCTTCCCCAAACTCCCTTTCAGTGTTTCTACCACTTGCTGGAGTGAGGGCAGTGGGTATGCTTTCTCTTAGGACCTTCCTTCAGACTCTGTTATTCTTGACTCTCTCCCAGATTTCTATCTGAAACATATTGTTTTTGTTTTCTGTGTTGTTTTAAATTAGCAGTTCTTACCCAAGTCCCTAAGACTCTTTCACGGGGTCTTCAAGGTCAAAACTATATCATCATAATACTAAGTGACTACTTGTCCTTCTCATTTATTCTCTCACAAGCATACAGTGGAGTATTCCAGAAGCTACACGTTGTGTGATGATATTCTATAATGAAATGTGTCGACAGTCATTTGAACCAGTATTTTCCCAATGACCAATGCATGGTGTGACAAAATCATGCATAAATGAAAGATTCATCCAAAGTGCAAGAGACTTCAAAAACTAAATTTATTTATATAGTTTTGGATTCTTCATTGCAACTAGCTTTAAAGAAACTGCCAGCTGTAGAATTTTGGTGCTCCATCAAAGTTGACCCCAGTTATCTGAAAAGACTAATAAAGTATTTGTTCCTTTTCTAGCTACACATCTGTATGAGGTTGGATTTTCTTCACCCACTTTAATGAAAACAACATATCATGACTGATCATATGCAGAAGCAGATATTGAGATTCCAGCTGCTTCTATTAAGGCAGACAAGACAGAGCTTTGCAAAAATGTAAAACAATGCCACTCTTCTCATTAAAATATTTGTTTTGGAAAATATATTTTTTCATAAAAATATGTTATAAAACATATAATGTATTTATTACTGTTATTTATAAATAAGTTAGTATATAAATATTTAAGTGTGTTTTCAGTTTTAATTTCTTATATGGCTACTACTAACAGATATAATTTACATAAACAAAAACTTGTTGAGGTCCTCGATAATTTTTAAGAATATAAATGGGTCCTGAGACCACACCTTTGAGAGCTGCTACTTTCCAGCAGCTTATCTCATTGGTTCCTATCCCAAAGCTGCCATACAGATGGGAAAAGTTGCTTAAGCATTGCCCACATTCCAGGCACTGTGTTAAGTGTTTTACGTGAAACTTAATTATTGTTAACCTTGGGAAGTAGGTATAATTATTATTCACACTTATAGTCAAAGAAATTGAGGTTTAGAGGGGTTTTGAAACTTGGCCAGATTCACACAGGAAGTAGTAAAGGCAAACTTTAAATTTAGGTGTCTGACTCCAGAAGTCTCACGCTTAACTTTACAACCAATTCAGCTGGGGGAGAAAAAAAAAAAGATAACCCAGAAAATAAACTCTTTTTCATGAACACATGTTCTTTCCTTAGAGATCAGTGTTTGTTATAGGCTTGCTTTGCAAACTCTGTTGTGGTTAGACTCCTTTCTCTGCTCACTCAGTCCATCTCTGGGAGCTGACACTGACCCTGCTGACATCAGGGCTGCAGCCTGGGAATAAAGATTCCAAGTGTGCCCTCCTTGGCACGCATGGGCTTTGTTCTCCAATTGCAGGGGCGGACTTCCTCTGTGCTTCTTTCTTAGCACTTCTAAGTCTCCAAGTCTCTTCCAAGTATGTATTTCTCAGTTCTCTGGGGATGCTCAGCTATCAGTCTGTGGCTGAGCCTGAGTAAGCACCTGGAAAGCAGGGATTTGATCCAGAGCGCATTTGGCAACAAAGCCAGGCTCAGAGGAGGCTCCTGATGCGGTACACATCACAGAGAGTCAGGAGGCGCTCTCTCTGGGACATTCCAGAGCCCCCAGTCACGCTCACTGGGGTGCACGGGTGCATGGAACAGGAACGGGAACCCTGGTGTAATGCTTTCATTGGTGATCACCTGTTTTAAGTTGTGAAGATGAAGTTTGAGAACACTTCATGGGAGGGTGGGGAGGATGGGGAGGGAGGGGAGGGCAGGGGGAGTGTTTCAGCTTGTGTGAAGGCAATCAGTATTTCAAGTCTCACCATCTGGAAAATTCCTTCATAATACGAATGCTGTAAATATTTATTTAAGCTTCCTCTACCCCCTGCTGCCATTTCAGAAGCAAGGAAATTGTTCAAGAGGCCAGATTTTTACACATAGTATTCATAAAGTATACTATGGGCAAGGAGAGTGTAAACATCCCTGTCCTGCGATTCAACTCTCAGTAGAAATTACTTCTTTGTGACTATGATGACATTTTAGATTATAAATGGACCGTTGTGGCATTTAACTAATTTGCCCAAAGTCACACAGTTAGTAAATGACTTTGAATCAGACAGAACTGGGTTGAAATCTCAACCCTAATTGTAATTATTCATGCAATTTCAGCATGCTGCTTAATGTCTCCAGGCCTTGATTTCTCTGTCTGTAATATAAGGATAGGGTCATTGCGAAGATTAAATAAAGTAAAGAATATCAAGTTCTGAGCAAGGTGTCTGGTATATAACATGAGCTCAATAAATTAAGCTATAATGATAATTACTTTTGGAACCTACATTATAGTTTTAAAGCTTTTATTTCTTTTCATTATTTTCTGACACCAGTGGATTATAAGCTGTCTGTATTCAGTTAATGCCTAGCATAATACTTGATATTTGGGGTATTAAATAAATGTAGGATGAATGAATGAATGAATGAATGAATGAATAATGGATGAGATCATGACAGAGGGTATTTTCATTGATCAGCAAAAACATGTTGAAAATATCTGAGGCTCAGCACTGACTACTGGGGGCATTGACAAACTAGGTTGAAGAAAGTCCTTGGGCAGGAAGGTAGCCAGAAGGCAGAGTCTCTGATGGACACACATGGGTATCCATATACAGTGCCTGACTTTAACCCTTGCTGGAGATCTAGTAAAACTGTCTGTATGTAGGTAACTTTTAAACTGGCTGATTTACATGGAAATTGGGAAATTTTGTCCACCATCCAATTTACCTGTTTCAGTCAGTAGAGAATGTTTCCTTTGGATTAAGTATTTAGAATAGTATAACTGCAGGGAAGGAGAGAGAGAGAGAGAGAGAGAGAGAGAGAGAGAGAGAGAGAGAGAACTAAATTTGTATTTCTTGCTCTTAAACTACATTGGAAGGGCATATATGAGCATGGGATGCCTCTCTACCATTAACTCACTCTGGGATCCAGGTAATTGGAGGTCTGCCCAATAACCCTGGGGTTATCTTCCTTCCAGACAGCTGAATGGGGGAAAGAGCACGGAGAAGAGCTGTGTGAGATGTGTTCATGCGCCAAGCTTGCAGTAGCCTAGGTTATCAGATTTGTCTCTATTTCATTATCTAGAACTCAGTAATATGGCCACAGCCATCTGCAAGAATATTTGGGAGATGGCTTGCCTGTCTGAGCAACTGCTTTCCAATAACAACTGTATAATATAGGTGAAGGAACCTAAACTATAAAATATCTTTGCCAAATGTTTGAAGAGGGCAATATCTCTGGGAAGGGTGGTTCATTAGAAATGAGTTTGTCCCCAGCAGAGAAAAAACATCCTCAATGGGAAGGCTTGATCGCCAAAAACATTGCGGAGAAAGGTTCTGCACTACCAGAGCTGAGTGGTGCAGGCTGTGGGAGAGATAACTGGGCCGGACCTGTGGTCCTGGATGCGTGGGCAGAAGAAGCAGACTTTAGAAGGGAACAGGAGAAATGTGAGAGAGAAACAAAGAAAGAAGCCATGGTTTTGCAGAGGATAAGAGAGTGCCCTACAGAGAAGCAAAATGGAACCTGTGGGCGGCCTTTGCAGCAAAGCACTTACAAGCCATTTGGGGGCTCCACTCAGGTGCCACAAACTGGAGAATAGGACATGCCTCACCCCCTCACTGCTTTTCTTCCTCTGAGCAGGAGAGTCGGGCTCATTATGTCTTTAGGTGGATTTTATAGTTCTGGATGTGAGCCTAAAAGTTGCATGTGGTTTTCAAATACTTATTTTATCACACTCCATGATTACTTCCATTATGTGTGGCTAACATTTGAGTCTTTTCAGATTTAGTAGGGATATAAAAGGTTTAAATAAGCCCAATATCAGATGTGTCTGGGATTCCATTCCTTGCGTGCACACTGTAAATAAACGCTGATGAAAAATATTTGAGTTCCAAATTCTGCCACCCCAAATCCTGCAAATATGCACATAAAAGCCCTATAATCCCATAAAAGCCTTTTCACTTGTAAATAACACTATCTTGTTTTCCATCTCAAATTTCTTCTCCTGTAATTACACAATATTTGGTTTCCCCTTTTTAGGCAATTCAAATTAAAACTTATTTCATTTCATAATTACAAACATTCATTTTGAGGAAAGACTAATCTGACGGGAATTTGGTTCCAGTGATATTATAACCCAGACTTGTAATAGCAAAGCAATCCATCTCCTGACTAATGTCTTGGAATCTTTTAAGACTCTACTCCAGCTAAACATTTGCATTTGGAAAGCTTTATCCTTTCCCCTGAAATAATAATGCTTTATTAAGAGCACTGTGTGATTTGATTTTTGTAAAAAAAATAATAATGATTTAATTCAAATGTTGATTATTAAGTTCATTTTCAACTGTTTCCTGAAAAAGGAGAAACAAAATATTCTTTGTCTGAGTATCATGATAGGTGGTAATTTTGAAATATTAGATAAAGTGTATGTTATTATTATTCTGAGTATGGATGAAGGGAAAAAGCATACTGACTGGACATTTGGGAATGGATAGTTAATATCTAGGGAAGCATTTTGTTTATTAACTAAAAAACACATAGAAAAAAATGCCAAATGGAGTACTAATAGGGTGATTACTGTTTATCCATTGCAATGTAAGAATCAGTCCAAAACAGTGATTTGAAACAATGATTTATTGTGTTCTCTCACAGTTCAGAGGGTGGATGGGTTCAGCTAGGCAATTGTTGCTTGCTCGAGTCCCTCATTTGGTCTCAGTCAGATGGTGACTGAGGCTGGAGGCATCTGAAGGATCTTAGCCTGGAACACTTAGTGGTGGGTAGACCATCTCTCTCTTCAGCCCCAACATGTGGCTACCTTGGGCTTCCTCCCAGCATGGTGGTCTCAGGGAAGTCAGATTTCTCATCGGGCAGCTCATTTCCCCCCAGAGTGAGGGTTCGCAGAGACTAAGGCAGAGATGGCAAAGCTTTTTCTAGTTTGCTTTTCACAGTCCTGCAGGATCAGTTCTGCCTCGTTCTGTTGGTTGTGAGTGAGTCACAGGGACAGTCCAGGTTCATCAGGAGGTGATTACCCAAGATCATGAATAGAGGGAGGTATGGGTCATTGCTGGGCCATCATTGAAGACTACCTGCCACAATCACCCAGCCCTTGATCACTTTGCCTACACAGATCATTTTGATGGGTGAGATTTCCACACCAGATCAGTGGGTGTTTATCTTCTGAAGGATTGGATTTGGTAAGAACTAGGAGGGAAGGGAGCTGATAAAGGCTCTTTGTTAGGACAACCTCAGGCTGTTTAAATGGGGTGTGTGTGTGTGTGTGTGTGTATGTGTATGTGTGTGTGCGCACAGTATTTTGGCTTATCCTTATTACCTCTGCAGTTTGATTTAGGCTGGGGTCAGGAGGAGAGAAATATTAAGTCCACTCTGTGCCAGGTTCTATGCCACACACTTTAAACATTTCACATCATTGGTGGGAAGCTATTAGTGTAGTGGTCACGTTCAAATCCTCAGTGGCTTTGCCACTCACAAGCTATGGGACTTAGAATAATTACTTAACTTCACATAAGTTATTTATACCTCAAAATAGTTTCGCTTATATAGATGTCTTCAGTTTATAAAGTTTCTGCCAGTATATTTGAAAGCAGATACTGCTTAATGTGCATTAACTTATCAATGAGGTTGTGTCTTTTTTATTGTTTATTAGCTATACAATTTTATGTGTTCTCTGAACTCTCATTCCTATTTCTTTGCCCATTTTTATATTGAAATTATTTATTTATTTATTTGTAGGGGATTTTTTATACTAGAGATATTAACATTGATCATTACATGTTACAAATGTTTTTTTTGCATATCCTGTCATTTGTCTTTCAACTTTGACCACAGAATCCATTTTCCTAGCAAAATTTTTTTGTAAATGTTATCTCAAGAGAGAATATAATCTGTTATGAATGTTGTTCTGATAACAGAAATAATAAATAAGTTTGATGTGTGAAATAATAATCACAGAACTAAATTATCCTCTGGAAAAAAGTACCTAATTCAGTATATGGAGGCACTAACCTTAGACAACATAACAATATCATATTTCACCTGTCACAAGTATAATAGTATATTATAAACAGCAACATGATTTTTGGAGAAATCTGTCTCAAAATAGAATGCAGAAAGGAATATGTTAGACTTTAGTAGCAAAATATGCTTGAGTTCTATAGTTGTCACATATAAAGGAGAAAAATAAAGTACAAAGCAAAATCCTCCTTTAGTGGGTCAAAAAAGGTCATTATATGAAAAATTTCTTCCCTGCTTCAAGACAAACCTATAGGGCAATCTCCTTTTATACAACCATATGGGTCCTCCCAGCCTTGTCTGTCATTTGTCACCATTGGCCCAGGAGGGACAATTACTAAGCAGCTTGATTGAGATGGCAGCAGTGGGGTGGTGGGAAGTTTTAGTTCTACCACTAACTATATGTATAGACATAAACAGTTTACTGAGCTCCTCAGCCTCAGTTTCCCCCTCTATATAATGGGAATAAAAATATCTTCTCACAGGGAATTTGTGAAAATTAACATGAGATCAGATATGTGAAACTATTTAGAACCTCCACGTTGCTATAAATCATAATTTATTCCATATGAGAGTCCATTAATAGCATCATTTTCAAATAATGAGTAAATGAATCAATGCAGTTGCCTTTTACTCAGGAAATGAGGTATGGGAAGAAAAGAGGACATGTGTTCTGCTTTAATAAGCCTACAAATCTATAAATTATGCTTTGTATTTATATAACATCTTGAAGTTTACAAACTGCTTTCACCTAATGTGTTATTTATCCACTCATTCATTCAGTGGAGCTATAATGATGTTAAATTAAATAAGACTGAGTCCTTGAACTCATGGTTAAGGGAAAAACTAAGTACACAGAAGGCCATGCTCTTAATATCAGTGGTTTTGAGACTTGAACGCAAATGATCATGGGAAGCAAGCAACTGTATTGTAGATTTAGTATTTCAGCTAAGTTATCCATGTCAAACATCTACAGTTTTGGATTATGTATTATTTTGCTAGGGCTGTCATAGCATAGTACTCCAGACTGGGTGGCTTGAACAACACACATTTATCTTGTCACAATTTTTCAAGCTGGAAGTCTGAGCTCAAAGTGTCAGCAGGGTTGCTTTTATCGGAGGTCTCTCTTCTTGGCTTGCAAAGGCTGTCTGTGTTCTCCCTGTGTCTTCGCAGGGTCTTTCCTTTGTGGGAGTCTGTGTTTTACTTTTGTTCTTATAAGGACACCAGTTGTGGGATTAGGGCCCACTCTAATGACTTCATTTAAAGTTACTCACCTCTTTAAAGACCCAATCGCCAGATACAGTCACACTTTGAGGTACTGAGGGTTGGGACTTCAACATATAAATTTTTGACAGGACACAATTGAACCCCTAGCTGAATTTTAGACAAAATCTGTCTTTGGGGAATCAGACAGGGTAATAAAATTCAGGATCTAGTTAACTTATTTCTGGCATGTGCTAATATAGTTGCATTTCTTGTAAGTCTTAAAGAAAAAAATGTGGTTTCCTTTTATAAATAGTGCCAACTGTGATGACTTAACTACCTTCTCAAAGGATTGTTTAAGCACACTCACTAAGCCTTTGTTAGACCACCAGGTTACTTCTTGTTAATATTCATGTGATTTTTGCTCTTTCTTTAAAAGTAATATTTTAACTTCCCTTTGTCCAGGTAAATTTAGAAGAAAATGCAATAAAAACAAATCTGAATTATTGTTGATTCTCTGCAGTTTGCACTTACGTTCTTTCTCCACTTTCTCTGTGATATCTAATTGCAGGAGTCAATTTCTGTGTGTATTTGGTAGCTGTGATGGTTGGAGGCACTGCCCCCTTGACTGAAGCAGCCAGGGACTAAGCCACAAGTTGTTCAAAAGGAATTAGCACCTCTCTCCCCGGACACAGCTTGAACACATGGAAAGATGAAATGTGGGGAAGAGGTGGTCAATGAGACAAGTGGCCCAGATTGGTGAAGAGTAGGAAAATCTCAGGCTTTCTGTGGGCACTGCCTGGTCCCATAACTACATGCTCACTGACAGTAGCATTTAGGCTTTCCTTTTCTTTGGTAGGAAGAAAAATTTATTGCCATGTGAAATTTTATTGATATTTTGATATTAATATTGCTAGTTACAAAGCTTAGAGTCTAACAAGGTATATGCATGTTTATGAGTTTATGTGTTGTATGGAGTCCCAACCTCTGATAAAGCTCTCTGTTCCCGATATAAATGACAATAATTAGAACTAGGAATAACTATGGAAAGCTTCAGGAATCAAATTCTGAAGCCATAAAAGAAATATAAATATAAAAAAGGAAAAAATAAATAAAAATATGAAATTAAAATAATCTGAAGCTAAAGAGTTCTTTTTGGATGTTGGTGTTGGACCAAGGCCTGTGGTGTTTGGCAGATCCATAGATGATATGATATTGCCATTCTATCAAGAGAATTTTATCTGCATACTTATGAAGTCCCTGGGGTCTTTGGCTTCCACCACCCCAGGCTAAGCAGCAAGAGAACAGACTTTGGACTAAGTAAGACATTGGCTGCACCACTGAAAATTGTTTGACCTCTCTGAGGCTCAGTTTCCACACTTATAAATAGGAATAATAACTCTTAAATGGCTTAGGTCATAGAAGAGCTCAGTAAATATTTGTGGACTGAATGACTGTTTCTTTCCTTATTGCAGATCAGCCTACCTGTATTCCACTTCCTTATCCTCTTTATTACCATGTCTTTATCAAAAACACTTCTTAGAGAAGGTTTTGGATATTTTAATATACCTTCAAGTAAACTTAGGGCACTCTTACCTGTGTAAAGGAAATCCTTGACCGTTGTCTCTAACCATGAAAAGCTCTTTGATCTCTTATAGGGTTTTTAAGTATTATTAAGTGTAAATAGGTGGCAAGACATTGGTGGTACCATCCAAAGTATGTCCCCACTAAAACCAAATAGCTCTACCTGAATATGAGAATGGTCCTGTTGCTATAATCATTGGCATCATCATAATATTCATTATGATAGTCATCATCTCCTCCACCTCTTTCTTCTTCTTGGTCATGATCATCACTTGCAGTTGTTTGTGTCCAAGTAGTTATTCTGCTCATGGGTCACTTGGAACAAGTGAGTCGTTATGAGTGTATCTGCTCTCATAACATTAAAACTGTTGAGCTTAATAGATTGCCATTGATACGTTTCCTGTTAGTCTTCTTGTCCCCATTGTCTGTACCATCACTCAACCTTTGGAAACAGCTTGGTCTTTCCGTTCAGACAAAAACTCTATGTAAATTCTGGCTCTGTTTTTATAAGCTCTGTGAACTAGGACAAGTGTGTCTACTTCTCTGAGCCTCAGTTTCCTTATCTATAAAATAAGAATAATAAATACAAGACATTGCCCATTATTGGGTAAAATAAAAATAATGTGTTTAGAGCATTTCACACAATACTGGGAACATATAAATGCTTAATAGAAGGGTAGTTATTATTGTTGTTATTAACATTGATTTTTAATATAGTATGAATGAAATCCCCTAAGATAATTTCTAGCATTAACTAATGCTCAGTAAATAGTAATAATGCTTGTTAGGTTAATTATTTTATTGTCACAGGAACCCTTCAAAACTTAACATAAATTTTCTACCCAGACCTGGCCAGTTTGGTTAAGTGGTTAAAAGCATTTGCCTTCGGAATGAAGGGTCATGAGTTTGAGTCCTGGTCAAGGAAATTTACCTCGGTTGCAGGCTTGATCCCTGGCCCTGGTTTGTGTGGGAACTGGAGGCAACCAATTGATGTGTCTTTCACATCGATGTTTTTCTCTCTCCCTCTCCTCTTCTTCCCCTCCACTCTCTCTAAAAAAATCAATGGAAAAATATCCTCAGGTGGTGAGGATTAAAAAATAAATCTTCTATCCATTTCTATACCTTTAAAGGAGACTTACTATCCAAGCCCCAAGCTGATGACATCAAATTAAAACAAACCTTTGGCTCCAATGTTAGTAACCGCCTT
The DNA here is from genome assembly GCF_000327345.1 of Myotis davidii. Classification (NCBI taxonomy): domain Eukaryota; kingdom Metazoa; phylum Chordata; class Mammalia; order Chiroptera; family Vespertilionidae; genus Myotis; species Myotis davidii. The sequence continues at coordinate 3,206,657 of NW_006290306.1, forward strand.
GGACTTTCCACCCTCCTTTTCACTCCCCACATCTGCATTGTTTCTTGTTTTCTGGCTTCTGATTTCTCAGTTTGGCCTTGCATTCCCAGCACTGTGCACACCCCCAAGACCTGGTGGCCAGGTCTAATGTGGGGACCCTCTGACATGGCTCTCCCATGCCATCCCCAAGGCTTCTGCTTTCCCTGGCTCCTGCTGGGCTCTTGTCTTCGCAAGGAAGCTTGGAGAAATTCTAGCCATGGTCTGGGTTTTGGTCATTAGGAAGTCCTTGATCAATCAAATTGTGTTATTACTTATTATCTCAAAATGTTCATTTGGCACAAAATTCCATCCTGGATTCTAAATTCTGCTCCTTAGATAATACCCCTCTTTTTTCTCCTAGTTTAATTGTCTTGTAAGACGATTCTAAGATCAATTCACCTTTTCCTCATGGTGAGAAAGCTGCTAGCAACTTCCTATTCTTATAGTATTGGCAATATTTTGTCCATTCTGCCTCTGTCACCTATTTGGATGAAGATTGCTTTACCGGGCCTACCCTAACAATTAGGAGGATCATTAGTGCAGTGGGTAGAGCACACTGAAATAGATTTGGCATAACTGCCCTTATTCTGTGCCAAAATGTTTAGGAAGGAGACCATGGTTCTTTCCATAGCCCTTACTCCCGATGCTGGCCCATGAATCCTGCTAGTTAAAGGGTTTAGGCAGCCCTCATTTTAATGAAATGTTTGATGACACAGTTGCTAGATACCTACACTATTTCTTACCAGTTTAGGTTCAGTGGACTTCCATCACCTATTACCAAGGACTGTTTAATATAAGCACTTCAGCAAATCCTTATCAAAATAAGCGCAATAACTACACGGGCGGGTTTTGTTTTCTGTGATTTTCTTCTCAGACAGAAGCATTTTGATAACAATTAGTAAACTGTGGTCATTCTATTTGTGTCTCTCAGGATCTGAATAGATTTTTATTCCATGTAGAATAGTGGAAAGGCAGAAAGCTTAAAAAGAAAACACACCCACATACACACACTTCAGTCAAAACAACCCAACATTTATTTCAGGGTCATTTCATCAGGCAAAAAGGCTGCCTTTTAGCTGCTTCAGTGCTTTCTGAAACCTTTTAAGCTACAAAGGGAGTGATTCTGGTTTTTGTGGCTAAAATGCTAGAGAGGATGATTGGTTTCATTAGCCAGGGAGGAGTGATAATATACTTCTCCAGTTATTGGGCATATTATATTAATAACTCATGATGGCTGGAGTGTTTAGGTGTATATTTAAAACTCAGTGTAAAATACCATGCCATTAAGAATTTAAACACATTCTAATTTAATTATAGCCAAGAACTGGTTCCAAATGATCTCGTGTTTTTGTTGGCAAGTTTCAATATTGCAAATTTCGAATATGGAAAGATTTATTTTCTTTTACTCTTTGCTCCTTTAATTCTGGATTGTTAAAAACCTTAATCATTTAAAAGAGCACACATTTGGAAAATGAAGGGCAATTGAAGTTATGGAAAATTCTATTTTTCGTCAATACTATTTTGTTTTCCATTTTAAAATGTGCCATTTTTTTCCTGCCCATGTTATATTGATTACTCCCAAGTTCCTTTTACCTTCTTCTTGTCCTTAAATGATTTTTCCATTCCTTGAATGGCTATATTCTTGTCACATAATTTTTCTATATGGATGACAATGGGAAAAATGTACCAGTTGAAAATTTCATCAGAAACTATCATTTAGTTACATCCTAGTCAACTTGGGGTATGACGAATAGTGATGATGATTTCCTGGGTCCTGTCTTTTGAGGGTCCCTGTGCAGAGACTTAGCGAGGCGTCTATAAGGGAGGTATAAGAAATTAGCACAGGATGACTGGTCATGAATAATATTTGGAAACGTGTAAACTCAATCATATAAGGCTATTTCTACTTTGTCCTATATCTAGCATCCAGCTACACAGTTTTCAAGGTAACTTTTTTTTTGTGTGGCCTTTGATAATTGATTTAAGTATGCCTAGCTTATATAAAATCCTTTTTAGTAATAAGGTGGAGGAGAGAAGCATCTTTCTTGAAGAATTTTCCTTGAATCTGGAACACCTTGAATTTTTTGGCCATAACTCTTCACCATTTAGGGATGAGCTCAATTATCAGTGATGTCTGGAGAACTGGTAGAAGATGTAAATCTACATCCTATACATAGCTCATGTACCGATGGCACTTTTAGAGCCAATTCTCATCAATCCCTGCCATCTCCAGCCATGGAGAGAGCCAATCTCCAAATGAAGTAGACACTAGGCTCTCAGTGTAAATATCAGATCTCTGGGCCCTCTGTAACTTTCAACTGGCAAAGAATTATAGGATGATGAGCCCCCATGATGGGGCAGTGTGCTAATAATTTTATATCATAATAATTAATTTGGAAAACATTTATAATTTGGAAAAAAACAAGCATACCAAACCAGTATTCTTATATCAACTGCAAAATAAAAAAAATTAGATTTGGTTGGGATATGACAATGAAATAATCTAAATGATTCTGATATGGGTTTAGGAGACGAATGAATTTAGCTTTTTGGATTTATAATTTTAAAAATATGTATGTCAAAGATGCATGGTTTTTAGAAATCTTTCCTAATTTGATCATTTTGAGTGGCAAGAAATAATTTTCAGGAAGTGTTCAAGCCAAAAGGCCTGTCCATTAGGAATTAAGGACTCCTATCTCTGTAGTTCTTTGCTGCCCTCTCATTTCAGATGTTCCCTCTGCCTTGCCTGCCGGAAGGGGACTAGGGTCAGGCACTACACACTTTGTAGGCCACCCAAAACTGCTGAAAAGACCTGTCACAATTTTGTCAAGTTAGTTTTCAAAACTCCCACAAATAATAAAATAACAATGTTATTTTTAATAACAATGTTAAATTCATATTTAAGAGTTATTTAATGACATACCGCCCTACACCATTAGCCTGTGAGAGCCCTTCAAAAATAGACATTCTTAGCTAGTGCCTGGCTAGGAGTAAACTCATAATCAATATTGAATAAATGAATTAATAAACAATTTGGTTTGAGAAGAGAGATACATAAGCCAGATGAGACTGCCATTACATGAAGTTATAATGCTGGTGGAGAGAAGTCAGTTCCTGTGAGTAATGCAGTGTAGAATCCTGATTGGACAAGGTATATTCCTATAGGATGCCACTCATTATTTGTCTATATTTTAGCTATTTGTATCATTAATGAATAGGATATTATATTTTCCCCCCTAATTAGCCATTTATTATAAATATTTTTCCATGTTGCTTAAAAATCCTTATGTTTTATATTTTAATAAATATATTTTATATCTATTATATATTTTATATAAGTATATATTTTAATAGAGTTGCTATAAAACAATTTTTTAAACATTATGTCATATTGAATTATTGATGTGAAATTGTTGAGTAAAGGGAAATGGACATTGTGGTGACTTTTGCTATTAATTGCCCTTTGTGAGAAAAAGAAAAGCTAACACAAATTCACATGGCAATCAGCATAGAGAAGTGAACCAATTTTCAATTTGACTTTACCAGCACATCCCTTCCCAGAAGCCACTTCCAAAATGCTACCTCCCACATTGCACACACCCCTCACCACAGACACCCACAACCATTTCCTGAGGCTTGCCTCTCTAGGACACCAAAACAGTCAGGGGAAAGAAAAACGCCCCAAATGTTTCCCAGATGTTGGAATGTGTGGCATAATTTGGCATAGAAATGATTGGAGCTTTCGTTTTTTAACTAGATGTTTTGGCAACCTGCAAACACAACCTTAATATAATAAGTAAATTTCTCCTTTCCCCACAAATAGACTTAAATTCATAAAGTACTTAATGAGCACATACTATGTGTCAGTTACAGTGGTTTGCATACAGTGGAATTCAAGATTTCAGTAAGCTACACAGCTGAGATGAATGATTTTAGGCTTTTATAAGTATGCATATGGGCTGTTTGGGCCAATGTCTTACAGCAAATACTCATACTTTCAACTGAGAAGATTGTAGATCGTATTTCTTACATACCTCTTTAATTTGCAAATTTGGTATAATAATTACACTCTGGACTATGTATCACTTGTCTACCAAAATGTTGTTCACAAGTGGTAGGAGAGATCATAGAGACACAGAAGGAGCATGCCTACTAGTAAGCTCATGAGAAGAGGGCAAGACAGAAATATGCTGGTCCTTCTCAGGGCTCATTCTCCATCCTCTGGGCTATGAGAATAAGAGAATCTCTTGTTCTGTTGGCATGGACCCATGTCAAAGAGACACCGAAGGAAATCTAATCCACCAAATTGCCTGGTCAGGGATGTGTTCACGGTGTCTAATTGCTTCAATCACATAATCTCAGAGGTAGAAGCAGACCTAGGATACATTAATGATTATTTTTCAGTGTTACTCCGGATGAGGCATGACTCCAGGTGCTAGGGAGAACACCTCTGACACTCTGCTTTACAGTGACTAACTGGAAAGGTCTTCAGGGAATAATCCAATTTAAATATAGAACATCCAAGTGATAAGACTCATTAATATGAAATAGTCTTTCATACTTCTTTTCAGGATGAAACAGAGACTCAAAGGAGGAAAATGATTGGTTCAAGGTGACAGAGCTCGTTGTTGCTAAGGTGACAAGCCAAACACAGTCCTTCTAGCTCTTGGTTGCCTAGAAGACTTCTGTTTTCTTTTCCATGGCTTAATATTCCATGGAATATTAATAATATTCTTATTGAAGAAAAGGCAGTGATTAGAGGGGAAGAAGAGAATGATTGTTTGAAGCTTATTCATTTTTGAAGTACTGTTTCCCAGATTTCACTCCTATGAAGACTGCAAAAATCTCTGTGGTTCTTTACCCATTCCTGTTTCCATATTATTTGCTATGCAACTTGCTTCTCCAGCAAGAGGTGGAGTCTGTTTCCACTTCCTTTGATTCTGGGCTGGTCCTGAGACTGGCTTTCACTAATAAAGGTAGCTGAAGTCTCATTTTGCCAGTGCCTAACTTAAGTCTCCAAAAGTTCATGTGCTTCTGCTTTTTTTGGAAACATATTGAGACTAGACCCAATCTAGCTATAGCGGGTTGGAAACCACATGGCTCAGTGATGCCAGTCAATCTAGGTGGCAACTAGACAAATGTCAGACCTGTGACTGAGGCTATTCTAGACTAGTCATTCCCCAGCTTACCTGGAGCTGACCACAGACATGTGAGCAAGCCCAGAAGAAGTCAGCCATGGCTGCCCTAGGTCTGCTAAACTACCCAGCTGAACAATGATAAATGCTAAGTTTTAAGCCAATGAGTTTTGGGGCTGTTTGTTACTAAATAGATACAACTGTAAAGGTGTCTAGTCATGTGATCCTGCCTTTGCTCTGGATTGCTAAGCTACATGTTTCTGCAACTTGAATGGCAGACAGAATCTGGCACATTCATTCTGGCTCATCCAGCCCGGATTTATAGTGAGCACAGAGCAAGCTCTCAAATGGACAAAGCCTGTGGCACCAACATGGATCTTGGCCTCGTGTGGTTCCCTCATAAGAAAGTTCATAGGTGGACACAGTTATCGGCAATGAGAACTAAGAGGGAGCTAAGGAGCATGCTGTCTCTGGTGCTGGGACTCACTGAACCTTTGCCTAGCAGTGGTTGGCAAACTGCGGCTCAGCAAACCGCGGCTTGCAAGCCACATGTGGCTCTTTGGCCCCTTGAGTGTGGCTCTTCCACAAAATATTGACTTCTGCGCATGGGCCACAAAGTTTGAATCGCACTGTACGTGCGCGCCCGCACGTGGTATTTTGTGGAAGAGCCACACTCAAGGGTCCAAAGAGCCGCATGTGGCTCGTGAGCCACAGTTTGCCGACCATGGGTAGGGCATCCCACAGACACCAAATACTGTCCTTCTTTCTGCTGGAGATGAAGCTTGCTGCTATGAACTGAATTTTGTCCCTTGAAATTTATCTGATGTTATGTATTTGGGGTTAGGGCCAAGGGAAGGTAATGAGTTTATAAGGGTGGGATTATCATGTTGGAATCAATGCTCTTATAAGAAGAGATATCAGAGAGCCACCCTCACCCTCCACCTCTATGCCTCGTGAAGGTGCAACCAGAAGGTGGCCATCTGCAATCCAGGAAGATAGTCCTCCCCAGAACCAGATCACGCTGGCACCCTGATCTGGAACTCTCAACCTCCATAACTATGAGATAATAAATTTCTGTTGTTTAAGCCACCCCACCTGTGGTATTTTGTTATGGCATCCCCAAACTAATACACAGCTGTTTCTAGTTAGACAGATGTTTGGCATTGCTTCAGGGGAAAATAATCTGAATGATTAAATGCATTTCTCACTCCAGATGTTTTGGCAATGTGAATATGTAGCAAACATGTGCATGTGGGATGGCCCCATCGCTGTCCTGGGGAGTAGCTTCTGGACAAAATGGGAAATTCTGGGAGGGGTCAGAGGAAGTTCCCTTCTCTTCCCTGCCAAGGAAGCACATGTTCTCTTTTGGAAAGGGTACAAGAACTCCATAGTAAACTGTTGTCCTTGGAGATTTATGAAATACAGCCTCCTTTTAGCTGCAAACGGACCACATTAAGCAAGCCCTGCTGTGGGTATGTCATTACCCTCCTCCGGTCTGGTCCTGGTATGTCATTGTCCTCCTCCAGCAGGTCCTGGTAGCCACTTTTAAATTTTTGGTTGAAAACTGTAAGAAGTAAAAGTCTGGACAAGGTCAAATGAGTGAGGAACAGAATACGAAACAATGAGTGCCTTGACTAGGACTTGAACTGAAAAGGGTTCCCAATACCAGTCATACAATGATAAAAGGCAGGTCTTAATGCATACTATTAGATATAGACAATTGTGTCGTTATTTAAACGTTCTCCTCCTTCCCAAACCCAAGAATTCTGTTAATACTGATTCTAATGTTCTCACATGTGTTCTAGAGAGTCTGGTTTGCTGACCACATGGAGGGGAATCCTCTACTGCAGGGTGGGGGAACCTTTTCTATAAATAATGCATATTTTTTATTTTGCTAGCCATGTGGGTTGCCACTACTCAACTCAGCTGCTGTCATGCAAAATAGCTAGCACTTAAATGAGTGTGCCTGTGTTCCTAAAACACTTTATTTACCAAAAGAGGTAGCAGAGCAGATATGGCTCATGGGCCATAGTTTGCCAATGTCTATTCTACTGGGTTAAATGCATCAATGGTTCTTAGGTGCTTTAAGCAGTGCCTGGAATCTGATAATATCTTTCAAACTATTGGCTACTAGTTTCCTTTGCCTGGTGAGAAGCAAGGCAAGCAAGAGGTATACACTAAGGAGAAGTGGGTTAGTATACAGTGAATTTGACACCCAGTCAAATGAAATAAAGACAGGGGTTCTGTTGAGGGGAAGAACACATAGTCCCAGTACTTGGCACAGAACTCCATTAAAGATTGTATGTCTTAGTTCTGGCTGCTATAACAAAGTCCCATGGACCGATTGGCTTGCTAACAACAGGCATTTACTTCTCACAGTTCTGGAGGCTGAAAGTCCAAGAGCTAGGTAACCAGCATGGTGGCAGAAAAGGGTTAGAGAGTCTTTTATAAGGGCACTAATCCCATTTATGAGGGTTCTGCTCTCATGATCTGATTACCTCCTAAAGGCTCACTTCTAAATACCATCACAGTGTGGAGTTCGGATTTCAACATATGAATTTCAGGGGGATGCAAACATTTACTCCATTGTAGTGTAATTCTCCTGCGGTGCCAGGAAATCCACATGTCCCATCATGGAGTAGGCCATCCCTTTCTCTGCTACATCAGTTTGAGAACTAAGTCTGCAGATACTCTCCATGCAGAGGCTACGTTGATCTCCTGTACCCCACAGCATCCAGCAGAATATGGGGCTGTCGCTGCGACATGACAAAGCAAACCAAATTCTAAACCCCAAGGCAAAGTGTCATGTTGCATGATCCTGAGTAAGTGTCCACAATAGCAACATCCCTGCCTGTTACAAATCTTTTCACTCAATCCTGGTTGCCTTGGCTTTTTCATTGCTCTATTAGCTCAGTGCAGGTGTGTGAAAACATTTGAGCATGATGGATTGTTTCTCCAAGAGCCAAAAGGTAAATGATGAAAGAATTGAATAGAAAACATGTTAACAAGCTATTTTATATTAGCTCCAAGGAGCTAGATCAATTACTATGATGTGTTACATGTTCAGAAGTCAGGAAATTCTAAATTATGGTTCCCAGTATGAACGTAACTCAGCCCCTTTACACATGTAATATTTTATATGACTGTATATGGTGTTAACTTTAATACTTTAACATCTATGCTTAATGTGGCAACTATAAATTCAAATTTTTTGACTTCAGAGGTTATAACACTTAACCATACAGCTGCATTGACATACTTATAGCATTCCAATATTTCTTGGTGCAACATTTTGAAAAATATACCCATATATGGATCAGTCTGGTCTTTGTTATCATGCAGGAAAAAAAGAAAAAGAGTGTAGCCCTACCACTGTTTAGCTCTGTGGCCCTCCTAGGTCATTTGAACTAACAGAAATGTGACTTAATAATTTTAATTTTCTAGTATTTTCTATACCAAATCACATCTTGAGGAAGAAGGATTTTCTGAACATTGTTGTGTCATTTATTTCAAGAGGCTTGGTCATCCTAGAGGTGGTGTGGAAAATGGAAGACACGTTCAGATTTTCATTCCAGGTTGCACTATTCACATTATAATAACTGCAGATGGAATCCTTTTAAGTTTAAAATCCCGCATGAGAGTCAGATAGATTTATAAGGGAAAAACTCACATGCCTGGGGTATAACCAACTTTTTCTGAAACTGGCATCAGGACCACTAGTTTTTTCTGGATTATTTATTTGCTACTGTGTGCACATTGTTTTAGGTGAACAGGTTTTTCTTGTTGCAGAGAAATCCATCTCCTTTCCCTGGCCCTATCCCCATACTACTCAAGGCTGCAACTTTCTCTGATTTTTGCAAATAGGTTGGGAAACAGCTGTCCTGGCCACTGCTGGCAGGAAGCTGGAAGAGCCAGGAGGGAGCCTGTGCTCTTAACCACTTTTCTATTATAATTAGTCCCAAGTTCCTTGTTCTTGGGCCAGGTACTCACCATACACACACCTACATGTAGGTACAGTGAGTGTGGTTTTTATTTTATAAGCTCAAGTGTACAGGAAATGTAGCTTTAAAATTGTTTTCTTTAAGTCTACTTAATTTTCGCTTTTTCATTTTAAGCGATCCTACCCGGATGGTATACTGTTCACAGGAGCTATGCTTTAAATATAAGGATACAGAAAGGTTAAAAGTAAAATAATGGAAAAAGATATACTATACAAACACCAAAAGTAAGCTCTATATTTACACTAATATCAGACATAATAGATGTTAAGGTAAAAAGTGTTATTAGAAATAAATGAGAGCAGTTAATAATGTTTAAGGGACCAATTCAACAGAAATACAATATTAATCTACAAGATAAACTCTAAAAACATAAAAGAAAATCTAGCTGAAGTAAAAGGAGATATTGACAGATGTATAATCATAATTCAAGTTGTTATAATAAGTAGCCAATATTGTTAGAATAAGAAATTATTATAATACAAGTTAGTCTAACACAACTGTTAGAATTTACAGACAAAAAAATACATTGGGGATGTAAATGAGTTTACAGATACTATCTACCAACTTGACCTAATTGAAATTTATGAAACTACACTCAACAACTATATAATATAAATTCCTTTCAAGTGTACATAAAACATTTATTTACTAATAGACCCAAATGCTGCATTATAAAACAATTCTCAAAAATTTCAAAAGATTATGATAACCATGATATGAAAGCAATCTAGGGGTTCATCAGTGGATGAATGGATGATGAAGATGTGGTATATATACAATGGCATATAAGTCATCAAAAAGAATGAAATCTTGCCACTTGGGACATCATGTATGAGCTTAGCGGGTAGTATGCTAAATGAAATAAGTTGGACAGAGAAAGACAAGTACATATGATTTCATTTATATGTGAAATCTAAAATGAGCATATCTGAAAGAGGAAAGGGTAGGAGAGACGGAAAACTAACAGTTATCAAGTGTTTGCTATGTGCCAGTACTCTATTTCCTGCAGTATACTGGGCTTGTTGTAGTTAGTCAATTAAAACCATGAGCTCTTTTGGTCCTAAAATTCTCTATAAATTGAGTGGATTTGACCATGTGGCCATCTGTGCACCAATGGCTGAGGGAGGAGGAATGCAATGTGTAGATTTGTATATGTCTGTGTGCCTTAGGCTAGGAGTAGGCCCTACCCAGGCCACATAACATGAGATTAGGGAAGGGAAAACTCCTAAAGGAAAATTGGGGCTATGTCACAAAGAAGGAGAAATGAATGCTAGGGTTAAAAGTCATCAATATTCACTAGAATTGCATAGAAATTACTATAATCTCTTGTTCAAGAAGGTAGCCTAATTTTTCCTACTTGGAGGCCAATGGGAAAGTTACTCTTTATACTAATCCATAGAATTAAAAGTCCACTTTTTTTATGCCTCTGAAGAGGCAGAATAAGGAATAAAGGGCAAAGGGACAAAAAACTAGAAGGAGAAAAAGAAACTTCAAGGCTATGTAAATAGAGAAATATGCAAGTTTCTTGGTGGTAAGCAATTAATTGGTGAATGCAATATACTTAAGTGAATTTTGAGTAACTGTATAAACAAGGGACAGATTTTTATTTTGACAAGTACTATGAAGAACCCAGATATGCAAAATTGTTATATCTCCATAGTGGCACTGGACACACATTGCACAGGTCTAAATTAGTTAGATAAAAATTGGAAATTACAATTTGAAACTCATTATTACAGTAGTTATGTTTAATTTAGCTTTTTTTCTAAATTATATACAGTTCATTCCAATATGTAGCTGAAATCCATTTTAAATTGTCCTTTTAAGGTGCATTTCTGTTTCCTTTCAAAGCTATGACCTAATCACCTCCCAAAGGCCTACCTCCAAACACTGTCATATTGAGGATTAGATTTTGACATGAATTGGGGGAGGACATAAACATTCAGTTTATAGCAGGAGGGGAGCCTTGGTTAAGAGGAGAGAGGGAAGGGCATGGTTATTAGAGGTAGCATCATAGAACACGATCCTGGGGAGAGGAAAATGGAGGACCCAAATTTGATACTAGATACCTCTGGAGGGGGTGCTCAGCTACTCCAATTCTGTCTTTTTTTTCCCCAAATTGCATTTGAAACACATGAGTGGGTCTCCAATAATAATGTCTATACTACATGACCTTGATCTTCTGTCAATGGCTGATTAACCCACTCTGGGTCTTAAGGAATTAGAAAACTGGGAATCACAGAAATAGAAAATTCTTGAGTTGAGTCTCCATACTGATAGATGTACTAGTACTAGAGTCTTTTAAGGAGCCTTTTTACACATTTTTTTTCCCCTAAAGACTCCCACTCTCATAAAATTTTAATACCATAAAAAATGTATATCTGTTTATGTACTGTATATATTTAACTCTGCTTTCTACATAAAAAAATAAGATTTTTTCTCTTCCTCCATGTAATTAATTTTTGCCCTCTTGTGGGCAATATCACACCCATGAAAAGTGCAGTTTTTAGAGAGAAAATTCCTGATCTCTAGATGGTTTCTACAATATAGCTATTTCCTGCTTTTCTTAGCCTTCTTTGTTCAACTCTTCCTTGAATTTTGTGAGATAGATTTATCTTTTAAAGACATTTATTTTCTGTTACTTGCAACAAAAATAACAAAAAAGGAAAGCAAAAACATCAACTAATCCAGGCTCTAAAGAAATTCTGTTATGTTTAAAACACCCAGAGGCTACTTGAGAGACCTTATATCATAACACTCTTATCAGATAAGTTTTCATATCAGCACCTGACTTTTGTATTAAAAAAAATGCAGGCATTGGTTTTTAATTCAAATTGAAGACATTCTGAATCTACATGTTATAGAAAAGGCAACAGGAAATTGCTTTGAATAATGGAAAATATATCTGTGTCTGAATAATTTAAAGATACTGAACCAATTTTCATTTGCATGTTACACATGTATACCAGCCATCCCACAAAACACTGAACAAGTAGAATAATCAATAGCTATTTTTTCCCATATAATTTAAACCTGGTAGCAATAGAGAATCAGGAGAAGGATCTTATCTCATCTCATGCACTATTATACCATCAAATCAAATCTGAAAGTAGTGTGAGATTTGTTGTTTCTTTTAAGACACTTATTTTAAAAGTTTTTTTTTTTCTTGAAAATTTTAGTTTTCCTTGATAGGACTCAAGTTAGGACTTTTAGATTAGATTTTCATTTTTGACATTTGGTATATGTTTTGTTTTTTGCTAATAGTGGACATTAAAGAGCCTATTTTTATAGTCTTTTACTTTGTTAATTTGGTTTTTGATGGTCAATCTCATTCTCTTTATGTTTTCATTCTCCTAGAATGGATGAATCTTTATTACAGCTTTTAATGCCTCTCCCTTTTGCATGTATATGTATGTGTGTGTCCTTTCCTTTACTACTGCCATCATTTCTTTTTTTAAAAAAATACATTTTTATTTCAGAGAGGAAGGGAGAGGGGAAGAGAGATAGAAACATCAATGATGAGAGAGAATCATCCATCAGGTGCCTCCTGTATGCACCCTACTGGGGATTGAGCCCACAACTGGGGCATGTGCTCTGGCCAGGGATCAAACTGTGACCTCCTGGTGCATAGGTTGACGCTCAACCACTGAGCAACGTTGGCCAGGCACTACTGCCATATTTTCAATGGTATCCTCTTGAAATATGGATATTTTTTCCATTACCCTTGCTTTTAAGTAGTCTTTCTGTTTCAAGTGCTTCTTTTTGTTACACTTGTATTATTTTCTCTAACAATCATAAAATAAAAAGTAGAGTCAGACAGCTTTCCAGTTGTACATAGCTTCTTTTAGGGCTACATATATTCTACCTTCAGTAAAACAGGTTGGGTACCTTTATTAACCTGTGCATTTAAATGGAGTATGGCTGATTCTTAACTTTGGAGGGTGGGAGCCAATTTAAAAAATAATGGTTAGTAACATAATAGATTGAAATCCACACCTCCACTCATTGAGTGCTTTCCTGGGTTTGAAGCATTGAGTAGGCTTTTACATATGATTGAACTTAATCTCAGGATAAGGCCAAGATACAGATTTACAAGGGTTGCTTAAGGACACTGGACCTTATAGAGATTGTCAGTGAATAAATGTCACAGGATCAGAGAATGATTGAAAAATATTCAAAATGAAATAAAATGTATAGGTCTGTGTAATCCGGAGGCATAAGCTCTTTTCACTCAGGTAAACAGTTTTTGACATTTTAAAATTATTAACTTAAAAGGTAACAGATCTATGCAAATTTATGAAAGAGCTTGAGGTGTTTAGGGGCTATACATGTGCCTGAAGCACACTAAGTACTCAGTCTTTGTTTGCTTTTGAATGGATGCTAATGAATTAATGAATAAATCAGTGATTTTGAAGATCAACTATTTCATGGCATCTTTGAGGCAGGTAACTAGTCATGTGGCGTAATTTTCTGGTGGATTTTGCATGGCAGGTAGTTGATGGTGCAGAGAGGTTTCAGGTGGGTGAGGAAATTCATTGTTTGCATAGATGCCTGTGACTGGACTAAAGAAATATTTTGCCCTCTCCCTCCACGTGTCTTGCTTTGGCTCCACTAGCCATGCTCATGGCCAGAGCACCTGCAGTCTTCAGCCTCGGCAATTGCTTTGGGGGCAGACAGCAGCTGTCAGCTGGGAGCCCAGGGGTTTCTCTCCACCAGTGATCACATGGTCTCATCGCAAAGAGGGCACTGGAACTCTGTCCACTTCCTGGGCAAAGAATAGCTCTGTTCTGGTTAGGCTGTAATCAGGCACCCTCTTCTAATCAAATTGCATGTGGGTCATTTCAGTTCATTTGAGCTGGTATCTATTTCAATTCATCTGAGCTGGTATCTATCATCAGCGAATTGACTCGATGTAGGCCCAAGGGGTAGGGACCTGCATCACCCATTGAGGACAGCAGAATTGGCTTCTAGGAGGCAAAGCAACAGTTTTGGTTTTTATTTCCCACGCCAATTGACAACATTCTGCAGCAAAGGGAAAGACTGACTAGAAAGTTGGGAGCGATACCTGGGAATAGGTAGGTATCTGAGCAAGTATTGTGGATCACTTAGCAAGTTCTTGTTTACAGAGGAACACACAGGAACCATACGTGAGAATCATGGCCATCCAGCTAAACCTTGGATGGCTTGACTCTCTTTTTGTCCTATCTGACCTGTGTTCCTTTGTATTCAGATTAATGACATTTATACATTGACTAGGAGCCAATCCCAGTGCTGGATGATGTTGTGGGCAATATAAAAGAAGGACATGTCATGAACTTAGTGGGATGTACAAGCAGAACAATTTCACACGTATTAAACATGACAATGTGAAGTGGCATAAGTTGAGATGATTGATCATGATACAGGCAGTCGATGACACCTGCATGCTGTCATGCAGAGCAAGCTCCATGAAGACAGCCATTTTACAGCCTTACGGCTGTATCCCCAGCACCTAGAACAGTAAAGGACTCATAATAAGGGCACAGGAATTTGTTGAGTGAATGAGTGAATCAGAGCTCAGGGGAAGGAGAGCAGTTAAGAGATTGGGCTCTGGCTTTTCAACCATGGGTCTGCCCCTCGATGTGAGACATTGGGTTGGTTTCTTAATCTCTCCAAGTCTGAGTGTCCTTATTTGTGAAATGGGGTTAACATGAATACATCGCTCATGGTGTTGTTCTGAGAATGGAATGGGATCACATATTAAAGGAGATTAACACAGTGCCAGGTTTATATTAAAGGCTTAATACATTTTAGCTGTATTTGCTGCTAATGGCCAATTGTGTCAGTGTCAGTGGGGTTAGTTTTCGTTGGAGATGATGAGTTATGGGAAGACCTGGAATCTACTCCCAGCTCTGCCATTGAATCCAGCCTTTTCAATTTAAGGAGGAGTTGCAGAATCAAATGCCCACTGGGGCCAGGCAGGTGATAGTAACAAACCAAGTGAGCCAAGTCTAAGGCAAACTTGGCGTCAGCATCCAAGACAATAGGAGCGAGGGGGAGACTAACTAAAGGAGACTTGGAAGATGTAATCTCAGAAGTACCACATATTCTGAATTTTCAGAGAAGCTGAAGATATACATTTTCTAGGAATTCTCACAATTTTTGAAAGCTAGGAACTAATTCATTTTTTTAAATTTGTTTTAAATATTGTCTGGGACACTGCTTTGTGAGCCAAATAAAACATGTCTGTGGGCCACTGGTGAGCTGCTTCCGGTTTGGGTCCAGGGTTGGAAAAATGAGAGTCTTCAGGGCAAGTTTTAATAAAAACAGCCTCAATCACTGACTTGGGCATAGCAGCTTTTCCTCTGCTTGGCTAGTAAAGGGCTCCAAGGATGAGCGACCTCATGGCCACCAACCCAGAAAATTTACCTGCGGGGAGTAGAGGACTGAAATGGAATTAGAAATATAGAGGTTCCCCCTTTCTCTTATACTTCCAGCCACTTTCAAGTTGGTTTTAATTGCTTACGTGCGTTGAGAATGGCTTAGTACTCCTCAGAGGAAACTAAAGCTAATACTCCCATGTGACACTCTTCCTGGCCACCTTAATGCCAACTCTAAAAGAGGATTCTCTGTCTCAGAATTTTGATGTGAATGGCAGGTGTAGTATGAAAATGTACTCACCCCCAAGGCTCTTTGATATACATTTTTTTTCAAAATGAGAGCAGGAGCTTGGGTTTCTCCATATTGCTGAGAATCACAGTTGTGGGTTTGAGGTCTTGGTAAAGACAGAAAATCTCACTGAGTCCATCCATCAGGATGGGGCCAATCAAGCACTGGGTGAGACCCGGGCTGTGGGTCAACAAGAATGTCCTCTGTATGGGTGGCGGTCAATGTCTAAAGTTGGAAAATTCATCTTGATTTAGCTGCCTGGCTTTGTGTAGGCATCAGCGGGAGTCAAACTGAGCATGCTGTGGTCTTTAGATCATCCAGCAGCTGACCGACTCAATTGATTTTTTTGTAACTGCAGCTTTTCATTTGGCATCATAAAGACACAATCTAAATAAAGCATTAGCGTCTAGAATGTGTTTAAATTGAATTTCTGGATACTTTGGCATGTGTCCAGTTTTAAATAAGTTCTGCTCTAACTGTATCTAATCTCTAATCAAAGGATCCTAGTATACAGAACATTCCCGTTAATAATGATACCTTAGACATCCATTAAGTCTGGACATTAATTTTATGGAAATTCTCCAATACATCTCCATTAAAACTTTTTTCTGAGTAAAATTAGTAATAAAGCTTTTAATAAATGTCATAAATATCTATGTTCAATCAGACTATTACCCAAATTAAAGCCAGACCAAAATAGAAAATAGTAATTTCTGCTAAAAGTCATGACCTTCAGAAAACGTTTTGAAGAAAGAAATCGCATGGTCTGTTATTACTCAAAATGTGTTTGTTACAAATAATAAGTAGTAGGTGGAGAAAATTACTAGTTATTTGACCATTGTGTGAATTCTCTAGTTTCACACACCTATTGGCTCATGCAATAAACTCTATGGTCTGTACATATTGTGAAAACAGGTTTTGTAGCTAGGAACGTCAAGGTTTGAGTCCTGTATTCTCTGACTAGTTCGGAGATCCTGAGAAAGTCATTTACATTTCTTGAGTTTTGCTTTTATAATCTTTAAAATGGATCAATAATACCTAATAGGAGTATGCTGAGACTCAGATGAGATTATGTATCGGGAGCATGTAGTACTGCACTTAGCCCATAGGTGGTGTGGAATAAGTGGCAGTTCTTATTGCTACCATCCAGAATTGAGGTAGAGTTAGGTGTACAGGTTTTCAGAGGGTAGGAACGAAGAGTAATAAGGAGCAAGTGCTGGCTTTTGTTCTAATCTGTACATCTAAGCAAATACAACCCCTTTTCTGTCCTCTGGCTTTTCTATTCCATACCCTTGGTAATTAACTAAACTAGAAGTGACAATGAGATATGAATAAATATGCATTTGCTCCCATCCTGTTCCTTTCATTTACGTAAAGCTTTGGGTGTAGAGTATAATTGCAATGTACTGTTGGCCCCATTTGACCTGGCCAGTGTAATCACAGTAAAGCAAATGCTCCACTTAAGAATTGTGGGTGGTAGGGGTTTACCTGGAAAAGTGGGAAGACAGGATGTAGAACCAGATTCACTGCTTACTAGCTCCTGATGGGTGTTCACTTGCATTTGGTCTGCGTTATAGGGCCATTACTTTCGTCCCTTTGTCCTCAAGCTTCAGGCATTGGGCCCTTGAATCCCTTGTTTCTTGACTTCCTGGCCACCATCTGAAGTCCTTCTAGGTAGATGGTTATATTTTGGGATTTCATTAGAAGTCATCTAGTCAATGAATTTTAAAATTGTTTTATAAAGACAATGGAACTTTTTCTGTAAACAAAAGTTTATGAAGAAATGTGAATGAATAAAAGAGATAAAAATGATACTAGTAATTGCTCTGGTTTTAAGCAAGAGTGGGAAGGGTGGGGTTTTTCCATTTATCCCTTGCTCCATCCTCCTGCTGTTTCCAAAAATAATAGAAAACTATTAATTCTAGTTTGATCATCTCTGGAAATAGATTCTGAGAAGATAATTGATCTCAAGGTCACATAGTTAATGAATGGAAAAGCAGGTCTAGGGCACCGATGTAGTTACTTGAGGTGCTACAGGAGGATCATATTATTTGTTGTTTTGTTGGGCTATAACATCAGAAGAGTCATTCCTCCGTATCCCTTAATCTCTGCTTACCATGTCCCTGAGATAATCTCAGGTCAGTACTTTTGAATGCAGCAAGAAGTATGGTTTACTCATGTAAATACAGGCATAGAGAATTAATGCTAATATAAAAAGTGACATGAATAAGTAGTCAAGGCTTATATTCAGAGACCTCTTTATTTTGGATGTCTTGATCTAACCACTCAATTCTATCTTTACCCAACTCAGGATATACTTTTTTTTTTTTAGCCTTTTTCATTATCCAGAATCCCTACTTGTCCAGCACCCTTCTGTGGTGCCTGCTTGCTTTCATGTCTGGCTTAAATGTAGCTCTTGGACTCCTGAGAACCAGAGAAGCTCTTGCCTGGCTCTTCAGGTTCTAGTACCACTGGCTCGTCTGTGGGGCAGAGCACCAACTGAACTGCTCATTCCGTGTTGCAGTGTAAAACCAATAAGCTCTTCAGAGAAACAAACAACATTGGATTTGGTCTATTACAAAGTAGAGAACTGTAGAAAATTTAGAATATAAAGCTAAGCAAATGAAAGAAAATAAAAATCCCCCCCCATTAATTGCAATTCAAAACTTACTACATTTTGATATGTTTCTTCTCTCCTTTTCTTCTTTAAAAAAACATATTTGGATTAATTTATTAAAAGAGTTTCTTACTGTACAACAATTAGATTTTCACACCTTTTTCCTTTTATAAACTACTAGAAGCTTGGTGCACAAAATTTGTGCATGGGGTGGGCGGGTCCCTCAGCCTGGCCTGCACCCTCTCCAATCCAGGATCCCTCTCACAAGCTGGAACCACTGGCTCCTAACCACTCACCTGCCTGCTTACCTGATGCCTCTAACTGCTCCCCTGCCAGCCTAATGGCCCTAACTGCTCTCCCCTGCCAGCCTGATACCCCTCCCTGCTCTCCCCTCCTGTCCTGATCCCCCTAACTGCCTAATTGCTCTCCCCTCCTGACTTGATCCCCCTAACTGCCTAGCTGTTCTCCCCTGCAAGCCTGGTCCCCCTAAATTCTCTCCCCTCCTGGCCTGATCACCCTAACTGCTCCCCCCTGCTGGCCTGATCCCCCTAATTGCCCTCCCCTCCTGGCCTGATCTCCCTAACTGCCTATCTGCTCTCCCCTCCTTGCCTGATTGCCCTAACTGCCTATCTGCTCTCCCTTCCTGGCCTGACCCCCCTGTCTATCTGCTTTCCCTTCTTTTCCATGCCTTTCAGACCCCTGGCACAGGCATGCTGATAGCTCTCCGCTGCAGCCCTGCCCCCATCCTGATTGGTTGTTACATGATGGCATCCTGACCAATTTGCATATTCCTCTATTATTAGTATAGATGCTTTTACAAACACCATGGAGCTGAATCTTTGCTCATATCTCTTGGATATACATTATTGGATGTCTGCTGTCTGGGCCACTGGAAATGTGGAGTTTCAAGGCTTTTTATATCTATTTTCTAGCTCACCACTTTGAGTTTTCTTTTAAGCTAAAGCAAGTTTTATTTAGTCTTTTCTATTAGGCACTCTTGTTGACCTATTACTAATGCTCTAAGTAATCCTTCAATTTTATGACATAAACTCCTGTTCTGATTATAGCTTGAAAAAAATCAAGTGACATATTGTTTTAATATGAAAATAAAGATGTCTTTCAATGGAGAAATGAAAAAAATTTAAATTATAAAATTCTCAGGCCATTTGCATCATTCTTTTTGTTGTTTTATTTTTGTTCTTGGTGTTGTTATGGCTTGTGATTACTGAACACGTGCTCTGTGAGCCAGGGCCTTTACTGAGCATGCTACAGTCATTATTTGATTCAATCCTCATAAATTAAAAATTCCATCTGACAGGTAAGGGAACTGAGATCCATTAAGATTGCATCTTGCCAAATGTCATACAGCTAAGGTAGTTGTCAGAATAGTATTCCCCAGAGATGCCCATGTCCCAGTTTCTGGAACCTGCAAGTATATGGCAAAAGAGAGTTAGCAGATATGCTTAAATTGAGAACCTGAGGATGGGGAGATTATTTTGGATTATCTGGGTGAGGCTAATGCAATCACAAAGGCCATTCTAGGTAAAAGAGGGAAGTAGGAGGATTAGAGTAAGAGAAAAAGATGTGGTGATGGAAGCAGAGGCCAAAGGGATGTGATTGCTAGAAGGGACCAGGACCCAAGGGACGTAAGTGGCAAGGCATTCAAGCTGGAAGAGGCAGGGAATCAGATTCTCCTTTGGAACCTCCAGAAGGAGAAGTTAAGTTACTTTCCCAGGATCATATAACCATTGGGATGGTCACCCAGATGACCTCAAAGCCTGTGCTCTTTTTATTTTTTGCATGCCGCCTTCCCAGAACATGTCAACTATTTGTGGAGAATCAAGAATGATGTTAGCCAAAGTGCTGCTTAAAACAAAGTTCTGAACTCTTTGGGTGAAACGGGTTTGGATACAAAGGCTTTGCTTCCCACACCTGTCGAAGCTGATCTATTTCTTACAAATGCGTCAGCGAGAGTGGGTGCACAACTGTCAAACTGGCTTGCTGAAGTGACAAGTGGGTAAGATTGGCATTCTCTGTCTCCCTGGCTGATTCTAATTGTTCTTTTGGTTGGCATGAATACAACTTTTGTTCTAAAGTTGATAATGATAGCCTTCTATTGCCCCCTTTATTTCCACAAGAGATATATCTACATTTTAAAAAATTCCGTTACATACACATCTGTGGTTACGCTCTTATTTTTCTAAATGTAATTATCCGGCTAAGCTAAATTATGGAAAAGAAATTATAAAAATCTTTTCCTGCCAACAATCTGAATCTGGCCAGCACATTCTTGGCGATTTATGTGTTGGGTATAATTTCTCTTTATTCTCCCCCCCCGCCCCCCCGCACCCTTGCCCCCTTTTAAACTCAGGCATGCTTTATAGTTGGACTGACATTTTTAAAATATTGATCTTAGAGAGAGAAAGAGAGGGAAAGAAGGTGAGAGAAAGAGAGAGAGAATGTGAGAAACATCAATTGGGTGCCTTCCACATGGCCACATGCACCTCAGGCACGGATAGAACCCACTACCTGGATGTGCCCTGACTGGGAATTGAACCTACCACTTTTGGATGTGTAGGATGATGCTCCAACCAACTGAGTCACACTGGCCAGAGCTGGACTGTCATTTCTTTTTTCTTTTTTAAAAAAATATATTTTATTGATCTTTTTACAGAGAGAAAGGGAGAGAAATAGAGAGTTAGAAACATTGCTGAGAGAGAAACATTGATCAGCTGCCTCCTGCACACTCCCTACTGGGTATGTGCCTGCAACCCAGGTACATGCCCTTGACCAGAATCGAACCTGGAACCTTTAAGTCCGCAGGCCGACACTCTATTCACTGAGCCAAACTGGTTAGGCCCGGACTGTCATTTCTTAAAGTGGTTCCTTAAGCAGTGTACTATTGCTAACTAGTGTATTTGTATATACTTTGTAGGGATAGGTATATTTTAACTTTCAAATTAATTTTGAATTATTGTGGCATAGAAAACAAAAAACATACATGAAAGTTTTTATATATTATGAGTTATACACAGTATGAAGTCATATTTGAAATTATAACTGGGATTTGAAATGTGGTATTAATGAGTCTATGTAATACATAATCTATTTTTAGTGAGAATAAAAATAGTTACAGCAATTCTTAAAAATTGGCTTAAGCTAAAAGGGGTTTAGGTAGAAGCCTGGCAATGAAAGAATAAGAGAATACAAATGGTTTTTTGAGTAATTCATTTTTGCTTGGTCATGGACCCTGTCCAGAGCTATTCTTGCTCATGCACCATCAGCATGAGCCAGTCTCAGGGTTCCTGGAGAGTAACTTGGCAATGATTAGTCAACTTAACTGCACCATTACTTTATACACCAGAAGTTTCACTCCTCATTAGACACTGCAGAAACTTTCTTGCAAAAGTTCACAAGAGATATATACAAGGGTGCATCCTGTTTTCTGTTTGTAATAGCAAGAGATGGGAGTAATCTGGGTATCTGTTACTGGAAGAATAGCTTTTTAAAAAAATATATTTTTATTGATGTCAGAGAGGAAGGAAGAGGGAGAAAGAAAGATAGAAACATCAATGACGAGAAAGAGTTATTGATTGGCTGCCTCCTGCATGTCTCCCCACTAGGGACCAAGCTTTCAATCCAGGCATGTGCCCTTACTGGGAATCAAACTGTGACCTCCTGGTTCATAGGTCAACACTCAACCATTGAGCCACGCCAGTCAGGCAGGAATGGCTTTGTAAAATCTGTTCTGTGCTTCTTATGGAAACAATGTGCTCTATTTCCATAAAGCAATGTGAAAACCTTGAAAATAATTCTGAGTGGAAAAAAAGGAATACACTTGAAAGTATGTGGTCTAAAGGAAGACACATGCAATAGCAAGGGAAAGGCTTCATGGTTCACTCAGTCTTCATGAAGAAGATGCTGGAGCCAGCTGGCCTGGGGTGAAATCTGGCTTTTCCAGTCTGTGGTTTCTTTCTAGCTCTGTGATGCTGATCCAATGATGTAACCTCTCTGTGCTCCAGTGTCCTATACTGTAGGATGAACCTACTACTAGTACTGACTCCATAGGGCTTAATGAGGCTTAAATGAGTTAATATGTATACAGTGCTTAGAACAATGCCTGGCCCATAATAAGTACCATATTATTAAGAGCGCTTGCTTTTCATCTATTCAACATATGTTTATTAAGTATTCTATATAATAAATAGGTTTTATGCAAATTGACCATCATTCCAACACACAAGATGGTCACCCCCATGTGGTCAAAGATGGCTGCCACAAGATGGCTGGCAGAGGATGGCAGTTGTGGGCGATCAGGCCAGCAGGGGAGGGCAGTTGGGGGTGACCAGACCTGCAGTGGAGGCCAGTGGGGGTGATCGGGCCAGCAGGGGAACAGTTAGGCATCGATCAGGCTGGCAGGGGATTAGTTAGGGGGTGATCAGGCAGGCAGGCAGGCGAGTGGTTGGAAGCCAGCAGTCCTGGATTGTGAGAAGGCTATCTGACTGCCTGTTTAGTCGGACATCCCTCAAGGGGTCCCAGATTGGAGAGGGTGCAGGCTTGGCTGAGGGACACAACCCCCAACCCATGCATGAATTTCGTGCACCGGGCCTCTACTTAAATATAAAATACTCTGAGCAATATACAGTGTTTATATCATCCAAACAAGAAGGAAGGAACTGGAAAAACTGAAAAATAGTGAAGGAGCTAGGCACTAGGGTCATTTAGTCTAAGATTCCTCAGACTTTGAGATTGTCACTAAATAGCAAGCTATTAAAGCAAATTTGTTAGTAACTATCCTTTGATTATGTGGATAAGTTTAACACTGAGCAGAATATACAACTTTGAATAGACTCTTACTAATTGGCTCAAGTATATGGCAAAATACTCTTTGAGTTTCATAGAAAAAGAGCAGCTGCCCATTTTTGCATCCTGGCTTTGACATCAAAGTTTGTCGCTAGAACTTTGCTCCCAGGCTCTTGGTACCCAAGGAAAGCATACAAATAGAGGCAGCAAAGGAAGGTGAGTTCTTGGGAGTACCTAGATAAACTGAAAAAGATTTCCTATTCTTGGACTCTGTCTCATACCCCAAAAGCTAGCTTTATAGGCCTTCATCAACTATGGCCTTAGGAGATAGAAATCATTTCTACTGAAGAACAGAGATCCGCAGAGGGATCCCTTCCTGCATTCTCTCAGCATGTTCTACTTTTTCAGGCTTGGCAAGAATGGTTCACTAAACCCTGCCCCACCCACAGGCTGAACCTCAACATCCTGCACACACATATTGTAGAAGTAAATGGGCCTCTATTCAGGTGAAGAAGCTCCTTTTATCTCCTCCCCAACTCTTGGGAGTGGCTGTCTCTAAAATGTCATTGGGGTTAGTTTGGCTCCATTCTAACCCAGCCACAGTAATGAAATATTTACTGACCTTACTTGTGTGTGTGTTTGTGCCTTTCCCTCAAACCGGTGGTTCTCAAACTTGGTGGCACATTAGAATGGTTTGGGAGCTTCAAGGAGTACTGATGCTTGGGTCTACTAATAGAGATTCTGATTTAAATGGTCTGGGCTGGGGCTTTGTATCAGGATATTTTTAATAGTGTTCTGGTGATTTTAATATGCAGCAAAGTATGAGAACCACTCACGTCAACAGTGACTCATGTGAGCTACTCAGTGGAGGTGATGGTGGCCTCATTTATATCCTACCATGAAGAGGCATAGGGCGTCCTTGGAGACAGGTTGTTGGATGTGATCAAGCCCATGGAGAGCCACCCTTAAAGAGCCCCACATTAACACTTTGAGAGCTGCTGGGAACTTAGGCTTTTTTATTTTTAGATCTCCGGAACTGGAAAATAAGGCAGAATAAAGAAGCACATACTTCTTTTACATTGGGGAGTGCAGCATAGTTAATAACATTTACAGCACACAGAGATGGTATAAGGTATGCAAGATAACATGGGGGGTTCTGTAGTCTCATGCTTTGGTAGGTGGTTGCGTCCTGAGGGATCTGGGAAAGGAGATTACTCTGACATTCCGAAGGTATATCTTAGATGCAAAAAGACATAGACAGGTTCACTTAAGGTAAAGATTGACTTTTGTCAAGGAAGCTACAGGCTTAGGATATGACTACCTGCCATGACTTGCTTTCAGTTAGGAATTTTTATGTTCCCACCATCCTTTGTGGCTACTTTTGGTTTCTGAGTTTATCATGCCCATCATGCAGGCCTCCCTGAGCCTGTCAGGTTTAGTACGTGCCACCTTTTTCATCCACACATCACTGGGGACTGAAGAGACAGGATGAATTGCTGCATCTCCAAGTTCCTTTTGAAGTCCAATAACAGTGGTTCTC
>NW_006290306.1:3231783-3252688 GCF_000327345.1 Myotis davidii
ATGCTTTGGTAGGTGGTTGCGTCCTGAGGGATCTGGGAAAGGAGATTACTCTGACATTCCGAAGGTATATCTTAGATGCAAAAAGACATAGACAGGTTCACTTAAGGTAAAGATTGACTTTTGTCAAGGAAGCTACAGGCTTAGGATATGACTACCTGCCATGACTTGCTTTCAGTTAGGAATTTTTATGTTCCCACCATCCTTTGTGGCTACTTTTGGTTTCTGAGTTTATCATGCCCATCATGCAGGCCTCCCTGAGCCTGTCAGGTTTAGTACGTGCCACCTTTTTCATCCACACATCACTGGGGACTGAAGAGACAGGATGAATTGCTGCATCTCAGAGTTCCTTTTGAAGTCCAATAACAGTGGTGGAACCTGAACCCTAAGAAAGTCTGGCTAGTCCATAATTGCATGATTTATTCTTTCCACTAAAACTCTGTTCAGAAAAGGTCTATGGAAGGTTTCCCTGAGAAGGAAGAATATTGTTTTACTTTTTGTTAATGCATAAAAATTACAATGAGTATAAATTATAAGTATATTATATTTTTACATATTATTAGAGGCCCAGTGCACGAAATTCATGCACTCAGTGAGGGGAGGGGGAGTCCCTTGGCCCAGCCTGTGCTCTCTCGCAGTCCGGGAGTTCTCGGGGGATGTCCGCCTGCCTGCTCACTGCTCCTTAGCGCTGCAGTGGAGGCAGGAGAGGCTCCTGCCACTGCCACTGTGCTCACCAGCTGTGAGCCTGGCTTCTGGCTGAGCGGCGCTCCCGCTGTGGGAGCGCACTCACTACCAGGGGTCAGCTCCTATGTTGAACATCTGTCCCCTGGTGGTCAGTGTGCATCATAGTGACTGGTTGTTCCGCATTTGGTCGATTTGCATATTAGCTTTTTATTATATAGGATATTTACACACACACACACACACACACACACACACACACACACACATCTTAAAACAGATACCAGAAACAAAGGCCTGGAATGGGTAAAGGTCAAGAACATTCCTATTTATTCCTGGTAATACCTTTTTTTCCCCAAGAAGGAGGTTTAGAAAATGACACTCAGAGGGTATTGCAGGATCTACTGGTGTGGTGGAAGTCATTAAAACCTTCTGGGTGATCTTCATCCCTTTTGATGAACTGTAGCAGGTAGTTCAGTTAATGTGGATTCATTTAGTAAATTGCTTTTCTTTTATTGCTTTTATTTTCCTGATTTGGTATATTCAAATATTGCTCTTTCTGCCAAAGGTTGGGGGGTCGACCCAAGTACCTTGAAGACTTCCCTGGAGGAACCCACTTCACAGGAGGGGCCCTGCCTCTGATGCTGCAGATTCAATTACTGGAACCAATGCCAGAATCACCACTTGTTATTGTGCATGGGTACTGCTGCAGCTTAGAAAGATTGGTGAGGGCCTCCTTGGATATTGGTTGCCCTGTGCAATATCTAGTACTCATCCTGGCTAACTGTGCACCCAGGAAACCCAGAGATGCAGGATGAAGAGGCTTTGTGCCTCCACATGTGCTCTCTAAATACTTTTCAGTCTTACCCAGTTTCCTGTCTCACAGATGCTTCCCGGAATTGGTAACCAGTTAACCAGTATGGATTGTGGAAGTTAGCATCACTAAATAGGTCTGTATAGGCAAGACACGTTTTTTTTTTTTTTTTTTTTTTTAAATATAGGTTCTATAGGCTTGGGAGAATGGTACATGCTCTGTGATGAGCAGATACACTATTTGAGAAATGGGACTTACACTCTTTGAAACCAGAAAGATTCCAGGGCATCGAAATGCATATTCTTCCCATCTGTATAAACTGATTTCCTTCTAAGTATTATTTCTATACTTTCAAAAGGTAAACAGTGGTTCCCTGACCTGCACACAGACTATTGAGAGACTGAACAGTTCCCATCATCTCATGACTTAATTCAATTTTTAATAAAATAAACTATTAAAATAGACCAACAGTTGTTATTTCAAGCACAAATCAGTTTCATGTTTAAAGTAAAATACCGTTTGGAGCAAGGTGTCAGAAAAGCACAGAGCTGGGAAATACTTGAGCTATTACTCTGTCTGGCCTAGAGTAATCTCTTCAAAAATCTGCCCTAGCAATGAAAGCTGCAGGTCGGTGCATCAATGGAGCCGTCTTATAGAAGCTCTACATTCCAGGAGTTAGTTCCTCAGCTATCTTGTGTCACCTGCTCATACGTCTCTGTCTTTTTTCTCCCAGGTCAATACCTTTTACTTGTTGTCTGGCTCATTTTCCTAGAGCTTTAGATTTATGGATTGACTCTCTACCTTTCAATCGCTTCCAGCCTGGGGCCTCCCTTTCTGGCTTCTGAGCTAATTACTTCTCCCTGGAGTTAATTATTTTCATCATGGTGAGAAGGAAAGTGCAGCTTCTGACTACTGTCAGCTTAGAGCTGTCTGGCTCCAACAGCTGGACCATGGAGCTCTGCTAGACAGAATCAGTTTTTCAGAATATCGGCATCGGACGGTGCCACTCACTGATCATGGGTGGAGCAAGACAAAGACAAAGCCACTGCGTGAACATGTCTGCACACAGTTGACAACAAGCACACTGTCCAAACCAAAATGGTCAAACACTCCCCTTTCTGGGTCCACGTGAGTGAATGCTGCTTCTTTACAATGTTATAACTTTAGTCCAACCCTGTTCCTTCTGTCCAGTAGAAAAGAATGACTGAGATAATAGAATTGTCCCTGCTTTCAGAGGGCACCCAATTCAATACAAAACCCTGCTTTCTTGAGCCTGCCTTAAAATTCCGTACAATCTCCCATCTTAACACAAATACGTGCAAAGAGCCAGTCAACCTCACCTGCTGAATGTAAGTGTATTTCTGGTGGTTTAAGGCTGGAGGGCATTGGCAATGGAGACTCCATCTCCATGAAATACTCGTTTGATGACAACATGCTTCTTGACACGATCTACTAACACTGAGTACCAGCCTCCCAGGCAGCCCCACCAAGACTGTGAAAAGACCTGAGCAATTTAACTGAATTTCTTCAATTTTCAGATTAAAAGAAAACATCAAAAATAGCAAATAAAGTTGTGATTTTCCCTCTCTAAGGGCATCAGGTAGTTAGCAGCAGAGCTGTGATTAGGACCCAGTCTTCTCATGCCTGGTGTAGTGCCCTTTCTGCTCTAGCAGGCGATTCAAAGAAGTACAACTCCCAAGTACAATGCACCTTTGAACACTCAATTCCATTTACTATCTGTATCTACGCAATTGACTTTGGTTTCTGTCCTCTCCTTAGAAAACACTTTAACCTTCAGATGCTGGGCTCTGTCCAATGTTCAGACTGCCCGTAAGTCACTTTTGGCTTTGATTTTAAATGCTCCTCTGGGCACTTTTGATGGGGCAATTATTTCTTAGGTGTGAGAATCTTATTTAGTTGCAAACTCTTGTCAAAGCCGCTGTTTTCTTTTCTGCTCAGATTTGGCAGTGAGCTCTCCCCCAGAAGTGATTTTTAATTTTTTTAAAAAAATCTCTCACCTTCCATAGTTAAAAGAGAGAAAGCTTCAGAAGGGAAAAACTGAAACAGAACGTTAAAAGTTCCCTCACCGGGACTCCCTGTGTGATGCTCCTTGTTGAAGAGATAGTTACTGTGAGTCAGGTGTCACCCAGACACTATCCTCACTCCAGCCTTTTCCCTTTCCTTTACTGTTTAATCCAGGGGTGGGCAAACTTTTTGACTCGAGGGCCACAATGGATCTTAAACTGGACCGGAGGGCCGGAACAAAAGCCTGGATGGAGTGTTTGTGTGAACTAATATAAAATCAAAGTAAACATCATTACATAAAAGGGTACAGGCTTTTTTTTTTTTTTAGTTATTCATTTCAAACGGGCCGGCCCGCGGGCTGTAGTTTGCCCACGGCTGGTTTAATCTCTAATTTGTCTTCATTGAAAGACAATCCTTCTAAATGTGTTGTCATTCTACCATCTGAATTTATGTCAGAACACATTGCCTCTTGAAGAGACTTTCTTAAAAAATATGCATTTAAGAGGCAGAATGGTTTGTTTATTAAGATCACAAAATAAAGTCAGGGACTTCTTAAAGAAGAAAAATATGGAATCCCAACACCAGAATAAAACTATTCTCATTATTTTCCTACTAGAGACCTGGTGCATGGATTCATGCACCGGTGGGGTCCCTTGGCCTGGCCTGCGGGGATCTGTCTGAAACCAGCTCTCTGACATCCGCTGAGGGGTCCCAGACTGTGAGAGGGCAGTTCTTGGGTGACACACCCCAGAATTGGGCTCCCTCCTCTCTGGTTCCGGGTGTTAAACCAGAGAACCACAGCTGCCAAGTCACAGCAGCTTGGAAGCTCCTGCGCTGAGCATCTGCCCCCTGGTGGTCAGTGCATGTCATAGCTACCGGCCAATCGGTTGGTCGCTTAGGCTTTTATATATATAGATTGCAAGTGAATATTTCCAACATATCTATGATAAAGGGGAGGGACTAATTGATATTTTATTGTTCTATTTAACATCATATAATAAAGGTAGTCCATGTTTTCAGATGTTTGCATTATACATTATTTCAAGGAAGCAGAATGTTAGGTTAATGTGTAGTAAAGCTATTTTGGACAGTTAGTTCTTTCCAGTTTTTTAGTTGTTTTGGTATACACAAGACTGCTGTAAATATCTTAGTGCATGTAGCTGTTTGCTTTTTCTGAATTCTTTTATTAGGTTAATTCTTAGGACTTGAATGAAAGTGTTGCTGTTCAGAGACCGGGAATACCTCTGTGGCTCTGGCTAGATATCACCATATTGTGTAGGAAAAGGATGTAGGCCACCAGCAGCGAGTGCTATCATCACTGAAACCTCATGAGAATTGCATATTATCATCAAAAGTATTTGCCCCTTGATTTCTGAACTGGAAAACAATACCTCTGTTTTATTTTGTATTTTTCCATTATAAGGGAAAATTATCTTTTATCATGCTAGCTACTTTTTGCAATGGTCATTGCAGGTTTTCATGCTGACCTAAGGTAAATAGGTTACTTACTGTTTTTCTGCATCCCTCGAGTTGTGCCACACAGTAATGTAGACTCACTCTCAAGCTGGAAAAAAGCCAGACTTCTCTTGTATTTGGGAAAAATTTGAGCAATGGGAAGCAGAAGTGGTGTAGTCATTGTCTAGTAAAGGAATGGGGCCCTTTAATGTGCTTCTTTTACCCAGAATTGTCATTTTAAGACCTATTCTGCCCTCAGCCTTTATGCGCATTTTATTTTTTGACCCTACAGAAATTTTTTTCTTTAGCTTTCTTTGGCTATAATATTTACATTGGGCACTTGCCATCTCTTCATAAGTTGGGAATAGTGTGTATGTAGCATTGGAGATTTCCTTTTTACTTGAAAGGAGGCCAAAAGAAAATTTTCCTTTCACCAAAGCAAGTGGGAGTAAGCTTTTGTTGGAAGAGAAGTTTCACTTACTGTTAGAAACCGACTTTGTATTTTCTACATATGTAACAATGTTTCCCTTTATTTGGGAAGAGCATGCTGACTCTTTTTCTTAGAAAGAGTAACCATTTCTGAAATGATCATAGTCTCTGGATAATGCATTTTACTTTCTAAATGAAAATCAAGATGAGCTAGACAATGAAATAGACCATTTATTTTATTTATTTCTTAATTAAATGTATTGGTGTGACATCGGTTCAATAACATTATATAAGTTTAGGTGTGCAATTTTATAACACACCATCTGTATGATGCATCGTGTGCTCGCCACCTCAAATCTAGTCTCCTTCCATCATCATACATTTGACTCCCCTTAACCTCTTCACCCTCCTCCTAACCCCTTCCCCTTCTGGAAACCTTCATAATATTATCTGTGTCTATGAATTTGTTTTATAAGTAATACAGGCTGTCTCTAAATACCCTGGCACTATAACTTTGACTATCTACATGTGGTCTTTCAACTAAATAGGTTAAAAAAAAGTAACTTTATTTTCCGAAGTTGGCCTCATCCTCAGTTTTGTTGGTGGTGGAATGGGGAAGTTGATCTCATCATTTAAAGTTGACTCAACATGACATTTCTAATCATTTCTTTCAAATTTTGCAAGTTTAAACTCCTAATCAGGGTCATTTTTCTTCCGTTTATGAGACCTCCCACCCCCTCCTTCCCAGTGGCACACACTGTGATAAGTTTGCATGGCTATGGGGGGTTGAGAGGCAGTGGTGCTGCTGCCTGGTCCTTGCTGGATTCCTCCGAGAGGTCCCTCATTCCCTCGGTCACTGGCGCCTGTCCTAGTGCCTGCTGAGGGTAGCTGGACTCACCTGCTTTCGGGGCACCACCCTGGCCCATGCTGCTGAAGACCAACATCATGGCTTATGTATGGTCTCAGTAATTCCGTATTGACTCATCAGTCTTCATTGCACCCCTCCCCAACCGGGCTTGCTGCAATTCCTGGGCCCCCAGAAGCCACACTAAGCCACAGAAAACTGCCTGGTTACCCATGCCACGCATTTGACTTCATGCTCATGTCTTCTCAACTAATGGGATGCTTTCTATAGTGTGTGCCCACAACAACAGAAAGCAGGCCCTCTCCCCTTGGAGGAATCACTGAATTCAGTCTGAGAGCTCCCACCACTCCCTCCCCATCCCAAGTTTACCCTCAATGTGAAATACCTCCCCTGGTTTTGACTTCATGCTTTCCCCACTCCCCTCTCCTCTCATGATCTTCTCCCTAGTGTTGGAAAATTTCTGTCCAGTACAGTGTCAAGCACAGAATGCAGACACCCAACATAGCATGTTGAAATTAGATACAAGGAAGGCATACTGATCTGATACTTTGGCTGGATTTCAGAGAAACCATCCAGTATAGGCAGAGAAAAAAACAAATAAAAGGACTGCTTGGCTGGTGTGGCCCAGTGGTTGAGCATCGGCATATGAACCAGGAGGTCACGGTTCTATTTCCGGTCAGGGCACATGCCAGGGTGGAGGGCTCCACCCTCAGTATGGGTTGTGCAGGAGTTCAGTGGATCAGTGACTCTCTCTCATCATTGATGTTTCTATCTCTCCCTCTCCCTTCCTCTCTGAAATCAATAAAAAAATATATTTAAAAAAGTAAATAAAGGGACCAAGGGTTACACTCCCAAGAGTGACCATCTGAAAAGTGAAACACAAGTCTACATTACATTGCAAAGCAAATTGGCAAGACAGATGAATCACAAGCACATTTCTCAAGGTCTGATTCCTTGGTGAAATTTTCCATGACTGCCCTAGCCGAGAATGGTCCCTTCCTTACCTGAACTCCTATGCCTCACAGTAACTTGTTTTGTTTGGTATTGGTTTCCTGTCCTATGCTACCAACTATTCCTTTTATCCTTCCAGCCTGATCAGGAGCTCTTTAAAGGAGATTCTGTCCTGGGCTTTCTTGTGTCTTCCTTTCAGGAGGCTCTGGGAGCCAGCTCAGGCTGTGGGTACTTCCCAGGAAGCCTTGGGGAGCGTCCTCATTCTCCAGCACCCTCTCCCCACCATTGCACTTGGGACTCTGGCTCCTGTCTTGTTACTGTCTGCTTTCTCCCTGCCTTTTCTGCTTCTTCAGGCTGCAGCTTTGGTTCCATAGCCTGCTCATTTCTAGTCTCCCGCTTTGCCCTGTCTGAAATCCTTTGGATTCCTCTCTCCTAAAATTCCAGTCACAGTCCAGTCCTGTTTTTCCCCATTTCTCCATCTAGTCCTACTCTGATGGCTTTTCCCAGCGCCATGGACATAAGCCCTGGCTTTTCTTAGGGGAGATTTTTCACCAAGTAAAGTACAGAGTAAATATTTGTTAACGGATGAAATATTCTCTCCAGGGCTCTTCTCCCATTGAAACAGCTGTTATCATTATTTTGTTTTAATCAGA
Organism: Myotis davidii; assembly: GCF_000327345.1. Classification (NCBI taxonomy): domain Eukaryota; kingdom Metazoa; phylum Chordata; class Mammalia; order Chiroptera; family Vespertilionidae; genus Myotis; species Myotis davidii. The sequence continues at coordinate 3,239,654 of NW_006290306.1, forward strand.
GAAATATCATCATTATCCTTAAAAAGATATAAATATTTATTAGGTTATTTGATTCAGTCTGAATGTTAAGGAGAACATGGATTTCTAATGTTTGTAGATAGGTGCAATATTTTGCTGCCTCTTTATTTAGCACAACTTGAAAGAAGAACGTATAAAATCATTTGGATGACCTTGACTGTTACCTTGGGCAAGTCATTTATGTCTCTGAGGTTGATACTTTTCTGTAAAATCAGATTAGAAACAGAGGTCATAGGTAAGACATAGAATTTTTGAGAGGCTCAATTAGCATAGCATTTGTGAAAATTTTTGAGAAACATTAAAGTATTTGCACATATAAAGCATGATTGTTATACTATGTGATTTAAACTGTACCCAAGTGCTGCAAAAGAACTTTTGCCTTTGTCCAAAAGATACCTAAGTTGAATGCAGTGCTTGATTGCAACTACCTAAAATAGTCAAAGAACCATTAACCTGAGTGACTCCCTTGTTCCAGTTCTACTGAATGTAACTGAAAACTCTTTTTAATCCACAGATAGTAGGGCGTGTTTCAAAATCCTGTATGCTGCACAGATCTATCAATCACTCCATACTGCTCATAAAGCTAGGTTCACATAACCACTATCGACATCTTTGCTAGAATGGAAAGCATCCTGACTTTCACTTCTTTGCTGATTTGGTGCACTTTTTCACTCCTGTGTGGTCTCTTTGCCTGCAACTAAATAGACTCCTGTTTGTTTTTTGAAATTGTGTTTATTATTATTGAACTCCAGTGGACTTAACTTCTTTGATGGTAATATTTACCCTCTCCTATCCTCACCTCTTGGTATATTAGTCATGGGTTTCATCTTGCTTTCTAATCAGATGAGGGAATCTCATCTAGTCCAATCTCAAGTCCCACCTTCTCCATAGTTCTTCACTGATTCATGTTCAGGGATTTCCCCCTCTGTTGACTTCCTTTCACAGGAATCATTGGTACAGAGAATTTGCTGGCTTCTGGAAGTCCTTTGTACATTTTTCTGTTCTGAGAACACTCCAGTGCCCTTCTGGGGAATGACTCATTGAGTGGAATCACAAAGGGACAATAAACCAGGGGTCTCTGCCCTCTCAGGTGAGAGACTGAGAAGTCCTTAGGGGCTTCGTTGTCCAGATCCTGCCTATTTCATCTCCAATATAACCAAAGTCACAGTATTGCTCTAAATGTAGCCAATTATATTCTCTCTACTGGGAGTTTGAATTTTGAACAGAATCATGAAAAGACAAAAAGAAATGTTGGCAATATGTATCCATATAGTTAAAAAGAAAAGAATGAAATCATGCTATTTGCAATATCATGGATGGACTTAGAGGGTATTATGCTAAGTGAAATAAATCAGACAGGGAAAGACAAATACCATATGATTTTACTTATATGTGGAATCTAGGAAATAAAATAAATGAACAAATAAAAGAGAAACAGACTCATAGATACAGAGAACAAACTGATGGTTGCCAGGTGGCAGGGGGTTAGGAAGGTGGCTGGAAAAAGTGGAATAATTAAGAAGTACAAATTGGCAGTTTCAAAATAGTAGTTACCAGGATGTAAAGGACAACATAGGGAATATAGTCAATAATATTAAAAAGAAATTTTAAAAAAGAAAGAAATGGTTGGCAATTTTTTGTGCATTACAGCAGTGGTGGCGGGGTACACTTTCAGGGAGCTCCTTGGAGCTTCCTACTTATGCACCTTCTTTCCTATCCTCTGGCTTTTCATATGCCATCATTATATTTCTTTTCTGCTTCAGTCACTGTTGCATGCAACAAAAGAACCCTAAATGATACATTATTCCTTCCACTCAATTGCACCTGCCACTTAATGCTATGCATTTGGGATTTAAGTGTTTCCTGGGTTTTGTCTTGTCTCATGGCCTCAATTAGATTCTTCCACAAGGGCAGGGACTACATCTTATTTTGCTTCACATACCTCTCTGTCAAGTCCTCCAGGGTGCTTTAACTCCATGGACTTTTGTTTATTGGTGGATTGTAGGTCACTGGAGCTTCCTAATGCCAGACTTGCTCGTCTAAACCTTTTGAGCCATGTGCGCTCAGAGCTGTGGAGAGGAAACTGGATTCACTGCTGCATGTTTGTGATCCTTGTGTTCCTCTGGGAAGACCATTACACACTTTCCTTTAATTTGCCTTTGCTTCCTCCATGGGGAAAATGAGGGGACTAATGGTCTCCATCAACCACGCTGGGGTATTTGCTGCAAAATTTAACGCGCTAACTTTTGTTATGCTTTGAGCTTCTTAGGGGTATGTGCCATGTAAATACTATATAGGTGTAATCAGGAACATTTTTTTAATATTATGAGGATTTTTATCTTTGGAAAAAAATATACTCGTCATCCTCTTCATAAACCTTCATTAAACCTTATACCTATTAATCTTCCCTAGGGCAGTGTTTTCGTGAGAACAGTTTCTTTTCTCTTAATCTCTCTCATTCTATTTCACATATTGGATATACATTCATCACAAACAGATATATTGCCTGATAAGCTCTATTTAGCCACTCAAAATATCTTTACTGCCTACCGACTTGGTGTGAGGAACTGTACCAGGCTCTGAGGAGACAATGAATAAAAAAAGTGTCCCTCTAAGGGAGATATTCATTCATTCACTCATTCATTCATTCAATAGATTTTTATAGAGCCAACTATGTGACAGCCAGTCTCCTAGATTCTGAGATACAGTGGTGAATAAATAATATAACCTAGTACTTAAATTCCCTGGGACAGATGCTGAAATACAGGCATGTACAAGGTTCAGTGAGAACAGTTACCTAGGAGAGTGATGCTGGGGCTGTGTCTCAAAGGGTATACTTGACAGGAAAGAATAGAAGTGGAAAAAAACATAGATGAGTGTGGTTGGGTCATGGGGACTAGAGTTCCATATAATTCTGGAAGAACAGAGAGGTGGGAAACGAAGCAGATTAAGAACCAGGAGTCCACAGGCAGGATGGAGTGATTGTTTTATGAAAATAAAACACATACCTGATAATCTGAAAAAACATTTATCAGGTTGAAGCTTCCTACTCAGAGATTTGGCCCACTGTTGGGTGTGAGAAAATTTTACTTACTCTGTTTACAAGAGGCACTTGATGTTTGTAAGCCAGTCTTTCTGTGGGAACAGCCATTGCAGGTTCGGAAACTTTGCATTAAAACTAGCAGCTGAATGGCATGGTTTTCCTGCATTTCTCTCATAGGCCGAGGGTGTTTTATTATTTCAAGATGCACACCCAGTATTATCAGAAGGCATAGGAGCTTGGGGGTTACCAAAATTTCAGATGATCCACAAACAGGCTGTTACAGACTGTGACATCTTGATTTAACACTCCCCTGGCGAAGAAACAAATGCTGTGATTTAAAAAATTGTACTATGACTATGTTTGGGTGACTTTTGAACCATTTGTATGTAATTTAGGATTTATTGGATTTCTTTGAACATGCATATGTAATTCCAGGCTTAACAGTTGCTCTGTGAACAATCAAATATTTATATAATTTTTTTCAAATGTATTTATTATTTACTGTAGCGTTTATGAAATATTTACACTGTCCTTTTTTAAAAGAAAATATATACATTATTTACATTGCCTTGGATTTTCTCTTGATGCAGGTAAAATGACAACAGAGAAGGGTAAAAAGACTCCTAGGGGTGTCTCCCAGGCTGTTCAATAACCACATGAGGTTCTGTCCCTCAGGAAAACACCTGGCGATAGAGCTGTAATTAAAACTTATGTTGGTGACCACCCCCATTTGTTTGGAGCCCCTACTTCCTCTTAGTTTTGGGGTCTCAAATGGCAGGAGGAAAAGTTGGGAAAAATTTTAACCAACTTTCCCCTTCATCCTCCTAAGTTCCCAGGTGCCTTTCTCTGTAGGATGAATAGCACCTTGATTTTCTCCCTGGGACCCAGAACATCCCCAGCTGCAAAAGGAATGATTCTTTTTATAGGAAAATAGAGTTGAATTGAGATCCCCAGATCCAATTGCTAGTTATTAAAGTGGAAATGTGTTAAACGAAATAGTCAGCCCCCAAATACTTGAGTAGGACCCTAAAGCCAATAGATTTCTTTCCAGGCAGACACCAAGTGTAACTGATGGCAAATCCCAGAAACCAGGTGTGGCAGGGATGTAATAGCACCTGTAAATAAGGCTGGTGTAGGTCATGTGACACAGAGAAGAACAGACCTAAAATATTATTATCAGAAAATAAGGTTTAAGAGTGGTTTTAAGACTGTTTTGACATCATTCTATGAAATTGATTAGTCACAAGAACATCTGCTCAAGAATATGACTGTTCTTCCGATGATATTTCTAGTGTCATTCAGACACCTACAAAATAATTACATTTGGCCCCAAAGAGAACAGGGTTCTCCTAGAAAAAAGTTGCATGACAATTGTGGAGAAAGCAGAGCAGCTCATGTAACCCAGAAAACAATTCACTTTGTTTTACTGAATTATATGCTAATAGTAGACCTGGAAATGTATTCCCTCCACCTTATCCCAGAAGATTCTGAATAAGTAACTCTGAGATGCTCACTGATAATCTGTATTCTAAAGAATGTGTCATGATTCTGATTATCAGTGAAGTATAGGAATCTTTGGAGGAGAGCCTTATTTATGTGTTTCTTCATTTGAAGTACACTTGGATGGTTTTCAGTCAAGTAAAAGATACTTACTATGTATCCAGGCCTGTGATTGGTGTATGGGATAAAAAGAAGGGTCAGACTTTACGCCTTCTCCTCAAAGAGTTTGCATTCTAGTTACAAAGACAAAACCAACGTGTGTGTAATTGTCAGGGTAGCTGCAGTAACAAACAACTCCTCATCCCAGCCTGAGAAAATTAAAACAAGATTTATTTCTTATTAAACTACAGATACATCATGGATATCAGGGGATTCTGCTCATTAAAGTCACTCAGATCTAGACTGATAGAGACCTTGTCTCAACAAATAATCCCAGGACCAATGACTACGGGGTGGGGAAAGAACTCTAGAGAGTCTTTCACCAGTAATAAATGCTGTGACCTGAAAGTGATATGTCATCCACTTCTATACACAACTCATTGGCCAGACTACTTATGTGGGCTCCCTTTATCTGGAACAGCTAGATGGAATGTACAATCCTCCTTGATGCCTAATAGGGGAACTGATTATTGACATATACCATAGTAGAAAGAGTGATATCTATATCATCTATATATCTATATCTCTATATCTCTATATATCTATTTCATCTATATCTATGTATACATTTATATTTATATCTATCTATGCTAAGTGCTAAGAATGTATATTTACATATGTAAACACTATGGTACATTTCTACATCCTATATAATAAAGAGGTAATATGAAAATTGACCGTCACACCTTCACACAAGATGGCCGCCCCCATGTAGGCACAAAATGCCAGCAGGGGAGGGCAGTTGGGGGTGACCAGGCCTGCAGGGGAGGCAGTTGGGGGCGACTAGGCCTGCAGGGGAGGCAGTTGGGGGTGACCAGGCCGGCAGGGGAGGGCAATTACTGTTATATATAATATTAGAGGCCCAGTGCATGAAATTTGTGCACTGGAGGGTGTCCCTCAGCCCAGCCTGCACCCTCTCCAATCTGGGACCTCTTGGGGGATGTCCGACTGCTGGTTTAGGCCTGATTCCTGTGAGATCAGGCTTAAACTGGCAGTCGGAACTCCCCTCCCCTGCCGGCCATCTTTTGACCACATGGGGGTGACCATCTTGTGCAAGGATGTGATGGTCAATTTGCATATCACCTCTTTATTATATAGGACTAGAAGGCCTGTGCACAAAAATTTGTGCACTGGCAGGGAAGGGGGTCCCTCAGCCCAACCTGTGCCCTCTCAGGGATCATGCTGCTGCTCACTCTTCCCGCCCCGCCGGCCCCGCCCACCCTGCCTAAGAATGGGAGGCCAGGATCTCTCCTTGGGTGGTGCAGGGGGATCTGCCTGCAGTATGCAAATTAACCGCCATGTTTGTTGGTGGTTAACTGCCATCTTAGTTGGCAGTTAATTTGCATATCACCCTGATTAGCCAATGGGAAGGGTAGCGAAGTCATAGTTAATTACCATGTTTGTCTATTATTAGATAGGATGTATAATCTCAAGTGTTGTATATATTATACCTAATCATGTACCATGGCATGACCAGTATTAAATATATTAAATGAAGTAAAGAGTGAAATTCATATGAGAGAGAGAACAGTGAGGAAGGATACAGGGTGAATTGAGCCTTTACTGGTGGGTAGGACAGGCAGAATGACAACAGAAGAATAACAAATACCTATTTGTCATGACATATATGCCATGTAAGGCCAGAAATTGGACAAAAATTAAATAATTGTCTAGTTTAATTATTAGAGCAACTCTGTGAGATTAGATACTATTTTTATCCCCATTTTATAGATGAGGAAATTGAGGTGTAATAATGAACAGTGGAGCCAGGATTTGAACCAAGAAAGTAGTAGGTTATTATACAGAATGAAGAAAATGTGGGTAAAATCAAGAAGATGGAAATGAGCATGGCATATTTGTGGTACAAGGAGGAGACCGCCCTGACTCAAGCACCAGGGTGGTCTGCAATTAGTGGAGTGCTGAAGTTAACTTCATTTCCAATGCTCCCTACAGTATAAGCAAATCTCCGAAATCTTTAGGGAAATAAGTATGTTTGTGGTCTTAAAAGAAATAAAATAAGATTACTGCCCTTGGAAAATAACTTTTGACTTTTGGGGATTTGACCTTTAGTTTTGAACATGCTTTGAGGCATTGCTGACCAAGAGGGTTACATACAATTTACGCTTGTCACCAATTTATACACCTCCTCTTCTTTTGCCAATTTTGATGGGGGTGAGAATGACTAAAACTGATGTATGTAGAAATTTGGATTCGCTGCCTTTTTTCAGAACACCACGGAGTTTATTTGTGAATGGAAACAGATTTGAGTGATGGACACATATGGTAATTTGGAATAGTGAAAACAGCCATGCCCATCAATTTTTGAAATATTTACAGAGAATGCTGTCTGCTGATGTGGTTCTAAATTGGAGTCCCTGCTGACTCAACATGTGTGTAAGTTACCCAGTCCTGAATTACCGGGCACCTGAATTACTGGCTATTTCTTCTCACACAGAGAGGAAGAAAACTGAAGGTAGGATCAGCATAATTCAGAAAAAAGTGTAACACAATATAAAAACCTGCAAAAGGAGACCAAAACAGTCCCACATGAATCAATACCAATAATTCTGAAAATTTAACTCTTGAAATATAGGGATATTAGAAGTCAAAGGCTTAACATTAATTATTTGATTAGTAATAGTACCGAACATTTATTTAATTCTGATTATATGTTAGGAACTTGGCTAAGAAACTTAGTAGGCATTTTTTAAAATTTAATTGTCATACCAATTCTATGAGGTAGGTGATATTATGCCCATTGTGAAGGTGAGGAAATTAGGACTGATGGCAAAGTAACTTTCTCAAGGTAACAGAGCAAAGAAATAATTAGGTTTATTTTTTATGATTCAGTTTTTCCCTTTAAAGATGGGCCTTTCAAAAATAATTCACTTAGTCATCCTATCTTTATTAAGTTCCTAGCATCTGACAGAGGCTATCTAGGACTTCAGGATAGGTAGGTGAAGAAGTCACAGTCCTATACTTTGAGAACCTCATAGTGCTTCAGGAAAACACACAAAGAAACAGGTGATGATACTAAACCTAACTAAAATGAGAGATCCATATGCAAGGCATTATGGGAACAAAGAGAAGGGGAGGCCACCTTCCAGGGGGACGAGTGTTACAGGATTAGTTGTTAGTCAAAGAAAGGTAGGGAAGGAGATTCTAGGCATATGGGAGAACCTAAGCAAAGGCCCAGAAGTAGAAACCATTTGGTGTGTGTGGGGTCCCCGAAGAACCCACTTTAGTGCACACAAGGTCAAGGAAGTGATAAGAAACATAGAGTTGAGTGCAGCTCACAGATGCCCTGAGTGCCACGCTAAGGATCTTGACACTATCCTGGGGATGAGAGAACCTCTGAGGGATTTTTAAAGAGGAGTAAACATAGTGTCAAGGTCAAAGGTTACAGATTTGAATTGATGAGGGACAACATTTGGAATTTCCTGATTGCTGTCATCAACAATCTGTCCTTTCTCATGTTATATTTGAATGTCAGTATTGACACTCCCTCTCGTCCTTACTCAAAAACAGGGTGTGTGTTATCTTCCTTTTGTGCATTCTTGCCCACGAGAACATGCCTGTGGGAAACCTCTGCATTTGCTTATAATGTAACCTCCTGAGTGGGAGAGTGAGTTGAGCAGTCGTGGGGCAGGACGTAGGAGGAGGAAGCTTGGTTGTGGTTATGCTGTCCTAACTAGCAATCCTGCCTTTGCATGATAGCAAGGTACCTATTGTTTATTGGCATACTGAAATTCAACAAAGGATTAACAACAGAATTGATGAAAAGGGATCATTTCTATCACCAAAATACATCCTGCAAAGTCACACATCTATATCATAATGAAAAATAAGTGTAGCAGCACTTTCTATCAGGATTCAAGAGATGTAGAGTGCAGCCTGTCCAAGAAAGAAGGAAGCCAGTGATATGTTTAATAGCATTATCTAAAGTAGGATCCCATATCTTTTTCATGAGAGAAAATAGTTTTTAATCCCTAAATGAGCTTTTTTTTCATGTAAGTATAGTAAAAGGTTTAGTGAGTTTGCAAAGAAAAATCATTGCCCTACACTTGCTTTCACAAGGTCACACACACTGTCTATGGAAACCGGTCCTGAGGGAATTGAGGAAAATGAACTGCAAATTTGCAAGAATGCAGACTTGACTCACATAATAAAAATCTATTACTACATCAAAGCTGTCCAGAAAAAAATAAATTCAGCAAACCAGAAAGAGATGCCAGACCCATAGTTCTGAGAATTGTGGATACTTCAGATTTTAGCTGAGATGAAATTCCAATGTCAATACTCTGATAGTGAGGTGAAATTTCATTTTCACACTCACAAATTTGCAACTCACAAAAGTCACTATGTAGTCAAGCTTGGATATTAGGTCTTGTTAATGATCATAAATGAGCCGTTTTTCCTGTTTTGTGCATGAAAAGCGTGCACACACACATAGACATGTAATCGCATGCAAGCTCTCTTCTTCCTTTCTTTTTATACAAAGTCAGTTGTTCTAATAATCATGCTGTGTGCTATTTACAGAGCAAATGGCTGTCCTATTGTCCTTGCCTGCTGAGTTGGTCCAAATTCTCCTGAGTGCAGTGGTCGTGTAAAGAGAAATGCAGGTGCTGTGTGCTGAAAAGCTGGCTGGCTCTCAACACGAGAGAGACTGCCTGGCCGGCCCACAGGTTTGCATCTTAAGGCGATGAATCCACTACTCGGAATCAGAGTCTCAGAATTGTTGATAGCAAATCACCACCATGGCCGCACCGCTCTTGAGGACGCCTAAAATTGTGCTGCTATGGCACTGGTGCCATATGTTTCTTCCTGCTCTGCTGCCTTGGAATACAGAGAGAGTTCAAGGACAATCATTTTCTTTAATCAAACTGCAGCAGTAATGACTTATTAGAGGCAAAATGAAATCCACAAAGGTGAAAACACACACATTTAAAGTGAAAATATATCACAGAAAGTAAAAGAAAAAATTGTAAATTACTTTGAATGAATCTGATATACAAAGGCACACAAAACCCCCTCCAGACTATACCTAGGTTTTGCTATTTCTTAGATTGTTTACTTTTAGTTTGATTTAATATTAGAACTGGGCTCCTGTCCTTCTTTCATCTCTCCCTTCTTTCTCCCTCCCTTGCTTTTATCTGGTTTGCTGTATAAATCATTACAATGATTTTTCTTTGCAAACTCACTAAGCCTTTTATTATACTTGTGTGAAAAAACAACTCATTTAGGGATTAAAAACTATGTCCTCTCATGGAAAAAATATTTATGTAATTCTATTAATTTCCATTTATGTTTTATAGAAAGTTAGCTTGTGTGTGTGGAGCACATTATCTGACTTAGCATATATATGTTTCTGACTAATTTTGCTTTTTGGAAATATTGTCACCTTGTTGCATGGATTATGGGGTTAGAGAGGACTTAAATCACGCCTGAATTTTGGACTATATGAGGATATATGTTTTGGGCCTTTCTAGTTTCATGAAAACTTGGCCAAATATAAAATCATGGAATTACTTTTCCTTTCCCTCAGGACTTTGTAGACCATTTACCACTGCCTTTTAGCATTAAGTGTGACTAGAAAAAGCTGAAGTCAGCCTGATAATTTTTTTTTTCTTTCATAGTTAACCTGATGTTCTTGACACGATGCCCACAAGAGTTGGGTAGCTTAACCAGGGCAAGTCTGCATTGATCTTTCAGAAACACCACTTCTTGGAACATCATGTGGTCTTTTAATCTATAGATTTTAATTCAGTTATATTTCAGCAATATTATTTTTGCCTTTTAGTCCTTTGAAAAGAAATTATTTTCATTTCATCTTTTCTAATTATTTCAACCAATAATTATGTATATGTTGGATCTTTTCTTCCAAATTTGTCATTTTCTACTCTTATTTTACTAATCCACATTTTCTCTTCCATTTCATTTTGCTTCCTTTTCCTGATTTCTTCATTCGTAGTCCTCCATATATCTATTCTTTTAAACAGGATTTCTTGAAAGTTTGAAGGGATTTGCTTCAAAATCTTCTTGGGCTCTATTTTGTTTTCTGTAGTCACTACATTTTGATGTCTATTTTTGAGTACTATATACATTTATAAAAGAGAAAACACCTGAAATCTTTGGCTCTGCTATTTCTTCCATTCTGAGTTATTCTTTTACAAATAACCTGCACTTTCCATGTAGATGAAGAATCTGTTAATTGTAGTAAAAGTCTTCAATATCTATTTCATGAAAACTGTTCAAAGTAATGCAGTAATTTTTTTCTCTCTACCCCAGGATATAGAGAATTTATGTTCATTTAATATTAATGAAATACATTCTCTCTATCCTAAATGATTAAACATTGATGAAAAATGATCATTTTAGCAGAGCAGGTTCTCATTTACTCTTCAACAGATAACATGAGGGGAAGTAAGTCTCTTCTTCTCATTGCTCTTACATGTCATTTAATAGAACTTATAAAGTTCAATCCCTTTGAAAGTAGTTACATTTAATATTTCTTGTCCTTGTGTCTACTATCAACTGAAAGAAAAACAGCGAACTTTCCTTGGAAAGGATTGGATATTTCTTATCTTGGATTATTAAAAATGAACACACTTGAATTCTTAAGTTCATTTAAGGGGCAGATTTCATATGTTGGTTTGGATATAAAAAGTAGTAATTGGACTATTTATCAGCCTAATTTTTGTCATTATTAGGCTAACTAAACTAATCACTGTATCATCACTGAATGACAACTTTGTTGAATATATTGTGTCATGCAGCATCACTAAAACTATTGTTTTCTAAAACATATCCTTTTTATCCCTGAAAGGGGTCATAGCTTATTTTTTTAAAAATTGACTGACTGTGTGGTTGACCTGATTTAGTCAATAAGACAACAGAAAAGTCAAGCAATGGCCTCTGAATTTATCTGACATACAAAGACACACAAAAACTCCCCTAACTGTAGTTAGGTTTTGCTATTTCTTGGACTGTTTACTTTTAGTTTGAATTAATTTTAGAACTATGTTCCTGCCCTTACTTCTTCCATCTCTTCTTTCTTTCTTCCTCCCTTGATTTTATCTGGTTTGCTATATAATTCTAGGTTGTGTTGTTATGATGCTTTTATATCAATAAAATATATAAATAAATACTATAGTTAAATCTGACAGACGAGTTAATCCTGCTAACTGAAAAATACCAATGTGGATGTATTTTTAAAAAATACTTTTTATTGAATTCAGAGAGGAAGGGAAAGGGAGAGATAGAAACATCAATGATCAGAATCATTGATTGACTGTCTCCTGCACACCCCACACTGGGGATTGAGCCCACAACCTGGGCATGTGCCCTGACTGGTTCACAGGTTGATGCTCAACCACTGAGCTACACCAGCTGGGCTGGATGTATTATTTTTTTTTAATCTAATGAAGTTGTAATCTTTATTTGACCTTTCTCTGTTGTATTTTATCTTTATTTTCAATGAGAGGCAGTAGTGGCTATATAACTCACTGGACTGTTGAATGCATTCTGGCTTGAGTTTGGTTGATATCTTTGGTGTAGGTTGATAATGTCAAATTTTAGTGACATCTGTGTCTGATATAGCACTCTGGGAAGTTTTAAGATCTTGAGACTACCGTTTTGGCCCAGTGTTCCCAGGCTTATAGCAGGCTATTGGTGTAGTCAGACCCCCAGGAACACTAAAGGGCTTGATTGTATTTAGCACCAGGAATGTCTTGAAATAAATATATATATATTAATTTTAGAACTATGTTCCTGCCCTTACTTCTTCCATCTCTTCTTTCTTTCTTCCTCCCTTGATTTTATCTGGTTTGCTATATAATTCTAGGTTGTGTTGTTATGATGCTTTTATATCAATAAAATATATAAATATATATATATCTACACTTATATATCTCTGTGTGGGGATGGGTTTTGTTTTGTGTGTCCCCCTCTCCCCCCCCCCGAAAGAGAGATGTTGAAGCCCTAACCCCCAGTGCTTCCAGAATGTGACCTTATTTGGAAATAGGGTCTTTACGGAGGTAATCAAGTTAAAATGAGACCATCAGCGTGGGCCCTAAGTCAATATGACCGGGATCCTTACCAAAAGGAGAAATTTGGACACAGAGTGAAGATGATGTAAAGATACCCAGGGGGAAGACTGCCCTGTGACTGGAATGATCCATCTCAAAACCAAACCAAGGACACCAAGGGTTCCCAGCAAACCAGCAGCTAGAGGAGGTAAGGAAGGACTCTCCCTGGAGCCGTCGGAAAAGCATGGCCCTGCCGACATCTTGATTTTGGACTTCCAACCTCCACAA
>NW_006290306.1:3253432-3256771 GCF_000327345.1 Myotis davidii
GTCAACGCCTGAGGGCTCCCAGTATGTGAGAGGGGGCAGGCTGGGCTGAGGGACACTCCCCCCTCCCCCCCACTCAGTGCACGGATTTCGTGCACCGGGCCCCTAGTATATATATAAAATCTTCAAACATGACTGCTAATGGAAATATTTTTTTGGGGGGGTGAGGGGTGGGAGGGAGATTCAGGATGGAACCATCTTAATAAAAACAAAATTTGGAGCACAACCAGTTCACATATATAGGCTTTATATAGATTCCACAAATAGAATCTAAATTTGTATTCCTTGTGAACCTTTTCAAAGAAGGAGCTTATATTGATCCAAATGAAATCTGACATAAATAGTCATAGAAGTGGAATTAAAACTAAGCAATAATATAAAGTAATAGAAGCTGATCTTTTATTCACTTGGTTTTCTCTTGCTCTATTCTTGACTTATCCTTGTGTTTTCTCTCTTTCTTCCATAAAGTACCCTTTAAAAAAAATGAATCTATTGTCAATAAGTTGAAAATGAGTAAACATTATTTATAACAGACTACGAATTCAAACTGGTATGTATTGTTCTTTTTTATACTATAAAAGAAGTTTTGACATCAGCGAGTAACATTTACTTGTCTTATAGGAATAGGGTCTCTTTCATACCCCTGGACATCACTTGACTTTGGCAGGTCTGCCTCTGACCACAGTGTAGTCCATTCTGCAGAGAAAGTTCCCTCTCCCACCACTAGAGGTGCAATACACATCTTATCAACAAACATTTGTTGGATGCTCACTATGTAGCAGGTTCTATAACAAATGTTTTGTATAGATTATTTTGTTTATTCTTAGCAACTCTCTGAGACAGGGGTACTATTATTATCCCCACATTACAGATGAAGGAACGGTGACGCATAAAACTTAGGTAACTTGACCAAATTCACACAGCTAGTAAGTGGCAGAGGTGAGATTGGACCTGAATAGTTTAATTGGAGAGCCTACACTCTCAGCTACCACCATTCCACTGCCACAAACTCCAGCACATATTAACAATGGCCCCTAGCCACTTCCTAGTAAGGAAACTGGAAATTTGAGAACGATAGACTCTGAAGTTCAGAGTAGAAAGGGTCTCAATGATTATCTGATCCATCCCCCTTATGTTATACATAAAGCAAAAACGGATAAGGAATGCTTATTTATGTGTTCAAGTCCACCCAGCCTTCATGGGTGACTAGAATCCATTTCTGTAAGTTTCTCTCTACTGTAAGAGTTATAGGGATGAAGGCTCATTAAAGATTCATGCTCTATAGATAAATTTCCCTGCAGTCCTTTATTTAATTTGGCCTAGTGCATCTGGGAATTGACTAATGTCGCTGTAAACATAGAAGGCTCAGGACTCCGATTACTATGGGGAAAAGGAAATCATTATTGATGAGAAGTTGGAAAAACTGAGCCCCGAATTGGATAGTAATACCCCAATGTCTCCAACTCTGATGTTTCAGCTGAATTTGTGATATTCTCTAGAAAGCAAAGGCATCCTTAATGAAGTTGCAGATTTCCTGGGTTGAGTTATAGAAGCAGTTAATATCCTGGATGCCAGAATACAGCCACCAATGTAAATACCGCAGTTCAGTGGGGCTCCGAGCCCTGCCATTCAACTGAGATTGCTGTACTGCAGAGATGTGGGCTCCCTTCTGTGCTTTCCTCTCCAAGGCTCTTATGATGGGCATTTTTAATTAGGACACTTCTGATGCACAAACGGGATCTACTTTTGACAGCTTCCTCCTCAACACATGTTTCCCCTCTCACTCATCCATCTTACTTGTCAGCCTCCTTTTTCCTCTGTGCGTATGTTTGAAATGCTGTCCCACACATCCTTCCATTATAGAAAGGAAATTTGACACCCGGGGAGGCAATATTTCCTCTTGCTCTCTAACTGTGCGGAGGGCATGCTGGCTATTTCTCAAAATAGCACACTCAGCAGTCCTGAGAACATTAGTGCTTTGTAGAAGAAACCAAGGATTTTTTTTTCCTGATGAGATGCAAATTGTACATTCTGTATCTCCCATCAGTGAGAACATCATTTTGCCTTGAATAGTTACCCAAGTACCTTCAAATCAATTAAGGAGCTGTGATGACACTGCTTTGACATCCCATTAGCCCCTGCCTTTAGTTATGTGTCTATGAGAAGCAGACATAAAAGCGATTTTGCCAGTCAGAGGTGGAATTTCAAATATCTTGGTGTTTTAAGTCAGATAAAGAATCATGAATGTGGGTGCTTTGTTTGCTCTATGGCTGTCTTAAAAGCTAGTATTGGGTTAAATTTTGAGTTCTTGCAGGGCAGGGATTGTATTTTAGCTGTTACTTTGACACCAGGGTGCCTAGGGCAATGTCTTTCTCATAGTAGAATCAGAGATTAGGACTGTTCAATTGTTTATTCATGTGTGCATCAAATATTTAATGAGTGGTATGACATACGGACCCTGTGCTCTCCACTCTTCTAACTGAAAGGGATGGAGCCATATTTTTTTCAACAGAAAATTATGGAGCACTTACTATGTGCCAGACACTGGTCATCAGAGATTAAAAAGGCATGACTTTTGGTTTCAGGAGGATTGTAGTTGAATGGAAGAAGCTGAGTTATAGTAATGTCCAGTGTCATGCATAAAATTACATACATCATTACTACAGAGAGAGGTACTAGACGTGGGTCTCCTTGCTGAAATACTTAATGCTCATTTGAAGCTTTGCATTACAGAAACATGGGGCTAGAGGGTCATCCCACCCATCTGGGATTCAGACTCTTCAACTACTGTTGTAATACATAATTGTCAAATTAATATTCATGGTGTATTTGACAGGGGCTACAGTGGTTCAATTTATGCTTATAAATACTTATCATGTGACTTTCTCTTTATTTGCTGCTTACTAAAGAAACTTGGACCTATTTTAGTGTGGTTTAAGTATAGTAGAGATTTTAAATAATGGCAGAATCAGATGGTTTAAGGGTGGAATTTAAAATGTCCTCTGAGTCTAAAAATAATTTTCTTACCAATATACCAGTGTACCCCAAATTCTACCACTAATGGCTTGCTTTGATTGTCAGCTTAAAAAGGACAGGGCTGGAGGTAAATCTTAAAGTAGAGGGAGGATGTGGGGAAAAGATAATAGAGAATGAGTAGACACAGCCCACGTTTATAAAAATCACTTAATAATTGTTGCCCAGATGATTTGTTGCTTAAATGTAAGTCAAGGTACAAAGTGCTACTTAGCCCAGAAGTGCAAAAGATGAAGGGAGGTCATAAAAAAAGTGACACTTTAATCATTGATGGATGGGTTAAGTTTTAATAATAAGAAATTGAAGGGA
>NW_006290306.1:3256823-3259796 GCF_000327345.1 Myotis davidii
TATCAAAAGCAGCGGTTCACAAAGTGTGGGCCAGGGACCCCTGGGGATTCCCACAACCTTTTCAGGGGGTTCATGAGATCAAAACTCTTTTCATGATAATACTGATATTATCTGCTGAAAGAAGGTAAAAGAAATATTTACAGCATCAATGAACGTGTTGGTTGCTTGAATATAAGGTTGAAGGAGGGATCAAAGGTGGCTCCAGATTTTTGTGCCACATTATTTGAGGTCTTAAGTGCAAAGTCCTGGGCTAAGTGCTATTGTTAGAATGCCAGGTTGCCTGATTTAAAATCCTGGATCCAATAGTCCATAGCTGTGTCGGGCCAGTCGCCTCTTGGTGCTTCACTCTCCTCACCTGTATCATAGTGAAGTAAATTACCACTAATCAAGTGCTTGGAAAGATGCCTGGTGCACAGTAAGCCCTTTATAAATGTTTATTAAGGAAAATATAGGGCATAGGAGAGAGGAAGAAGCAGACACTGTGTGAAAGCACAGGCTGGTAAGTGACCTTTACTGAGTTGTTTCATTAAGTATGGGTGGGGTCCCCTAACGGCAATACGTACATATATCTAATGGAGGGTGGGATTGGAGAGATTGGCTATTAGAAATCTTAGGTAAATTTTTCAGAAGTTTGCTTTTGTTAAGTAAATTTTGCTGGCAAGTTATCCAGGTCTTTTAATTAATCTAGGACTTCAGAGGAGAATGATAATCTGTGGGCTGGTGGTGGGTGGTAGGTGGTAGGGTGTAGAGAGGCTACTGACTGGTAGCTTGCCTTATGATCATTCTTTAAATTCATGGGAAATTTTTGTTTTATTCTGTAATATATGTGAGTTCATTTTGGTATATGAAGATGTTTTAAATCACTTATCATTAAGGAAAAAATGATGCTTCAGAAAGAGATCACATGTTTATTGAGTACCCCCAGCACACTACCACACACTCCCAAAGATACTCTGACTTGAGCAGTGCAGATTTAACCCAATTATATAGCCCTAACAGAGAAAAAAATCAATCCTGTATATGCATTAGTTCTTTGCAGGAGAAACAATGAATCATGAAGATTAATTGTGTCTTTTCTTAATAAATAATATCAGTTTACAGGAAGGATGAAAAGTAATTAATGTTGAGTGAAAAATACTACAGTCAAAAATTTGTACGAATTTTTGCTGTCTTCTAAAATATATGTTGAGGGGGTGCTTTTATTTTAAAATTGATGAAGATTTGAGTTTAAGCTCAGCAACATTTTCTATAAAGCTAATTGAATATCCCTTCATGTAATCACGCCCCCCCCCCCTTCTGCCAAAAGAAAAGGAATAAAAAGTTCTACAAATAAACTATGCTTTTGACACATCTAGTATTAAGTTCTAGGGGAAGAAATTTAACTTGGATTTCAAATATAAATAAATTTTCAAAAATTTGCTTGAATAAGATCCTACTCATACAAATGGGAAAATGCACCAATATGTAACAGACAGGTCAGGTGATCATTGTTTGGTTAACCTTGACATCCCAAATTGTGAACAAGCTAACATGTGTGAAGTGAGAAGCATTGCCTATCAATCATTCTCAGAAAACATGTTTACCTGGACCTAATCAAGCCTTTAGGCCTAACTTCTAATTTCCAGGATATACAGGAGCAGGAAGAACAAGTTAAATGACATCATAGGGAAACAAGCAGACAAATCCAGAGAGACATGGAACTTTTTATACTACAATTGAATTAACTCTTTAAGACATCAATGCAGCCTGGCAGGTGTTGCTCAGTGGTTGAGCATCAACCCAGGAACCAAGAGGTTTTGGGTTCAATTCCCGGTCAAGGCCTATGCCAGGGTTGCAGACTCAATCTCCAGTTTGGGGCATGCAGGAGGCAGCCAATTGATGATGTTCCTCTCTCTCTCATTGATTTTTCTAAATCTCTATCCCTCTCCCTTCCTCTCTCTAAAAATCAATAAAAAACATTAAAAAAAACTTAAATGCATATTGCAATATGTTACAAAGTATAACAAGGGTAATGTCATGAAAGTGACAGAGGGACATAGTTTGAATGAGAGTGGAGTGAATGACTGGAAAGACCTTTCTGGAGAAGTGTTTTTAATTTCAACGAGGGCTACTCAGACCCTTTGGCCAACAGGTTCCTGTGTCTTTACCCTGTCCCTTCAGCACTTCCGTGGGTAGCCTAGTAGTATTTTACTCCCCATGTATTTAATCTTAGAATCTCAATTAGATGATAAGCAGTTTGAAGGCAGGCCTTTTGTTGTATTCATATCACATTCCTCAAAGCTTCATGTAACACAATGGTTATTAAAACACTAATGTCTGTGCAGCTCTTCAAATCTTTGAAATTCATTTTCTATGTATGAGTTCACTTTAAATTTAAAACAGTCCTGGTTAATTTCATGTGTCAACTTGACTACATTATGGTTCCCAGTTGTTTGGTCAAACATGAACTAGTCTAGATATTACTTGTGAAGGTATTTGTGGCTATGATTAATTTATAATTAGTTGAACTTTAAGTAAAGCAGTTTAGTCTCCATAATCTGGTGGGCCTCATCCAATCAGTTAAAGAACAATGACTTAGTTTTCCTAAAGAAGAAGCAATTCTGCTGCAAGGCTGCAACACAGAAATCCTGACTGAGTTTCCAGTCTGCTCCCCTGTGAAATCTGGCCTCGAGATTTCAACCCTTGCCTGAATTTCCAGACTGCCAACTTGTCCCACACACAGATTTTATTTTTCCTATTTTTATTTTTATTTTTTAATATATTTTATTGATTTTTTACAGAGAGGAAGGGATAGAGAGTTAGAAGCATCAATGAGAGAGAAACATCAATAAGCTGCCTCCTGCACACCTCCTACTGGGGATGTGCCCGCAACCAAGGTACATGCCCTTGACTGGAATCAAACATGGGACCCTCCAGTCTGCAGGCCGACGCTCTATCCACTGCGCCAAGCCGGTCAGGGCTCACTTTCATTTT
>NW_006290306.1:3261546-3262318 GCF_000327345.1 Myotis davidii
CCAAGAGATCAGAAGGATAATTACTATTCCTACTTTACAGGTGACTAAAGAGAGGCACAGTAAGGTACGACCATTAATACAAGTCTCCATGCTGAGTTTATGAGAATAGAAGGAAGCAAAGTTCCTGGCCTTCTAACTCAGAGCTTTTAAAATGGAAGGAGTAATTGATAAAATGTCCATATGATAGCCAAGAGCTCAAGTGTCCACGAGTGACATGTTTCCTCTTTCTGGTACTGCATTGGGTCTGGACACTAAGCCAGGTGATGCTGAAGGGCTTGGGAGATCCACGAACATATTTAACAACCACCGTTTCAATGGCCTTGCTTCAGAGGACATATAAGCCTTCAGAGTACATATAAACAAAACAATCACCTCACTGTAAATGTGCATGGGGACACCAAGGCTTCAGCAAGCTGAAAGATTTGTATCCTTTGCAGTCAGTAATAAAAGCCTGGAAAGGATTTCTCCTGAGAGATTCTGTTTTTGATGAGTTTTCTTTGTTTACAATGAACTTGGGACTTACGGATTGCAGCCTATCCTTCCTTGACTGAAATAACGGAACCACAATATCTGGAACAATAACTTTAGTCTTATTTGAAGTACCTGGCCTGAACCTTGACTCTGTTCACACTAGGTGGAAAACTAAACGAGAAACAATTATAGCCTGGTGACTCCCATTATGGGGGGTTTTGGAATCTCATAGGCAGAGAAGAGCAATTGTTCCACCAAGTCCTTGGGTGGCAAAGCCAACTATAGGTGGATTGGGGAAAGA